>NC_052333.1:32490271-32827771 GCF_016432855.1 Salvelinus namaycush
CAGCGAGAGAGAGAGAGACAGCGAGAGAGAGAGAGACAGCGAGAGAGAGAGAGACAGCGAGAGAGAGAGAGACAGCGAGAGAGAGAGAGACAGCGAGAGAGAGAGAGACAGCGAGAGACAGCGAGAGAGAGAGACAGCGAGAGACAGCGAGAGAGAGAGACAGCGAGAGAGAGAGACAGCGAGAGAGAGAGACAGCGAGAGAGAGAGACAGCGAGAGAGAGAGACAGCGAGAGAGAGAGACAGCGAGAGAGAGAGACAGCGAGAGAGAGAGACAGCGAGAGAGAGAGACAGCGAGAGAGAGAGACAGCGAGAGAGAGAGACAGCGAGAGAGAGAGACAGCGAGAGAGAGAGACAGCGAGAGAGAGAGACAGCGAGAGAGAGAGACAGCGAGAGAGAGAGACAAAGAGAGAGAGAGACAAAGAGAGAGAGAGAGACAAAGAGAGAGAGAGAGACAAAGAGACAGACAGACAAAGAGACAGACAGACAGAGAGAGAGAGACAGAGAGAGACAGAGAGAGACAGAGAGAGACAGAGACATACAGAGAGAGACAGAGACAGACAGAGAGAGAGACAGAGACAGACAGACAGAGACAGGCAGAGAGAGAGAGACAGACAGACAGGAGACAGACAGACCAGACAGACAGGAATATAGGGAGAAACTGGGAGCCCTTTGTGAGAGCAGTTCTCTCTTAGCTGCTTTGCAGCCCCTGCACATCTGCAGTGAAAGGAAATAGGAGAGAACGTAAGGTAATCCCAGTATTAAGACCTGCAAAGTATATTATCATTCCTCTATAGCTTACCTCATCTCTATTCCCCTGAACACCTACGCTAATGCAGCATCTTGTCACAAACAGACAAACCAGACCGACAAACCAGACAGATGATGTAAGTAGAGTTCTGGGGTCGGGGAGGGGAACGCCAGTTCTGTGTGTGTTGCTAGGGGCAGACATGCAGAGCGGCTCTCCTGTGCATCCATCTGAAATCAATGCTCTCCAGGCCACAGTCCCCCACATAGTGCTTTTAGCATAGGACTCCATGATTAATTCATTAACAGGTCTCTCTCCCCCTCTCTCTCCCACCCAGTCTCCCTTCATCTTGACATCTCTACCCCCTCCATTTGATACATACACATCCCCCTCCACTCACATCACAAACACATGTGCTGGCATAGAGGAGTACTGCTGCAGTGTGTGTGTGTGTGTGTGTGTGTGTGTGTGTGTGTGTGTGTGTGTGTGTGTGTGTGTGTGTGTGTGTGAGAGAGAGAGAGACAGGAGCGGTCCAGAGGTCACATTAGAGCCCCTCTCTCTGCTTCTCTGGCCTGCTGGAGCCTCATTATCCATTCTACTCAACGCACCGCTCCAAGGGCCCTGCAGAGAGTGGACACACACACACCCTATAGGAGTACACATGTGCAGGAGCCTATTAAGTGCCTAGATGTGTATGGTTGACCCCCTCTTGCCTAAAAATATTCCACACACAGCAGTGGGTTCATTCCAGCCAACCTTGAAAGATTGCATTGCCAACATAAAGAAAAAAAACCTGACCCTAGACATCTCAATAATGACTCCAGGAGACCCCACAGCCTCCAGCCAACATTGCATTAACATCAAGACAACATTTGGACTGAGCTGTGGGGAAGCCACAGTCAGCCATCTCGGTTTCAATCAGGCCCAGTTTACAGACACACAGTCTTAGAGTTATGAATGCGGGCCCTGTGCTGTGTTAGAGGGAGGAGCAGCACTGTTTATTACACACACAGTTTCCAAAAAAATCAGCTGGAGATCAGTTATGCAATGAGCCCTGAGGAGGAAGAGCCTAGAGAGAGACTGCTGAGAACAGGGAGTTCATTCCACTGAGAGAGAGAGACAGAGACTGATGGCAAAACAACTGATAGGCGAGGACGACTAAGTGTAAGAGGAGAAAGAGAGTGCAAGAAAATGCATGTAAAAAAAAAAAAACAGAGGTAGAACGACAGAGGGAGGAATGAGGGGCTGTGTCCACGCAAGCCACATTCTACCATGTGAGCCGAGGCAAACAGGAACCAGGGATTCTGGGAGGGAAACTGGGCCACGTGGGGGGGGGGGGGGGGGGGGGGGGGGGGGGTCCAGCTGTAACGATCCAACCCCTCTATCCAAATCATTAATTCGTCTGCCTCAGTTCCACCTCTCCCTCCCCTCTCGTTCTCTTTCCAGCGCATATTCAGTCAGTCCCAACACCAGGGGAGGTTACAGTTTCAATAACCAAAACCCATTATGGAACAATTTGGGACATTCCGCACTCCAGTCAGTTACAGATCGAATGTTAAGTTACAGCCTCTTTTCCCCAGGCCGTTTCCCCAATTCACCCCTAATTCAAGTCCGGCCAGCTGAACTGACCGTGGCACCAGTTCACAGGCCGCGATAATATTCATAGCACCGCGTAGATAGAGTTGAATGAAGCAGTGGAAAGACACGGGGTACTGTACATGTCTGCGTGTGGCGAATCGGAGAGACAGGAAGAAAAGGCCTCGAACGACCGGTCACTTCCTGTATGCCATAAAGGCTTTAATTCAGTTGGGGACACCAGCTTCAGCACAACTCCAGAGGGGAAATACAAAACATTTCCTGATATTCTTCTGTCAGTTTCCGCTCGCTGACTCCGTCAGAATATGCACAGTGTGTGTGAGCGTGGGGGTCGGGGACTGTGCAAGTTCAAATCTGTGTGAAGCACGTCTGGGTGTGCGCGAGTGTCGCATTCTGTGAAGTGTGAGAGTCCAAAAGTGTAAATGTACTCTGTGTGTGTGTGTGTGTGTGTGTGTGTGTGTGTGTGTGTGTGTGTGTATAATAATATGAGTACTGTGGGGTGAAAAGGCTACAGGGAGGGAGCCCTTACCGTCCATCCCTCACTCCATGTCTGCTTAAAGGGTAACAACAACCAACAGAGCCTAGCTAGTAGTGATGTGGATGGGGTAATATGTTTGGAAAATCAAAATCGCAATATCGAAACGCAATACATACCGTATCGGCAACTAAGTATCGTGATATCGTATCGTGACGTCCCTGGTAACTCCCAGGCTACTAGTAGCTGTGGAACCTAAATGTTAAGTCACAGCACCGAGCTGCCATGAGTTGGCAGGCTAGCGGGCAAATTCATAGGCGGCAACAACAGGTCTGGATGGACGGAAACCCCTCAGGTCAGGGAGGTTGTGGATCGGTCTTGTTGAACTGCACATACAGACAGTCTGGAATGTTCCATTTAGGCTAAGGAATACAGGGGGGAACTAGCAGTGGTAGAACAAGAGGCCTTTAAGTTAGGTCTCGAACTTGTCAACTAAATGGGACTTTTTCCTCTGGTTTCCTTGCAAGCCTTTCTCCCTAGCTTTCCTCTGCTCATTTTTCATAAACTTTTAGGTGGAAACAAGTTTATAATACTTTTTCCTGTCTGTTGGGTTTTAGCTAGCCCCTGAAACTGGTGTCAGTCTTAGGCCACCTGGTCTCAGCGGTGTATGCCTGGCCAGTGTCCCCTCACGCTTAAGTCACACGTGTGGGGGTCCATTTAATGATTCACACGTCCCTGTGCTTTTTCCTTGTGCTCAGCCAGCCACTTACTGGATATCCTGTCAATTGTTATTGAGAACCCGTCGACTCCCCGAAGAACACACAGTGAAACACACACTACTGAATGATTTAAAAATGGCACCATAAAGCCTCTTCCGATTACAGTCAAGCGGTGCCGTCAGCACCCGACTGAGTTCACATTTCCCACTCCTTTCTTCATGCAACTGCCACAAGTGACATGCAGTTGAAAAGCCCATCACACACGGGTGGGAAAGGGGCCATAGGGTCAAGTTCATTGCATAAACCACTTCTGCAGTCAGACCCCCCCCCCCACAGTAGGGACAGTAAACACAAAGCTATATGACCTCTATACAGTGCATGTGTTCTATTGTGTACACTACCTTTGGTATAGAAAGTCAAGCATCTAATGGTTCTGGGTAGACTGAGGGCCTTGGTCCCCAAGGAGGATTCTACTACAGGTTACTTCAGGGCCCTTGCCCCACACCAATGACTATTTTGAGGGGAAACAGTGTCCTTATTTGTTAGTAATGACAAGGAAGTTTAACTATCAGTGTGACTCAACTATTCCAAGTTTGGTTACAATGTAGGCTAAAACAAGTTCAACATTGTAGCCACAGTTCAGTGCATTGGCTGTGAGGTGTTGACTAGGTGTCCAAAAATATATATATTGCCGTGTCAGTTATATAATTCACTTACATTTATCAACACGAAACAACATGTCCTGTGTGGCATTGGCAACTATTCTGTAATCGCTATCGGCAAATGGAGTTATACTTGTGGGCAATTAATTGCTGCAGTCTTTTAGCTTGCGCACAGAAATGCATCCACTCTGCATTAACATGTCTGTCTGTCTGTCTGTGTTCATGCCGGCGCGGTAATGGTTGTTGCCCAGCCCCACTGATTTTAACAATGTTTCCAAATACTCATTTACTGACGCAATGCCAAAACCTAATGGCTGAACGACACTAATATATTACATGTATTCTTGACATAAAACTACTAATTACTTCATCACACACACACACACTACTCTGACCCCAAACAGAGTCGCATTTCATTACAATAATCAATAATTTAAAAAGGACCACCCTTTCATTTGGGCCCAAGGGTCACAGATGTCACCAACGTCAATTGCTATCAACCCCCCCTCCCCCCATCACGGTCAATTTCAGTAGAGGCATTCATTTTTAAAGCGGCCCTGTCATAGGGATTATGAAACAGCAAGTCTCAATGCTGGTGGTAACATGGTGGAGCAGGTCCAAAACTGGGTTCGTTTCAGGCTATGTAGCATTTTAGTTATTAAAACCAAGAACCTTGTTTTAAATGTGTGCAACCAAGGGGGAGAAATTGTAGAACTAACTATTATGCACTATTTTCGCGTCTTGGGAACAATCTCAATGCACAATAGTGCATGCCATGTGGGTAAATTCCTTGACGTTAGCAGGTTTATGAAGTCCCATGCCAGTTATCTTTGGCGTCTGGATGCCACAATATAAAAGCAGGATCAGACTTGAAACGTACGCAGTTGGTTTGACTCAAAGACACAGAAAGTTGCGCTGCGAGTGTAGCCTATTCATCAAAAATGTAAACAATGAAACAATCCGCCGTAGATCAACTCAGGCCAGGGCCCACCACTTTCTTCTTGTTTCTTACCTTTGTATCTCTCCAGAACATCTTCGTACGCCTGGGCGAATTCCTTTTCCTGGGAATGGTTGGTCGGCAGTAAACCCGGGATGAAGCCGGCCATGGTGCCTCTGTTACCGGTGGCCATCAGCCGAATGGCCCACTACCGCAGTAATCCAGGACGGTGGATCCGGGTCCTCTCCTCGCCAACGCAGCTGTCAAATCCGTTTAGCTTTGAAAGCCACGGTGGATGTGCTGCTCCTCTCCGGTGTTTGCTTATAAATGTAGCAATTCGCGAGGCCAATTAATTGGTTGGTAGACGCAAACGTGAAGCGGCTTACTTGACAAGTCTAGTCATCCCTAGTTTGCATGCAATATGTGAAAAAAAAATATGCTGCAGAAAGCTCCAACCTTGGTTTTATCCTATATAAAATAAACGTCTGTCTATGTGAACGTTACAGCCTACTGATATTTAATTTATCGACCCATTATTGTCCAATGTGTCCGCCGAACCACAATAGCAGGAGCATCGTTCGCCGTGTTCTCTGAACTCAACCTCTTCAGCTACCTTCCTACCCGGCGAATATTTTTTTTATGTGCGTGCGTGAGCGCGCCCCTGAAGCGTGTCTGCGTAATGGCAAGTCGGGGT
Organism: Salvelinus namaycush; assembly: GCF_016432855.1. Taxonomy (NCBI): domain Eukaryota; kingdom Metazoa; phylum Chordata; class Actinopteri; order Salmoniformes; family Salmonidae; genus Salvelinus; species Salvelinus namaycush. Next base: position 32,496,100 of record NC_052333.1, read on the forward strand.
CGTAGTGGGCTGGCTCCTTCCGAAATCAGAAGAGAGGCTCCACTGAAATAGTATCTGGACGCCGGTTCGTATATCCCCTTTTGTCGATGTCTTTATTCAATGAAACCGCTTTAGCGTCTCTGAATGCTTCTTCCCAGCACAATGGCCGCTTCTATAAAGCCACGGTTTGTGTGCTGCGACTCTCCGCCTGCTTCTCTTCCTCCCTCTCAGGTTTCTATATTCTCCCTGGAGTGGCTGTCATCCATCCCTCTCTACCGGCCATGCCAGAAACCTACACCGGAGGAAATGTATCGCTGTAGGTCAATAGATGGCTGCGGTGGCACACATGTGCGTAAAGTAGGGTTGGAGCGCCCCTCGGTGGTATCCCGACCGGTGTAACGGCACCTCCTTTTACACAAAAAGATGGCGTGTCCAGTAATCAGTTTGGAGGATAGTTGCTTTTGTCTTGGGCTGAACCCGCCATCTAACGGCAATGGAATGTAATGCCATGCCAGTTGAGACCTTTAAAGGACCACTGTTCCAACCACAATCCACACCCATCACAACCGTTTAAAAGAATGTGCTGTATTTCCTCAATCTCTCACTTCTTGCATGGAGACTAAAATCAAGATCGTAATTTAGGTCACTCCTTTCCAGAAAAATAAGGGCACACAATGAGGCGGCTGGCTGCACAGCTACCACTGCACATTGTGTGTCAGGGTGCAACACCAGGACATACAGGTGAAGCCAATTATTCAATAAAGACACAAGAACATCAATAGATATCAATGGGCTGGATCCATTGTCCTCATATAATCTCAGGTGAAAGATCCATAACATCCCATAGACCTAATCCTATAAGTGGCTCATCTATAGCCCAGTATAATCAATGAATGGCATGTTCACAGTAGCCTATACCATCGACAAGAGGTAAGGGGATCTAGACAGGTGAGACCGACGTGTGTTGTGTCCGCCGTCCATAAAATGGGAGGCTGTGTGTAGTATGTGGAGGCTGTGTGTAGTATGGGGAGGCTGTGTGTAGTATGGGGAGGCTGTGTGTAGTATGGGGAGGCTGTGTGTAGTATGTGGAGGCTGTGTGTAGTATGGGGAGGCTGTGTGTAGTATGGGGAGGCTGTGTGTAGTATGGGGAGGCTGTGTGTAGTATGTGGAGGCTGTGTGTAGTATGGGGAGGCTGTGTGTAGTATGTGGAGGCTGTGTGTAGTATGGGGAGGCTGTGTGTAGTATGGGGAGGCTGTGTGTAGTATGGGGATGCTGTGTGTAGTATGGGGAGGCTGTGTGTAGTATGGGGAGGCTGTGTGTAGTATGGGGATGCTGTGTGTAGTATGGGGAGGCTGTGTGTAGTATGGGGAGGCTGTGTGTAGTATGGGGAGGCTGTGTGTAGTATGGGGAGGCTGTGTGTAGTATGGGGAGGCTGTGTGTAGTATGGGGAGGATGTGTGTAGTATGGGGATCTCAGAAGTCCAGACAAATGCATCAGTAGAGGGATACCTGCCATAGCTTTCTCCAAGCCCAGCCTTACCCTGACCAATACTGTACTGTCATAGTGCTTCCTAGCCTGACCTGACATCAACCGGACATCACCTCTCCGTAGCCAAGAGCTGTCATGCATCATCAGCATTTCCTCAGTACTGTGAATAATGCAGACATGACTAGTAGAAGACCAACTTTATAATCCATCCGCAACGGATTCGTTCAGTCGGAATATTATGGAATACGAAGAACATTACTAAATAAATAGGGATAAGAAAGACTTATTTTTGTCCCCGAAACGTAGGAAGCGAGGCAAAGAGGGAGTGAGAAATGGAGAGAAATAAAGCGACGCTAACTTCCCGATGAAATTATTCAGAGCAACTCCATGGAGATATTTTCTTTCTCTCGTTCCTTTTTCTCAGACATGTCTTGTCAGTTTCTCTCTGTCAACCCCCCCTCCCACCACCACCCCCCACCCCACCTCGTCTCTCTTTCCAAACACACACATACACATCCAACAATCCACAGCCATGAAGGCTTTGTATGAATTCAAACACACAAACCCACACAGTGTAGACCTTCAGCCGTCAGACCTGGCAAGCACACAGACACCACACACTGAGTTGAGTCGCACTGACTGAGTCTAGAGATTGGCACATGAATGCAAAGCAGGACAGCCAGATGTTGTTGTTGACCGTCCATTGGCTCCCGCAGCAGTGCACACATACGCGCACACACACAGACAGTCACACACACACATACTGTAAACCCACACACACACACACATAGACAGTCATACACACTACTAGACAGTCACACACACACATACTGTAAACACACAGTCACACACACACACATACTGTAAACACACACACACGGATCACCACCAAAACAGACATATGATACAGTAATATAGACGCAAAGAGTAGAAGAAGGGGTAATAGTGATGGGAATGACCTCAAGGAGGGTGACGTGACTCGGATGACATTCAGTTTACGGTACATCGGTAGATCCACTGACTGCTTGACCACTGTTATCATTTTAAGGATGCAGTTGTATAGTGTTTCTTCTTCCTGTATGTAGGCTATTCATTGATAGCTCCTGTACTTTGGCATACAGACACCTAGCATAATCCTTCACAGGATATCCTTCCAGATGAACATGGGTTCACCCCAAACGGTTTGACATACATTACTGTCTAATAAGATTCCCTCGGTGAACACAACCATCGTTACCATCATCAGATCATAAGAATAGCTGATATAGTCGAGACATAGGATATCCCACCAATCACATAGTGCCTTCAGAAAGTATTCACACCCCTTGACTTTTTCCACATTTTTGTTGTGTAACCGCATGAATTTAAAATGTTTTAAGTTGAGATTTTGTGTCACTGATCTATAGACAATACCCCATAATGTCAAAGTGGAATTATGTTTTTAGAGTAAAAATATACGGAATTCACCATTCAGTAGGGTAGGCCAAATACAAAGGCCAAATACATACAATACCCCATAATGTCAAAGTGGAATTATGTTTTTAGAAATGTTTACAAATTATTAAAACATGAAAAGCTGAAATGTCTTGAGTCAATAAGTATTCAACCCTTTTGTTATGACAAGCCTAAATAAGTCCAGGAGTAAACATGTGCTTAACAAGTCACATAATAAGTTGCATGGACTCTGTGTGCAATAATAGTTTTTAACATGATTTTTAAATGACTACCCCATTTCTGTACCCCACACATACAATTATCTGTAAGGTTCCTCAGTCGAGCAGTGAATTTCAAGCACAAAGACCAGGGAGGTTTTAGAAGGGCACCTATTGGTAGATGGGTTAAAAAAAAAAAAATACATTGAATATCTCTTTGAGCATGGTCCAGTTATTAACTACACTTTGGATGGTGTATCAATACACCCAGTCACTACACAAATACAGGAGCCCTTCCTAACTCCAAGAGAAAGGAAACTCAGGGATTTCACCATGAGGCCAATGGTGACTTTAAAACAGTTACTGAGTTTAATGGCTCAGTTGGTAGAGCATGGCACTTGAAACGCCAGGGTTGTGGGTTCGATTCCCACGGGGGACCAGTACGGAGAAGAAAAAAAAGTATGAAATATATGCACAAATATAAGTTGCTCTGGATAAGTGTGTCTGCTAAATGACATACATGTAAATATGAGAAAACTGAGGTTGGATCAACAACATTGTAGTTACAATACTAACATAAGTCCAGAGTGAAAAGAAAGACACCTGTACAGAATAAAAATATTCCAAAACATGCATCCTGTTTGCAATAAGGCACTGAAGTAATACTGCAAAGAAATAACGTTTTTATCCTGAATACAAAGCATTATGTTTGGGACAAATCCAACACAACACATCACTGAGTACCACTATTCATATTTTCAAGTATGTTGGTGGCTGCATCATGTTATGGGTATGCTTGTCATCTGCAAGGACTAAGGAGTTTTTTAGGATAAAATATACGGAATAGAGCTAAGCGCAGGCAAAATCCTAGAGGAAAACTTGGTTCAGTCTGCTTTCCAACAGATACTGGGAGACAAATTCACCTTTCAGTAGGGTAATTACCTAAAACACAAGACCAAATATACACTGGAGTTGCTAACCAAAATGACATTGAAAGTTCCTGAGTGGCCTAGTTATATTTTGGACTTAAATCGACTTGAAAATCTATGGCAATATTTGGCTGTCTAGCAATGATCAACAACCAACTTGACAGAGCTTGAATAATTTTTAAAGAATAATGGGAAAATATTGTAGAATCCAGGTGTGCAAAGCTCTTAAAAGAGACTTAACCAGAAAAACTCACAGCTGTAATTGCTGCCAAAGGTGATTCTAACCTGTAGTGACCATTGCTTATCTATTATTAATGATAAAATAAAACATCTTTGACATGAGTGTTTTGTGTAGATCATTGATTTAAAAAATGACAATTAAAACCATTTTAATCCCACTTTGTAACACAACAAAATGTGGAAAAAGTCAAGGGGTGTGAACACTTTCTGATGGCACTGTACCTCAAGTCAGTTTCTCAAACTCGGTCCTGGGGCCCCCAATGAGTGCACATTTCGCATGTCGCTCTTGCTGCTGGTGAGTCTCTGATCCACCTCTACGCAGACGACACTATTCTGTATACTTCTGGCCCTTCTTTTGACACTGTGTTAACAACCCTCCAGGCGAGCTTCAATGCCATACAACTCTCCTTCCGTGGCCTCCAATTGCTCTTAAATACAAGTAAAACTAAATGCATGCTCTTCAACCGATCGCTGCCTGCACCTGCCCGCCTGTCCAACATCACTACTCTGGACGGCTCTGACTTAGAATATGTGGACAACTACAAATACCTAGGTGTCTGGTTAGACTGTAAACTCTCCTTCCAGACTCACATCAAACATCTCCAATCCAAAGTTAAATCTAGAATTGGCTTCCTATTCCGCAACAAAGCATCCTTCACTCATGCTGCCAAACATACCCTTGTAAAACTGACCATCCTACCAATCCTCGACTTCGGTGATGTCATTTACAAATTAGCCTCCAAAACCCTACTCAATAAATTGGATGCAGTCTATCACAGTGCCATCCGTTTTGTCACCAAAGCCCCATATACTACCCACCACTGCGACCTGTACACTCTCGTTGGCTGGCCCTCGCTTCATACTCGTCGCCAAACCCACTGGCTCCAGGTCATCTACAAAACCCTGCTAGGTAAAGTCCCCCCTTATCTCAGCTCGCTGGTCACCATAGCAGCACCTACCTGTAGCACGCGCTCCAGCAGGTATATCTCTCTCGTCACCCCCAAAACCAATTCTTCCTTTGGCCGCCTCTCCTTCCAGTTCTCTGCTGCCAATGACTGGAACGAACTACAAAAATCTCTGAAACTGGAAACACTTATCTCCCTCACTAGCTTTAAGCACCAGCTGTCAGAGCAGCTCATAGATTACTGCACCTGTACATAGCCCATCTATAATTTAGCCCAAACAACTACCTCTTTACCTACTGTATTTATTTATTTTGCTCCTTTGCACCCCTTTATTTCTATCTCTACTTTGCACCTTCTTCCACTGCAAACCAACCATTCCAGTGTTTTTTTACTTGCTATATTGTATTTACTTCGCCACCATGGCCTTTTTTTATATTTTTATTTATATATATATTTTATTTGCCTTCACCTCCCTTATCTCACCTCACTTGCTCACATTGTATATAGACTTATTTTTCACTGTATTATTGACTGTATGTTTGTTTTACTCCATGTGTAACTATGTGTTGTTGTATGTGTCGAACTGCTTTGCTTTATCTTGGCCAGGTCGCAATTGTAAATGAGAACGTGTTCTCAATTTGCCTACCTGGTTAAATAAAGGTGAAATAAATAAATAAAATAAAAATGTCTTTTTCCCTAGCACTACACAGGTGATTCAAATAACCAACTCACCAACTCATCATCAAGCTTTGGTTATTTGAATCAGCTGTGTAGTGCTAGGGCAAAAATCCAAACGTGCTCCCAGGGGGGCCCCAGGACCGAGTTTGGGAAACCCTGCCTAAAGGCAAGTCTGCCAGGATCTTTAAACAGGGACCAAATCATTACTTTCCCGTTATAGCCCCATCTAGTGGTCATCGGTGCCAACTACAACTTTCTATCTGATCCTGCATGATAAAAGAAGCACTGATGAAACATGATGAAATGTGCTAGTCATCTTTGTTTTAGCACGCCGAGTCCAGCTGCAGACAGTGAATGTGGCGTATGAGACATGCACACACACACAAACACACACTATGAGGCATGTTGCCTCACTACAGAAACCCAGTTTCAACATTTTAGCCTATTGCATTTTTTTACGCACTGATTTACCCGCTAAGTGGCTAATTTGTCGCTAATGTTGCAAAGCACCTATTATGGCAGAAGATTGAATCAGGTCTATGAATACATATAGCCCCTTGGCTTGGGTTCTCAGAGTGTTCTGAGGTTGTGTGAAAAGGGCCTCTGTTGACGTGTGTTTTAACTAGCCGACATAATTGACTTATAGCGAGGCATTCCGGCTCCGTTTTCCCATTCCAAATAGCTCAGATCCACCCTCCCTCTCTTTCTCTATGTTTGCCCTCCACATATACTCTCTCTCCTTTTTACATTTCATCATTAGTCTTCCTCCCATCCTCCCCGTTTGAACCTTGCCCCTTTTCCCTGTCTGCCCTCCTTCCATCTTCCTCTCTGTCCATTCTCTCTTTTTTCTTTTAAATGTGGATTTCTCTTTGGGTTCAGTATATCCCTCACTCTACCTTTTTCTGTGTCCACAAACACTCTTTCTTTTCTCCAACTTCAATTCAAATTCAAATGCTCGCTCTCTCTGTTTCACTATTTGTTTTGGCCGCTTTTTCTCGCTTTTCCAGTGTCTTTCCTGCTCCCTTCATAGCCATGGAAACCAGGAGTCCGGGAGAGTGTGCATGCAGGTCGCCATGGCAACAGGGGAATGGGGAGGAGTCAGGCTAGGAGCTGTCCTTTGCGCTGCCTGGTGAAAAATGTTTGAGCAAGAGCTCAGGCAGGCAGTCGCCTAGACACGCCTCAGTTCCATGCAGGCACCTTATGTCTGGGGCCTGAGTACATACTGTATGTACATACATTTCCCCCACCGCATTCATTCTGCCTCCATCCGACATTCGCACACACTCATTTCATATGCACGTTTACACATAGGCTATACAAATCAGCAAATATCCAAATCCCTCAAGTCAAGACAGTTACTTGAAAATAATTCAATAAATAATCCACAATAGCAGGACAATTTTGAACTGTTTTGAAAAGAATGTTCCAATTCATGAGACAAATGTAGCTTTTGTTTCATGTAACATGCTTATGCTCCTCAGCTGATCCAATTTTCACATGCCAATCTGTCACAAAACTTAATTTGGTCAAATGAATTACATTCAATCCAAATATATTATAAAATGACCAGACATGCTAATATAAACAGTCACACTGTTATACTAGTTTATGTTGATTCACACTTCATCCTTCATCCTCAATTGCATCCAAAATGAAAACCAAAATATGAAATATTGAATAAAAACGACACCACACAACAACTTTTGTTGCCAATAGCGTCAACACTGTCAACACTGATCCAAAATATCTCTCACATAATCAAATTACAACAGTAAGACAAACACAGCCTTTCCTCTGCCCACTCACACACACACACACACACTCGTACGCACGCACTCTCGCACGCAAGCACACACACACACACACAGCCAAAACCCTGGAAGGCTGGCACCACAACACATCAGGACAGTTGTGAATTCCAGCTCTTCAAACCAGGAGACGGTCAAATGACCAGTACGGTCAAAACCTCATAAACATGGGTTCAAAAGAGACAAAAGGGTTCAAAAACAAGACACATGTCACAACCGCTTCAAGTAAACAGGCCACCAAAAAAAGACCTGTTTGTAGCTTTAGCATGACAGTTTCGTTTCTCTCACACTCCTTTCTCTTGACCTCTGACCAGGAATTGGTTGAGTGCCTCCTCTCTCCCCCACACTGGTTAGTATATACAGTTGAATTCTGATAAGTTCACACAAGTGCAAACTGTGTATTAAACCTGTGTTTAAAAGTTAACAGTGTTGAAACACTTTAAAATGTTTTGTTTAAGTGGATTGCAGTTCACCAGTCCCAATTTAAATGTATTATTTCCGATGGCTCAGTCCGGATTTCTGCACGATTCACAACAGTTATCAGGACCTTCTGTTACACACCACATCAATCCAACTCTTTGTATGCATCTCTTTTAGCCCACAACAATCCCACACACTGGTTGAATCAACGTTGTTTCCAGGTCATTTCAATGAAATGGCATTGAACCAACGTGGAATAGACGTTGAATTTAAGTCTGTGCCCAGTGGGACGCTGATTGTGTTTGTAAAGAGTAATTATAGTAACAGAAATAGCAGGTTGAAGAGCAGCTTGCATGCCTGAGGAAACAAACGCGGCATACATAACCATTCCCTTTTCACGATATCTTTAGTCGCTCCTTCCGTCACAAACACTTTACTCCCTTATAAAACCCAAGCTGGAACAATGGCAGGTTCACTGATGAATTTTTTTTTTGAAATCCTCAAGCCATAAACCTGACAGATTATTTTCTCTGATGTATTTGTAGCGGTATCACAACCCTTCAGTAAAAGTACAGTACACTCTGTTTAAAAATATATATGCCTAGTTGCTGCCAATTGTAGTGTTGCTATGATATATGTTTTGTTGCACTCCCAACCCACATCCACATACATAGAGGGATAGAGGGATGGGGAGATGTAGCCTCATCCTCACCACTCCCTCCCATACAGCACAATCATTACAAAGATAGCTCTTTTTTCAATTACATTAGACTAAACAATATTCCAATGTGTAATAAAATGCTTGACATTGTAAGGAAAACATTGCCACACATTTGCCTTCTGTCTTCCCCGAATTGATGAGGACCATTTTCAGTTCCCATCTCTGCAGGTATACCCTCTACAGGTGAGAAGTATATACATCCCAAATGTCTTACCTGCAACACGCACCACTGCCCTCTCGGCCGGGTCCAGCACAGAGTTGTGGGTTTTCCTCTTTCTCCTCTCTCCTCTCTCATGTCTGGACGGTCGGTTCCAGGGTAGGGTGTCCCCAGAGGGGCCTTGGAGTCCGGACGGGCAGGGGGACAGAGAGCCCCCCGAGCGCTCGCTACGCAAAGACCGCTCGCTCCTCTCGCTAGCGTAGGAGCGCTCGCTCAGTGTCTCCTCGTCCGAGGACTCCATCACGCCGTAGGGCTGGAAGAAAAAGAGGGAATGGAGTAAAAGAGATGGGGAAGAGAGTGGGGGAGGTGGTAGAAATAAGGGCAGGGTAAAAGGGGGGAAGAAAAAAGGGAGGACAGAGAAGAGAAAGAAAGGAAGTATGAGAGATAGGCAATGCTGTATAATTCATCATCCACAGTGTAATCTGGCATCGCTCACAAATAATGCAAGGCTTCTTGTAATTCGTTTAAGTCACCTTGGTTACAACACGATGTGGTAAACTAATGGTGACGACGATAGGGAGGAGGATGGAGGTTAACAGAACTGCCAGGTCTCAATGACGCTCAATGAGTTTGACGAGTTCAAAGTAATATGACAGCAGTAATATGACAGCAGAAAACCATTACTCAACTTCAAGATGAAGATGATTGACATAAAGGCAAAGAGGATGGCTAGACATCACAGCGTCACTGGAGCGGTTGTGAAACCACACCACACTTCAATCAATAGTCAATGGAGAAGGACAGGAAAAGGACGAAATCAGGACAATTGAGCATCTTTCAAGCAACCTTGGCGACAATCAAGAGCAGTATGACTTCCATTACTCTACATTCATAATAGATGATTGACGGGTGCGTCTTGGGGTCATGATGATGATGGTTCAACAGACATCGCTGCTGAGTCACTGAAGTAATGATGTGGAAAGACCAAGGGACAGGTTGATTGAATACCCTCGCTCCAGATTCTATTAATACAGTCTGGGTCCTGGTCGATACTGGATTCTCTACTCGAGTCATGCAGAGAGAGGCGCTGAGGAGCACTGAGTTCTTCTGTGATCAGCAGCATGTGGATGGGACCCACGGGAGCATGGACTAGGGCTCTGTCCATCATATTGGGGATCAATACCACTGACCTCAGCACATTGGTGTCTGGGGACTTTGAATGGGTTTTACTGTCTAAAGGCTGTCTAAAGGCTGACCCAGTCATGCTAAATGACTGACGCGATTTGATTCTGGTTTTATTCAGCTATTTTTCAGACCAGACCTTTGCAGTTTTACGTCTCATGAGGATCCTAGTTAAGCACAAAACCACCACGGTTTTCCATTTTTATCTAAATAAGGAAGAGTATTTAAAAAAAAGAGTTTTGGCCTTCTATCCATAATTTTGTCCTTCTATCCAATTTGCAATTGACTGAAATTATACAAACCCCCTTACTACTATAGCAGTGGTTAGGTAGTGGAAATATTTCATTGATATGTGAGTAGTAAGTCAAACAAGCTAACTACTATTTCCATCTGTGGTAACTGTGGTGAATTTCCCTGTACTAGTCTAGCCCTGGGCAGAATGCCTGCCCCACTTCCTCCAGCATGTCCCTTCCCAGCATCCTCAGCGTGCCGTTGGATCACTCAGTTTCCCTGCTGCTGCCTGACAGAGTGTTGGTTCTGAGGCGACCGGAGCCAGTGGTGTATAAATAGAGACAGAATGGGGGATTCAAAGCCACACTGTGTCATTATGCCTTCGTGTGGCATCGCGTGAAAGGAAGACAGCTTTTGAAAGAAAAAGCTGAAAAGTCCGAAAAAAATCTGAATTATTCAATAATTACCTTTCCAAAACAGCCCCCTCCTTTCTCTCGCTCACAGTCCTCTTCCCTCTCTATCTTTCAGTCTTCTTCCCTCTTTCTCCTCCCTTTCTGTCTCAGTTCTCTTCCGTCTCCCCCTCTCTCTGTCTCTGTCTCAGTCCTCTTCCCTCTCTCTCCCACTCTCCCCCCGACAACAGCTGTTGGAGTTGCACCATGTAAAGACGCAGAACAGTTGACTGGGTTGATTTATAAGATGTAACGAGGCTTCCGGATTTGCATGGCCATGGATACAGGGTGTTCCCATCCACAGCTGAGACAGAGTGATTCCAAAACAGCATTCCTTCATAGTCTATGGACCGATTTACCGATTAACAGCTGTTGAAGCCTCATTGATAGTTGAACAGATAGTAGGGTTACCTAGGCATAAAGGCATATAATCAACATGGTTTTGTGTACGTGCATGAATGATCTTGGAGACAGTTGAGCGATCCTCATAGATATAGGCCTCCAGCTATGAGTAACACTGACTAGACTCTCAACCCCGACTCACTGGCGATTCAGACATGCTCCGATACAGAAAGCCACTGTCAAAAGTCACTGCCATTGAGGTGCTGCTGGAGTTGACTGTCTGAGGGAATGAACATGGGAGGGAGAGAGAGGGAGAAAGGAGAGAGCGTGTGTGTACTCCATATGCAGGTTAGCGTTTTTTTCTTGTTCTGGAGGCAGCTCTGCAGAGTGGTCACTAGCTAGCACAGCCACAAAGTCAGAAAATCAGATTTTAAACTTAACCTTAACCCACACTGCTAACCCTAACCTTATATTAACACAAAAGAGTTATATATTTTTTAAATAAATGTTTAGAATATAGCCAATTTTGACTTTGCAGCTGGCCTATCTAAGGGGAAATCGCTCATTTCTGCCTCCAGGACAAGAATCATGACAATAAACGTCAACCTGCACTGCGCATATGTGCGTGTGTCAAATCAAATCACATGCGCCGAATACAACAGGTGTAGGTAGACCTTACAGTGAAATGCTTACATACGAGCCCTTAACCAACTATGCAGTTTTAAGAAAAATAAGTGTCAAGAATATACAGTTGAAGTCAGAAGTTTACATACACTTAGGTTGGAGTCATTAAAACTTGTTTTTCAACCACTCCACAAATGTATCATTAACAAACTACAATTTTGGCAAGTCGGTTAGGACATCTACTTTGTGCATGACACAAGTAATTTTTCCAACAATTGTTTACAGACAGAACAACAGCAAAGGACCTTGTGAAGATGCTGGAGGAAACAGGTACAAAAGTATCTATATCCACAGTAAAATGAGTCCTATATCGACATAACCTGAAAGACCGCTCAGCAAGGAAGAAGCCACTGCTCCAAAACCGCCATAAAAAAGCCAGACTACGGTTTGCAACTGCACATTGGGACAAAGATCGTACTTTTTGGAGAAATGTCCTCTGGTTTGATGAAACAAAAATATAATTATTTGGCCATAGTGACCATCGTTATGTTTGGAGGAAAAAGGGGGAGGCTTGCAAGCCAAAGAACACCATCCGAACACCATCCGAACCGTGAAGCACGGGAGTGGCAGCATCATGTTGTGGGGGTGCTTTGCTGCAGGAGGGACTGGTGCACTTCACAAAATAGATGGCATCATAAGGCAGGAAAATGATGTGGATATACTGAAGCAACATCTCAAGACATCAGTCAGGAAGTTAAAGCTTGGTCGCAAATGGGTCTTCCAAATGGACAATGACCCTAAGCATACTTCCAAAGTTGTGGCACAATGGCTTAAGGACAACAAAGTCAAGGTATTGGAGTGGCAATCACAAAGCCTTGACCTCAATCCTATAGAACATTTTTGGGCAGAACTGAAAAAGTGTGTCAATGCAAATATTCCGGGTAGCCATTTGATTAGCTGTTTAGGAGTCTTATGAATTGGGGGTAGAAGCTGTTAAGAAGCCTTTTGGACCTAGACTTGGCGCTTCGGTACCGCATGCCATGCGGTAGCAGAGAGAACAGTCTATGACTAGGATGGCTGGAGTCTTTGGCAATTGTTAGGGCCTTGAGCAGCTGACATACCAAGCGGTGATGTAACCAGTCAGGATGCTCTCGACGGTGCAGCTGTAGAACTTTTTGAGGATCTGAATACCCATGCCAAATCTTTTCAGTCTCCTGAGGGGGAATAGGCATTGTTGTCCCCTCTTCACGACTGTCTTGGTGTGTTTGGACCATGAGAGTTCGTTGGTGATGTGGACACCAAGGAACTTGAAGCTCTCAACCTGCTCCACTACAGCGCTGTCAATAAGAATGGGGGTGTGCTCTGCCCTCCTTTTCCTGTAGTCCACGATCATCTCCTTTGTCTTGATCACGTTGAGGGAGACGTTGTTATGCTGGCACCACACTGCCAGGTCTCTGACCTCCTCCCTATAGGCTGTCTCATCGTTGTCGTTGATCAGGCCTACCACTGTTGTGCCATTGGCAAACTTAAGGATGGTGTTGGAGTCGTCTTGGTGAACTGGGAGTAGAGGAGGGGACTGAGCATGCACCCCTGAGGGGCCCCCGTGTTGAGGATCAGCGTGACAGATGTGTTGTTACCTACCCTTACCACCTGGGGGCGGCCCGTCAGGAAGTCCAGGATCCAGTTGCAGAGGGAGGTGTTTAGTCCCAGGGTCCTTAGCTTAGTGATGAGCTTTGAGGGCACTATGGTGTTGAACGTTGAGCTGTAGTCAATGATTAGCATTCTCACATAGGTGTTCCTTTTGTCCAGGTGGGAAAGGGCAGTGTGGAGCGCAATAGAGATTGCGTCATCTGTGGATCTGTTGGGGCAGTATGCAAATTAGACTGGGTCTAGAATTTCTGAGATAATGGTGTTGATGTGAGCCATGACCAGCCTTTCAAAGCATTTCATGGCTACAGACGTGAGTGCTACGGGTCGGTAGTCATTTAGGCAGGTTACCTTGGTGTTCTTGGGCACAGGGACTATGGTGGTCTGCTTGAAACATGTTGGTATTACAGACTCAGTCGGGGACAGGTTGAAAATGTCAGTGAAGACACTTGCCAGTTGGTCAGCGCTAGCTCGGAGTACACGTCCTGGTAATCCGTCTGGCCCTGCGGCCTTGTGAATGTTGACCTGTTTAAAGGTCTTACTCACATCGGAAAGCATGATCACACAGTCATCCAGAACAGCTGATGCTCTCATGCATGCTTCAGTGTTTCTTGCCTCGAAGCGTGCATAGAAGTTATTTAGCTCATCTGGTAAGCTCGTGTCACTTGGCAGCTCGCGGCTGTGCTTCCTTTTGTAGTCTGTAATAGTTTGCAAGCCCTGCCACATCCGACGAGCGTTGGAACAGGTGTAGTAGGATTCAATCTTAGTCCTGTATTGACGCTTTGCCTGTTTGATGGTTCGTCGGAGGGCATAGCGGGATTTCTTATAAGCGTCCGGGTTAGAGTCCCGCTCCTTGAAAGCAGCAGCTCTACCCTTTAGCTCAGTGCGGATGTAGCCTGTAATCCATGGCTTCTGGTTGGGGTATGTACGTACGGTCACTGCGGAGACAACGTCATCGATGCACTTATTGATGAAGCCAGTGACTGATGTGGTGTACTCCTCAATGCCATTGGATGAATACCGAAACATATTCGAGTCTGTGCTAGCAAAACAGTCCTGTAGCTTAGCATCTGAGTCATCTGACCACTTCCGTATTGAGCGAGTCACTGGTACTTCCTGCTTTAGTTTTTGCTTGTAAGCAGGAATCAGGAGGATAGAGTTATGGTCAGATTTGCCAAATGGAGGGCGAGAGAGAGCTTTGTCCGTGTCTCTGTGTGTGCAGTAAAGGTGGTCTAGAGTTTTTTTCCCCTCTGGGCTCACATGTAACATGCTGGTAGAAATGAGGTAAAACTGATTTAAGTTTCCCTGCATTAAAGTCCCCGGCCACTAGGAGCGCCGCCTCTGGATGAGCATTTTCTTGTTTGCTTATAGCCTTATACAGCTCGTTGAGTGCTGTCTTAGTGCCAGCATCGGTTTGTGGTGGTAAATAGACAGCTACGAAAAATATAGATGAAAACACTCTTGGAAAATAGTGTGGTCTACAGCTTATCATGAGATACTCTACCTCAGGCAAGCAAACCTTGAGACTTCCTTAATATTAGATTTCGTGCACCACCTGTTGTTTACAAATAGACACGACCGCCACCCCTTGTCTTATCGGAGGCAGCTGTTCTGTCTTGCAGATGGACGGAAAACCCATCCAACTGTATGTTTTCCATGTCGATGGTCAGCCACGACTCGGTGAAACATAAGATATTACAGTTTTGAATGTCCTGTTGGTAGGATAGGTTTGATCGGATCTCATCCAGTTTGTAATCCAATGATTTTGCACGTTGGCTAATAGGATTGATGGTAGACCCACTTGTCGTCGGATCCTTACAAGGCACCCCGACCTACGTCCCCGATATCTCTGTCTCTTCTTCATGCGAATGGCATGGATTTGGGCATTGTCTGAAGTAAATCCTTTGCGTCCGAGTCGTACTGGATAAATAATTTTTTCTTTAACGAGGTGAGTAATCGCTGTTCTGATATCCAGAAGCTCTTTTCGGTCATAAGAGACAGTGGCAGAAACATTATGTACAAAATAAGTTACAAACAACGTGAAAAAACACACACAATAGCACAATTGGTTGGATCCCGTAAAGCAGCAGCCATCTCTTCCCGGTGCCATAGACCATGTGTGTGTGTGTGTGTGTGTGTGTGTGTGCATGCGTGTACGAGAGAAAAATCTATGATAATGAGACGATATGTCATCATCTGATCATCTCACCACAAGCAACATTTACAGAAGAGCAAACTACCTTATCACTTTTACCAAGAGGATGCTCTCCTAAAAGAATGCTGGGGTCGGGAATGGAAGCCTGCATTGCTCTCAGGGAAGTACTCAATGTATCCTGAGAAATCTGTTTTATTGGTTGTTCCGAACGAGGCAATTCAGAGGGAAATGGCCAGATGCGATTGAGTAAACACAGACAGACAGACAGACAGCTGACAGGCAGGCAGGAAGGGCAGGCGGACAGGCAGGCAGATACAGACGGACAGTACTGACATACACTGTCTGACATTACGTCCATTTATTTTACAGCAAAGACAACACAGAACAGTGCCACCTCTGTGACATTTTATTCCATATAGTTTCATGGTGGTAGTTCCCTGATTCTTGAATATTTAATGAAATAAGGGGGCACTGCAGCTGAAAAAAGGACTGAGTAGTAGACATAACATTTGGCAACGAGTGTGAAGTGTCTCACGGAATAGGAGAAAAATATGGTTCTGGTTTAAAACGGAACATTGATGACTACTTGATTGTTTATTTACTTTGACTAGCGTGGGCTAGACAGACAAACTGACCGTGTTAGCTTATGATTTATGATCAACACAAGGCTGCTCACAAAAGGAAAAGCCATCTGGTGTGTGAATCAACGGGGGACCCCTGAATCTTGCTTTCACCCCTAGCAGATTTTTGCTATTTTCCAGACAGCCTTTGGTGTGAGGAAGGCTGAACATAGACAACTTGTGTAAAAACAGACTATAAATATATAACATTCCTTGATGCCGCTCTAGAGATGTATTTTGATGAATGCACGGTCCCCATAGTATTATCACCTGTAATTAATGGTCGATCAATGACATTATCGTAATCAGGGACACCTACTTCTATTCAGAAATCTAAGCTATTGTAACATAAATTACAATAGCTTGAATAACCAGCTCTTGCATATGGCTATGGACTAAACGAAATAACAATAGACCATAAGAATGTTATGCTCTGTAGAAGAAGGGCTGATGTCTGTTGTGAGGAAAAGAGAAGCAAGTGCTTTAATATGTAGCGGTAAAGGTATGCATTTGAGCATCGGTCCTATTTGGAATTGTCGTGGGGAACAAAGTCAAGGAGCATACTGGAGCTATTTGTCCACACTGCCTGCAGAACGGGCTAATAACGTTCATCCGTCTGTGACATGGGTGTTTTGTGTCTCTCTCATTAGTAGAATAACATTGTTAGGCTGTTGGACCTAGAAACCCTTCCAACCCCTTTTCATTTCTCATTTTCAAGCACAAAGCACCTAAACCAGTAGTAAGCATGGATAAAAATCGATTTTGATAGGCATATGGGATACCTTATATTTTTATATAACCAAAAAAATAACAATTCCCTATACATCAGTATGTATATCCTAATAGATTAATTAGACCAATACTTTTATGAATTACATAAAGATCGATTTATCACTATGCAATTAAGAACAGATATTGGACATCAGGCTACGGGAATACTTTTACCACATCGGTAATTAAAATGCAACAGAAAACCAACCATAATACATGTATTGTATCATATGTATTTCACAATCTAAGACGGCTGTCAATATGATTCAGATTATACATGCTGTGTTCCGCGACACCGAAACCTTACCGGAGAATAGCGGTCCCCGAGTCCGAATATCCTATTGGATTACAGAGACAGGGATGCTGTGGCTAGAGTGTCCCTCCTCACGACAACCTTCTCTCCTCTTTCGGACGCACGTTTAGATACAGACTGTCTGATCAGGGCTGCGACTCAGCGGTTTGTACCGAACCGGGACAAGGAAGAGATGAATACCACGACCGTGAATCGTTAATGGCTGTCTATTCCCCTCCTTCCTTCTCCCTCCTTTTTTCCCGTTATTTCCTGTCTCTACAACCGCCTCGCTCCCTCCCTCATAGCTGTTGGAGATTTTTATTGTCGAGAAAATGGAATTTCAGTGTGTTCCAACGTCATCTGGGGCTCAGCAGCACGATTCGCGCACGGGCAACTGGCACGACGCACGCTATTTTTTGGAATGGGCGTTTACATTTGGAATATTTGTGGATGCATAGCAAACACGAAAGAGCTGTGTTTAGCTACTGCTTTTGCAATAGGTTTTGCATGTGATCATATTAATCCTTAATCCATTGATCTATCATCCCTGTTCTCCTATTTCTCCTGACCCCTCCTCCCCCCCATCTCCAATATGTATTTATGTAACTGAGTTTTGTAGGTTAGTTTGTAGTTGCAGGACCTTCCCAGTCCTACAGGAGAGGCCAGTTTGTCCGGCCGGGAGAAAAGCTTGTAAGAATGACCCTCCCTCCATCCGCCGAGCCGTCAGAGAACGCGACGGAATGTTGTCCGACAGTTCAGGATTAACTAGGCTCGCTGCTGATGTTTTAATCAAACAAAGGCTAAATGAAATTCGGTGTGCCTTGCCAAATGAAAAGCAGTGCAATTTTGCAACCTAGACTGGAGACTTGCTTCAGAAGGTAGCATAACTTTGGGCTGTAGAAGGTAACAACATTAGACTGCTTAAATGTACTGATAGGCCTATAATAAAGTCTCCTTTTACATTAAATTAATCAAAATAAGGGAATAACGCATTTCTGTAATTGGCAATAAAACAGGTCAACTGCAAGGCAATAAAGTAGCACAAAAGGCCTATAGTTTTGTAAAATAAAATCCCGTGCTAACCAGACAGGCCAAAATCCCCTATCCCAAAAACTTGATTAAAACCTTGTGATGACTAGCCTAGATCTATCCCATATTGTTGCTTTTCACCTTGTCACACGGTATAGATATAGTGTAACCCCAGACTCTGACGTGATTCAGAACAGTAATGGTGTAACACTTTGGCGTGAGTCAGGACAAGAGACAATCTTTTGGCGTGTATGAAAAATCCATATTTGAATTGTTTTATTTTATTAGGCAAGTCAGTTATTTTACGAGGGCCTACCCTGCCAAACCATCCCCTAACCCGGACGACGCTGGGCAATTGTGCGCCGCCCTATGCGACTCCCGATCACGTCCGGTTATGATACAGCCCGGGATCGAACCAGGGTCTGTAGTGACACCTCTTGCACTGAGATGCTGCGCCTCTCTTCATCTCCCTCCCTCAATCACACACTTCATCAAAACTGTTTGTAGGCTATATTGTGAGAGTATTGCCATCTCTAGTATCTGTTATTAATAAAAACAAAATCCTTGTGATTAAGGCCGAGGCCAACATCACTTCATAATACTTATTTCTCCACTGTATATCAGCAAGTAAGAAACCCTTTATTTTTTGTTGCTACTAAACGATGGACTTCTCTGTAACATTTGTCAAGCATTGTAACATTAGTCTTTCTACTTTAAATGTAATTTGACATGATTAGGTAGATGGTAGGTTTTGTAGTAATTACTTGGCTTTTGGCATCACCTTGTGGTGACATGGATAATCTCATAATCTTATAAACGCAAGTGATACACTTGGTAATTGAATGAGGGTGTCAGAGGGCATCCATTCATATTTAGCTTTCATCAGGAGAAGCTGTCCCTTGGGAGTATTTCTCAACTACTCCATGGACTGTTATTTACCAGAATTAGGTCACAGGGTTTAGAGTTGAGTGCATTCAGATGTAATCTACCCCCTACTTCCCAAGCAAGTCTGGCTTATGGAGAGTTGCTATAACAAGATATTTCTTGAAGTCTCATGTTTATTTTTATCAACAAGATGAATTTTGCTGGTTATCACTGGCCTACCCACAATGCCAGTGTAATGTTTTTCAAAATTGTTCCTAATTAATTAAAAATGAAAAGCTGAAATGTCTTGAGCCAATAAGTTTTCAACCCCTTTGTTATGGAAAGCCTAAATAAGTTCAGGAGTAAAAATGTGCTTACCAAGTCACATAAGTTGCATGGACTCACTGTGTGCATTAAGTCTTTAACATGATTTTTAAATGACTACCCCATCTCCCTCAGGTAAGCAGTGAATTTCAAACACAGATACAACCACGAAGACCAGGGAGGTTTTCCAAGGCACCTATTGATAGATGGGTAAAAATACAAAAAGCAGACATTGAATATCCCTTTGAGCATGGGAAAGTTATTAATTCCACTTTGGATGGTGTATCAATACACCCAGTTACTACACAGATACTCGGTTGGCGGAGAGAAGGAAATCCGCTCAGGGACTTCACCACGAGGCCAATGGTGACTGTAAAACATGTCTGTGATAGGAGAAAACTGAGGATGGATCAACAACATTGTAGTTACTCCACAATACTAACCTAATTGACAGAGGGAAAAGGAAGCATGTAAAGAACTAACATTTTCCAAAACATGTATCCTGTTTGCTACAGGGCACCAAAGGAATACTGCAAACAATGTGGCAAAGCAATTCACTATTTGTCCTGAATGCAAAGTCATTTTAGATTTGCCCCAAACATACAACACAAAAGGCCACATCTACATTGGAGTTGCTTACCAAGAAGACAGTGAATGTTCTTGAGTGGCCGAGTTAGTTTTTACTTAAATCTATTGGAACATCTATGGCAAGACCTGAAAATGGTTGTCTAGCAATGATGAACAACCAATTTCACAGATCTTAAAGAATTTTCAAAAGAATGTGTAAATGTTGCACAATCCAGGTGGGGGAAGCTCTTAGACTTACCCAGAAAGACAGGGCTGTAAAGATGCTTCAACAAAGTAGACTCAGGTGTGTGAATACTTATGTAAATGAGATATCTATTTATTTTTAATACATTTGCAACAATTTATTTTTATTTTTTATTCACTTTGTCATTATGGGGTATTGTGTGTAGATGGGTTAGGAAAAAAATCTATTTAATACATTTTGAATTCAGGCTGTAACACAACAAAATGTGGAATAAGTCAAGGGATAGGAATACTTTCTGAAGACACTGTACAGGTATGTGAAGAAAATATTCTCACTACTCTCAGGTCGGTAGTCCTGTAGTACTTCGCCTGTAGCCATTTGCGTCCCAAAACAAGTAGGCTAATTTGAAATCATTATGTCAGTCTCAAACTGGGGTTCTAAATAATTAATAAGTTCAAGCTCAACAAAAATATTGTCTGGTATTGTGTAGTTAGTATGATATTATAAATAATTGAATACAAAAATCGGTAGTATTAACACATTCAAAACCAGGATCGTAAATATTTATTTATTTTACCTTTATTTAACTAGGCATGTCAGTTAAGAACACATTTTTATTTTCAATGAGGGCCTAGGAACAGTTAACTGCCTTGTTCAGGGGCAGAACGACAGATTTTTACCTTGTCAGCTCGGGGATTTGACCTTGCAACCTTTCGGTTACTCGTCCAACGCTCTAAGCACTAAGCTACCTGCACGGACAGTGAGAGATATCCACGTCAGACACTTACTGCACATTCAGAGGAAATATTGAGAGAGGCTGTCAAACTTTTTTGGGGGGACACAAATATAGTGAACATCAAACTGAAACCTGAGTGCACATATTATAAATCACCTTCACATTTCTGTCCCTTTCTTCCAATCATCTCTCCCTACACTGTACCTAAAAAAGGAGAAAGAGAAAGTCAATATACAAGGTTCACGATCAATAATATTTATTTGCAAACTTGTACAGGGGTAGGCACGAACAATAAAGTGATATCTGAATGAAAATTATTATACACAAGTTGGGGACACACCTTGTGGTCAACAAGGTCAAATAAGGTCAAGGCCTGTTGTCAGCCTGAGCGCCAGTGTGGTGTGCTGGGGTCTGGTAGGTGCCCTCCTTCACCATCTTGTCCCGCTGCTTACGGATCTCATACAGCCTCTTGTGCTACAGACACAGAAAGAGAGAAAGAGATGCACGGAGAGTGAGAGAGATATCCACGTCAGACACATACTGCACATTCAGGGGGGGGGGGGTGAAAGCTCAAAACTTCTTAGGAGGTATTGGTGTGTTTTTTCAGCTCATTGCTGATCAAAACCACAATTCTCTTCATTGATCAACTCAATGTATTTTTAAAAACAAAAACAGTCAAACAAAATAATCTCCTTTAAGTCTTGACAACAATAATTTGCTAAATCAACAGCAAAGCTTTCTCCAACTGTCCATGAAGTCAATTTAAAGAAAAGTAGAGCTGGACAGGATGGACTAAGGGTGTGAACGTTTAAACATTCAAATGTTTAAAGGAAATTGGGATCCTTAATAATAAGAAAAATCCCTAACTGAAAAACATTTTATTTTACGTAGATGCAGAAAGTAAACAGCATAGTGGGTCAATTTCCGCAACAATAAGAGCGCTGAAGCACAAGGCTCAACTTCTCTGCTGTTTTGGTGCCCTGGCTACCACGATGTGAACAGCGTGCAACCCGAACAGCGTGCAACCCGTGCAGATACTTTATGTGACTGTGTGAGAAGTGTTGCATCTCGTTTATCTCAATATCCTAGGCTATTCATTGATCATTTGCCCTGCTTTACTGAAGGTGTGAGTCCTGCCTATACTGTGCCCTCCCCTCTCTCTCCGTCCGTCTCTTGCTAGCTCCCAATGAAAGATGCGGCTAATCAGTCTCCTCCAAAAATACTGAATCTTAGGAGTCGATTCCGCTACGAATCTTGACCCTCAGAAATAGGAGTCGACGTGCAAGGGAACAATTATTTGAGTCGACTCTCCACTACTACGCCATCGTCGTTAACAGTTGGAAAATGGCAGAGAAAGGCAAGCGACAGCAGCGAAGTCCTGTGTGGCAATACTTTGAGAAGTTAAATGAGAAGGAAATTCAAACTTTCAAACTTTCACTTTCATTGTGAATTTGCGTGGAATTGTATGAATTTTACATTTAAATGTTAAGAATTTTTTTCCATTCATCACATCCCTAGGATAGACACCCATGTAGGATGACAAGCAGTTATTTTAATCAAAGACATGGACGTCAACTGACAACTCTTCAACAGGTCTTGGTTGATGGAATCACAAGTGTTTACGGGGAAAGGACATGAAACACACACACAAGCAATCTTCACAGTTCACACACACACTCTTCAGTACAGATATCCTACACTCACCGTCTTCTCTCTGTGCATGCACTCATAGAAGTCCTCAAACTCTAGCTTGCACTCCTTCTTGGCACGGGTCTGACCAATGCCATCCGCACACTCGATCCACTCCTTCTCAAAGGCGTGGCAGCGCGGCGCACGTTTGTATGGCTGCTCTCCACCCTGGATCAACATCCATTTGTCCATGTTGATGCCCAACTTCCCCTGGAGGTCGATGAACGGCATGATGCTGCAGGATGGGGTGGGAGAGAGAAGAGCAAGGGTGATGCTTAAGGTTTTTGATTAGAAAGGGGCCTTTCTGTGTTTCTGTGGCGTCATGGTTTTAACAATGTATGGCCATAATAACAAGGGATGTATTCACAAGGAACCAAGCAGAAACAAACTGAATAAAACGGGGAGAGACACCTGAATTTTTCCAATGAAAACTCTTGTTTTAGTTGCAAAACTGTTTCCATTTGGAGTAAATGGTTTCCGTTGCAAAACATTTTGCAACTGTTTGCTAATGTTAGGGTCTATCGGCTAATCAATACACCCAATGTGTTGGCTGTGAATTAAATTTGACATTTCTCATTGGTATAGAGAGCCCTCTAGCTGTAAATTATTGTTCATAAAACTGGAAGCATCAATTTGAATTCAAGAACAATGGCTAAATGTTCAGTAGAATTCGCTAACTAACGTTACTAGCTCTCGAGAACACTGGGGCCATACCCAGCCATATGCACTAGCATTACAGTACATGAATGGGCAAGCTAGTTAAAGTGGAACTGACAGCGTTTTTACTACTTTGCAGATATGAAATAAACAAATCATAATATCAGTAAAAAATATTCCCAGTTTATACTACAAAACCAACTTTATAAGACGTTTTAGAAGTAGGTTCTATTGGACTCCACATTCCATGACGTACACTACATGACTAAAAGTATGTGGACACCTGCTCGTCGAACACCTCATTCCAATATCATGTGCATTAATATGGAGTAAATATGCAGTAGGTCCCCCATTTGCTGCTTAAACAGCATCCACTGTTCTGGGAAGGCTTTCCACTAGATGTTGGAACATTGCTGCGGGGACTTGATTCCATTGAGCAACGACAGCATTAGTGAGGTCGGGCACTGATGTTGGGCGATTAGGCCTGGCTAGCAGTCGGTGTTCCAATTCATCCCAAAGTGTTCGATGGGTTTGAGGTCAGGGCTCTGTGCAGACCAATCAAGTTCTTCCACACCGATCTGGACAAACCATTTCTGTATGGACCTCGCTTTGTGCACAGGGGTATTGTCATGCTGAAACAGGAAAGGGCTTTCCTCAAACTGTTGTTACAAAGTTGGAAGCACAGAATTGTCTAGAATGTCATTGTATGCTGTTGCGTTAACATTTTCCTTCACTGGAACTAAGGGACCTAACCCGAACCATGAAAAACAGCCCCAGACCATTATTCCTCCTCCACCAAACTTTACAGTTGGCACTATGCATTGGGGCAGGTAGCGTTCTCCTGGCTTCCTCCAAACCCAGATTCGTCTGTCAGACTGCCAGATGGTGAAGCGTGATTCATCACTCCAAAGAACGCATTTCCGCTGCTCCAGAGTACAATGGCAGCGAGCTTTACACCACTCTTGGCATTGCGCATGGTGATCTTAGACTTGTGTGCAACTGCTCGGCCATGGAAACCCATTTCATGAAGCTCCCGATGAACAGTTATTGTGCTGACGTTGCTTCCAGAGGCAGTTTGGAACTCTGTGGTGAGTGTTGCAACCGAGGACAGACAATTTCTCCGCGCTACGCACTTCAGCACTTGGTTGCTCCTAGACGTTTTCACTTCACAATAATAGCACTTAGTTTACCAGGGCAGCTCTTGCAAGGTAGAAATGTGACAAACTGACTTGTTGATAAGGTGGCATCCTATGACGGTACCACGTTGAAAATCACTGAGCTCTTCAGTAAGGCCAGTCTACAGCCAATGTTTGTCTATGGAGATTTTATGGCTGTGTGCTGAAATAGCCAAATCCACTAATTTGAAGGGGTGTCCACATACAGTACTAGAGGTCGACCGATTTGGCCGATTATTGTTGTTGTATTTTTATTTATTTTTACACCTTTATTTAACTAGGCAAGTCAGTTAAGAACACATTCTTATTTTCAATGACGGCCTAGGAACTGTGAGTTAACTGCCTTGTTCAGGGGCAGAACGACAGATTTTTACCTTGTCAGCTCAGGGATTCAATCTTGCAACCTTACAGTTAACTAGTCCAACGCTCCAACCACCTGCCTCTCATTGCACTCCACGAGGAGCCTGCCTGTTACGCGAATGCAGTAAGAAGCCAAGGTAAGTTGCTAGCTAGCATTAAACTTATCTTATAAAAAACAATCAATCAATCATAATCACTAGTTAAACTAGTAATATTATCAACCATGTGTAGTTATCTAGCGTGTCCTGCGTTGCATATAATCGATCCAGTGCGCATTCGCGGACTGTTGTTGCTCCAACGTGTACCTAACCATAAACATCAATGCCTTTCTTAAAATCAATACACAGAAGTATATATTTTTAAACATGCAAATTTAGCTAAAAGAAATCCAGGTTAGCAGGCAATATTAACCAGGTGAAATTGTGTCACTTCTCTTGCGTTTATTGCACGCAGAGTCAGGGTATATGCAACAGTTTGGGCCGCCTGGCTCATTGCGAACTAATTTGCCAGAATTGTACGTAATTATGACATAACATAGAAGGTTGTACAATGTAACAGCAATATTTAGACTTATGGATGCCACATGTTAGATAAAATACGGAACGGTTCTGTATTTCACTGAAATAATAAACGTTTTGTTTTCGAAATGATAGTTTCCAGATTCGACCATATTAATGACCTAAGGCTTGTATTTCTGTGTGTTATTATGTTATAATTAAGTCTATGGTTTGATAGAGCAGTCTGACTGAGCAGTGGTAGGCAGCAGCAGGCTCGTAAGCATTCATTCAAACAGCACTTTCGTGCGTTTTGCCAGCAGCTCTTCACTCAGCTTCAAGCATTGCGCTGTTTATGACTTCAAGCCTATCAACTCCCAAGATTAGGCTGGTGTAACCGATGTGAAATGGCTAGCTAGTTAGCGGGGTGCGCGCTAATAGCGTTTCAAACTTCACTCGCTCTGAGACTTGGAGTAGTTGTTCCCCTTGCTCTGCAAGGCCCACGGCTTTTGTGGAGCGATGGGTAACGCTGCTTCGAGGGTGGTTGTTGTCGATGTGTTCCTCGTTCGAGCCCAGGTAGGAGTGAGGAGAGGGACGGAAGCTATACTGTTACACTGGCAATAGTAAAGTGCCTAGTATTGGCACAAAAGTGTTGAAGAAAGTAAAAGTGCAATATGTGCCATGTAAAAAAGCTAACGTTTAAGTTCCTTGCTCAGAACATGAGAACATATGAAAGCTGGTGGTTCCTTTTAACATGAGACTTCAATATTCCAAGGTAAGAGGTTGTAGTTAATATAGTATTTATAGGACTATTTCTCTCTATACCATATGTATTCCATATACCTTTGACTATTGAAGTCTCATGTTAAAAGGAACCACCAGCTTTCATATGTTCTCATGTTCTGAGCAAGGAACGTTAGCTTTTTTACATGGCACATATTGCACTTTTACTTTCTCCTCCAACACTTTGTTTTTGCATTATTTAAACCAAATTGAACATGTTTCATTATTTATTTGAGGCTAAATTGATTTTTATTGATGTATTATATTAAGTTAAAATAAGTGTTCATTCAGTATTGTTGTACCGGTAATTGTCATTATTACAAATAAATAAATAAAAATCGTCCGATTTAATCGGTATCAGTCGACCTCTATACAGTACCAGTCAACATTTTGGACACACCTACTCATTCACAAGTGTTAATTTTACTATGTTCTACATTGTAGAATAATAGTGAAGACATCAAAACTATGAAATAACACATATGGAATCATGTAGTAACCAAATATTTTTGATTCTTCAAAGTAGCCACCCTTTGCCTTGATGACAGCTTTGCACACCCGTGGCATTCTCTCAACCAGTTTCACCTGGAATGCTTTTCCAACAGTCTTGAAGGAGTTCCCACATGTGACCGACCAGCTCAAAATTGGTCTTATATAGGGAAAATTTGAAATTGTGTGTTCTACATTGTAGCTCTGAAGTCTCTACTTTTATCCAAAATGGTATACAATACACTACAGTTTGTGAACAATGGGAAAGTAATTTTGCTTTGAAAGTTAATAAATTTGTAAACTCACTTTTGAGAAAATGGCCTTTTCAATGTTTTGGTACTAAACCCAGCAAAAAAAGAAACGTCCTCTCATTGTCAACTGCATAAATATTTGTATGAATGTAACAAGATTCAACAACTGAGACAAACTGAACAAGTTCCACAGACATGTGACTAACAGAGATGGAACAATGTGTCCCTGAACAAAGGGGTGTGTAAAAATCCAAAGTAACAGTTAGTATCTGGTGTGGCCTCCAGCTGCATTAAGTACTGCAATGCATCTCCTCCTCATGGACTGCACCAGATTTGCCAGTTCTTGCTGTGAGATGTTACCCCACTCCTCCAAGGCACCTGCAAGTTACCGGACATTTCTGGGGGGAATGGCCCTAGCCTTCATCCTCCGATCCAACAGGACCCAGACGTGCTCAATGGGATTGAGATCCGGGCTTTTCGCTGGCCATGGCAGAACACTGACATTCCTGTCTTGCAGGAAATCAGCTATAATGCTCGTTCTGTGTGTGGTGGCATTGTCATGCTGGAGGGTCATGTCAGGATGAGCCTGCAGGAAGGGTACCACATGAGATACGCACAGCATTGAGATTGCCTGCAATGACAACAAGCTCAGTCCGATGATGCTGTGACACACCGCCCCAAACCATGACGAACCCTCCACCTCCAAATCAATCCCACTCCAGAGTACAGGCCTCGGTGTAACACTCATTCCTTCGACGATAAACGCGAATCCGACCATCACCCCTGGTGAGACAAAACCACGACTCGTCAGT
Organism: Salvelinus namaycush; assembly: GCF_016432855.1. NCBI lineage: Eukaryota > Metazoa > Chordata > Actinopteri > Salmoniformes > Salmonidae > Salvelinus > Salvelinus namaycush. The sequence goes on from NC_052333.1 coordinate 32,523,825, forward strand.
GAAGAGCACTTTTTTCCAGTCCTGTCTGGTCAAGCGACGGTGGGTGTGCCCATAGGCGACGTTGTTGCCAGTGATGTCTGGTGAGGACCTGCCTTACAACAGGCCTACAAGCCCTCAGTACAGCCTCTCTCAGCCTATTGCGGACAGTCTGAGCACTGATGGAGGGATTGTGCGTTCCTGGTGTAACTCGGGCACCTGTGCATGTGTTGTTGCACGTGGTCTGCCACTGCGAGGACAATCAGCTGTCCATCCTGTCTCCCTGTAGTGCTGTCTTAGGCGTCTCACAGTACGGACATTGCAATTTATTGCCCTGGCCACATTTGCAGTCCTCATGCCTACTTGCATCATGCCTAAGGCAAGTTCAGGGAGATGAGCAGGGACCCTGGGCATCTTTCTTTTGATGTTTTTCAGAGTCAGTAGAAAGGCCTCTTTAGTGTCCTAAGTTTTCACAACTGTGACCTTAATTGCCTACCGTCTGTAAGCTGTTAGTGTCTTAACGACCGTTCCACAGGTGCATGTTCATTAATTGTTTATGGTTTATTGAACAAGCATGGAAAACAGTGTTTAAACCCTTTACAATGAAGATCTGTGAAGTTATTTGGATTTTTACCAATTAGCTTTGAAAGACATGGTCCTGTTTCTTTTTTTGCTGAGTTTACTATTGGAGAGCTCTTTGTCTACACCCATTCAGCATCGTTCACACCCTCTTTAGCCCCACCCATCTCTTTAACTTCTTATGGATGCAGGGGCAGTATTGAGTAGCTTGGATGAAAGGTGCACAGAGGTGCCCAGAGTAAACGGCATGCTCCTCAGTCATAGTTGCTAATATTTGCATATTATTATTAGTATCGGATAGAAAACACTCTGAAGTTTCTAAAACTGTTTGAATTATGTCTGTGAGTATAACAGAACTCATATGGCAGGCAAAAACCTGAGAAAAAATCCAAACAGGAAGTGGAAATTCTGAGGCTGGTCGAGTTTCAACCAAGATCCCATTGAAATCACAGCAAGATATGAATGAGTATTCACTTCCTACGGCTTCCACTAGATGTCAACAGTCTGTAGAACTTTGTCTGATGACTCTACTGTGAAGGGGGGCCGAATGAGAAGTGAATTAGTCACCACTGCCATGAGGTGACCATTCTTTGACCATGCGCGTTCACATGAGAGGGAGCTCCGTTCCATCGCTCATCTGAAGTCAAATTAATTCTCCGGTTGGAACGTTATTCAAGATGTATGTTAACAACATTCTAAAGATTGATTCAATACATTGTTTGACATGTTTCTACTGACTGTTACGGAACTTTGGACATTTCGTCAGGTTTTAGTGAACGCGCTTTGTGACTTTGGAATTGTTTACCAAATGCGCTAACCAAAGTAGCTAATTGGACATAAATAACGGACATTATCGAACAAATCAAGCATTTATTGTGGACCTGGGATTCCTGGGAGTGCATTCTGATGAAGATCATCAAAGGTAAGGGAATATTGCATGGTTTGCTTTTTCCGTAAAGTTTTTTTAAAATCTGACACAGCGGTTGTATTATCATCTACATTTATGATGAGTATTTCTGTTGAAACGATGTGGCTATGCAAAATCACTGGATGTTTTTGGAACTAGTGAATGTAACGCGCCAATGTAAACTCAGATTTTTTTATATAAATATGAACTTTATCAAACAAAACATACATGTATTGTGTAACATTTACATTTAAGTCATTTAGCAGACGCTCTTATCCAGAGCGACTTACAAACATGAAGTCCTATGAGTGTCATCTGATGAAGATCATCAAAGGTTAGTGATTCATTTTATCTCTATTTGTGCTTTTTGTGACTCCTATCTTTGGCTGGAAAAATGGCTGTGCTTATTGTGGTTTGGTGTGACCTAACAATCGTTTGTGGTGCTTTCGCTGAAAAGCATATTTGAAATCGGACACTTTGGTGGGATTAACAACAAGATTACCTTTAAAATGGTATAACATGCTGACCAGACCGGACAAGTCGCGTGCGTCGCAAAATAAATTTAGAAATCCATGTTATTCAATTATTGCGCCCACACTGCTCGCGCGCACCAACGAGCGTCTGCGACGCCAAGGACTAAAAAAGAAGTCGTTCCTATTTCTGACGCAGATCGCGCTGAAAGTCATCTCCTCATTGGTTTATAGAAGCATGTACCCACGTGCCATCTCTTCATTGGTTATACCCACGTGGGTGATTGAAAGACGTACTTTGTTGCCGGTCGTGGTAATACAATGAAAGTTTAGATGCGATCACCATATAAGTTCAAAGATGAAAAAGCCTGGAAGGAGGAGAGATGACTAGAAACGATTCGGTTGGCAGTTTTATATGTGGATTAATTGTCGGAGTAGAGGTCCTTGTGCATTTCAGGTAAAATAACAACTCAATGTAGGGCACTGCATCGCAGCACTAGCTGTGCCACCAGAGATTCTGGGTTCGCGCCCAGGCTCCACAATTGGCCTAGCGTCGTCCGGGTTAGGGAGGGTTTGGCCGGTAGGGATATCCTTGTCCCATCGCGCACCAGCGACTCCTGTGGCGGGCCGGGCGCAGTGCGCGCTAACCAAGGTTGCCAGGTGCACGGTGTTTCCTCCGACACATTGGTGTGGATGGCTTCCGGGTTGGATGCGCGCTGTGTTATTAAGAAGCAGTGCGGCTTGGTTGGGTTGTGTTTCGGAGGACGCATGGCTTTCGACCTTCGTCTCTCCCGAGCCCGTACGGGAGTTGTAGCGATGAGACAAGATAGTAATTACTAACAATTGGATACCACGAAATTGGGGAGAAAAAGGGGGTAAAATGTAAAAATAATAATTTTAAAAAATAACTCAATGTTTATATCCCAGGACAAATTAGCTAGCAACAGCAAGCTAGCTAAATAGGACAAATGAATGTTAGCTAGCAAGTGCAAGCTAACTAGCTAAATTGCCATACATGTTTAAGTTAGCTAGCTAACTAGCCAAAGCAACGTTGCAATTTGACATTCATACAAGCCCATTATCTAGCTAGCTAGTATTATTAACGTCGTTAATTCCAGCTATGCTAGCTAGCAATATTTAGCAGCCATGCATTTATTTCACTCGACTTTACTGTCTAGCTAATTGTTTAGCTAACGTTAGCTAGCGAATTGTATTGACAAACGAACATACTAACGTAAACGACAGCTAAAGTTAGCTTGCTAACGACAAGACAGGCCGTTCGCGCTGTGTGGTGACTCGCTAAACAATTTCCCCCACATTGTTGTTGCGCAGGCATGTACAATATTATGTTAGGATTGACTTGTCAAACGTTATGTAAATATGGTATACATGTCATTCTTTACCGTGTTTTGGTGAAGTCACTTTAACCTTCTGTGTGGGTCCCCTCACTTTACAGTAGAGCGGCCTAAGCCTGAAATCAGATGGTCGTTTGGCAACCTAGCCTATATTTACGACACTACTGTAAAGATCGTAGGGAAATTTCTTAACCCCAGCTGGACTGAACACATATTTGACTGTAACATTACTATGACCAGTGTTGGGGAAGCTACCAATTACTTCACACTGGAAGAAGTTAAGCTACACTAAAGTTACCTTTAAGAAACTGAAGTTACTTTGAAAAAGTAGTTAACTACATTCAGCCTACGTGATAAATTATATCTAAATCTAAAATGTAATAGACTACAAATTGTAAGAACAGATCACTCTGGAGTCAGATGTATTATAACCTATTAAATGACTAGTTGGACTACAGTACGTGTAGTTCACTACTCCCCAACACTGACTATAACCAAGTATGTTATGCATAAAGACTGATTCATAATTAAAATGTGTGTGTTTCATTCCATTTCCCCAAAAATAACCACAATAAGACAATATTGGTGCAACAGAAAATGTGTTTATTTTCCCAAAATATGTCCACAACGTCTTTAACAGTCCTGTGTGTTCGGCCCCATACAGGGGCTTACAAAACTGTGCCAGGACATACACATTTATATATAATACTTTTATATGACTATTTACAGTATATATTTATAACTATTTTATCCACATCCAGTCATTCAGGGCAGAGCCCCACCTGTTTTGAGCCCCTCCTGTTGTCTGTTTTGCATGTTATTTTGGTATTAATACGTGTCACATATCATTTTTCAAACAATATAAAATCAAAATAAAATCATTGAGTTAATAAAGCCGCATACAAACATGGTCTCTTTTTTGCTTTCTTGAGTAAGGCAGCTCCAAAATGCAGGTGTTTCAGCCTAGCTCAGTGCTTTCTGTGGTGGTGTGGCAGCCAGCGGGAAATACGGAGCGTAGGGGTTGGTAATGTTCTCTAGTTGCGCCGTGACTAGCTCAGTGTTCTGTCACTCATGGGGACACTACGTCAATGCAAAATCTACAGGTAGAGCTAAAAAGATTCAAGCCCCTCGGGTGCGGCCATAGAGTTACATTAGAAGTGCCCATCCAAGAAAGCTCAAGGTCATTGGCCACAGATAAAATTAAGTAAAATCTCGTTATATCTACCGTAGCTTTGATTGGACTGATCATGTCAACATCCTACTTTCAAAATCTTAGCTAGCAAGCTAGACAAACAGTCATCATCATGAATCACATCCACAATCTACTGGCAAATCCTTTTCAATCTTTGTCATATGAAGAGAAATTATAGATAAAACGTATCGGTGCTCATCTGCGATTGGACATAAACATTACACAACAAGTTGGACATCGCAAATTCAACAATGAGTGATTTGGAAGGAAGGCTAACTGCAAGCGTTGCAAAGCAATCACTAGCCTGCTATTCAGTGGAGTGGGTGTGAGGGCCATGTCTGGGTTTAAGGGTCTCTTTTCCAAGATTAAAAGGATAAACATTCATGCTGTCAATCCAGCATGACTTCTGCCACGTTCAAAACAACTGGAAACTCGGAACTGGGAAATCTCAGACTTCAGTGAGTTCAAGACAACTGGGAAAAAACAAGCTCCGACTGGAAAAATATGTTTTGAACGGTCATCCAACTCGGAATTCCAAGTCGGGAACCCAGGCCTCTTTCTAGAGCTCCGACCGGAAGATCACTGAGGTCATGATTCAACCTTGTTTTTTTTTTCCAGAGTTCCCAGTTGTCTTGAAAGCACCATAAATCCAGAGAATGCCAGACTTTGATGATAAAATTTGATGAGGAATGCTGCGCCACCTTCCTTGGTCCCTTTCCCCCTCATAACTTAGCCTACTGTTCTGACTTGGTGGTGCACATATAGCCTATAGCCTGTTTTAGATAAATGTAATCATTGAATATTGTAAGAGCTTTCATTGTCTGCTTATATGCCCCCTTTATTTATCCTACAGTTCTGACTTGGTGTACAGGGAGATTACTGTAAGCATGGCCCCTGTTCTGAATTCTGTCACTGTAGATTTCAAAAGTGCATAACAAATAGATATATATTAGCTCGCTCATCAATGTCTTAATAAAAATTACAGATTGCCTCTTATCTGCTCGTCGTCCACTTATGTCATAGTTTGTACATCTTAATTGTCAGAAGAAACCACATATGTTTAAGCAAGTCAGCCATATCAGCTATGTTTTTTTAAGAGGCTGAATGAACTGTTTCGCTGTCAGACAAGGCTCTGCTGATCGCCAGGTGTAGCGGTGGTAAGGATTCACTCCATGGTGCTGAAAAGAAAGCTATGCTGTTGGGACAGCTTTATATAGGCCTTAACAGTTTGTGGGCATTATTTGTCACTGTTATAGTGCTATTAATGTATTGTTTAGTGTTGTGTAGTAGCTTTGCTGGCATGCATCTAAAAAAAAATTGGGAAGTTTGCCCCACCAAGATTTACATGCTAAAATCTCCACTGTCTACATCTAGGTGTGTTATTAATGGTAAATCCTCCTTTCATATTTAGGAAGTTCTGTTTCAATCTGTGGTACATTCATGTGGTTTCTCATAGGCAGAAATAAGCCAAAACTGAATTACATCAACAGACCATACTAAGCTCTGCCCAATCGTATGATTTGACCCAAAACAGCTTATTTGAAATGAAACAATGTTCCCATACAGAGATTTCTCATGATGTCTATAATAAATGGGGATATCTTTAAGAACTGAAACTGAAGCACATGGTTTGTAAACAGAAAAAATAAGCTCTAGTAATTATTCTTGAAGAAATTAAAATGAGTCTGCAAAATGTTGTTACACTGTAAAAAGGTTTCTGATAATCAACATTTGGCTATGATTGTACAAGTATGATTTTAAGCAATGGACCAAAACTTGACAATGGATAGCAAAAAATATGAATATTTAAATAAAGTGCACAAGTGCTCATTCATAAATTCACTCGATAGTGGGACCAACAAATACAATCACAAGATGTCCTTCCATTCTACTATAATTTTCTACTGAAAATGTATATTGTGTCTTTGTCTTTATAGTCTTTGTGATTGAGTAGCACACACTTTCAATCTCTCATTCACACACACACACACACACACACCATTCGAGTGGGTCAGACAGCTAGCATGTCAGAAAGCCAGTGTTCGTCAGTGAGTGCATCATCACTGTCTAAGGCAGGCAGTCAGTCATTCAAGTGGAACTGTCTGCTGGTTAAGTACTTGTCCATTTTCCGCGGCATCGGATCTCATTAACCCCTAATTTCTTCTTCTCTGTGCAGGTGAGATTCAAGTGCAGATCGCATCTAAAAGTCATGTCTCTGTACAAACTACTGTAAACTCCACCAGTGTATTAGGTACGTATTATGCTTGTAGGCCTATACACCCATACAAAACGCAGTTCATGCAGACTCATGGACACAGCAAATAATTCAATTTCAAGATCATTCAAGATCATTAAATTATAAATAGAAAAAAAAATAGGAAATTAAGCCAATAAAGTCCAGTACAAATGCCACACTCACATCCCTAAAAACATCCCCTTTCCATAGTACAAACCCTATTCCCCACAACCCTTCACTCATTGGTGTGCTTGGTGACATTTCACCTTGTTTCCTATTTCTTTGCAGTGTTTCTTGTGGCAAATTTGTATGTCTTGTTAAAAAAAAAAAGTTTGCTTAAGTAGCCAAGGCATTTTTGCACCAAGAAGTAAACAAAAATTGTTGTATTAAATCTCAGAGAGGTAGAACCCTGCCAATTCTCTGCAAGGAGATCGACATGTTGATAGAAAGACAGACACATGTAGATATGTGTTGTCTGCAGGTCAGATGTTTTGTAAACAAAAAAAGCAGCAAAAAAATTACTGAAACGCTCAATCAATCAATGGAGAAAAGCTAAAACAAAAACATTTTGGATTTGTGCAATCTTTGAGAGCTCTCAAAGTCAGTCGGACTCTTAAACATAGAGGATGACGTTCTCCGGGGGACAGTGCAGGCTGTCGGAGGTGACAAGGGGTCTGCAGGTGGCCTGGGGTTGAGAGGGCCGGCAGCTTTTGAGATGAGGCGAATCACAGTCGTCTGACGTCAGCTCGGCGATATCGTCTGATTGGGTATCGGACATCTCCAGGTCGCTGCGGATGCTCTCGGGCTGGGCCAAAGTGACATCACGAAGCCCCTCCCTGAGCGACGCCCCTGGCGACAGGCCTAGTGCTGAGCCAAACAGAGCCCCGCCCCTTCTGGAGCTGCAGTCCTGAGGCTCCTCCCCCCCTGAGCCGGGGCATGCTCCCATAGCAGCAGGGGGCGTGTTTAGGTCTTCCTCACTGGTCAAGCAGAGGTGGCTGGGTTTAGTCTCGATGTCCACCTGGATCTCCAGGTTAGTACAGTCCCTAGGAGAACAAAGGAGAACAAAGACGTTTAGATTCACTAGTCACCATATTATCTGCTGTATCCAGTGACAACTTATAATGGTAGGCAAGGTAACTCAAAGCTGGTTTTAAAACGTCGGTCGGGAACTAAATCAATGGCAGAAATAAATATTTCTGAACCACAAAGTGCTGCCTGCATACCACACAGACTAAAGACAAGTCAGACTCAAGAGAGATTCAAGGAAATTGAGGAGTTGCATCAGAGACAACAACAACGTCAGACCGACAGAAACAGATTGAGACTTGATGGCAAATCAAGGAGGAGGAGCAGATTTTCTCAAAATCGTGTGTGTATGTAAGAGAGAGGGAGATTGTGACACTCACCTGTCAGGTAGTGTGTAGGAGGAGATAATGGAGCCTGCCATGCCCCGGGTGCTGGCACAGTCACTACCCGCTCCCAGACTACCTGTCTCTCTGTGGGCACCGTCCTTCCCCAGCTCCCCTCCCTGGAGCTCCAACCTGGAACAACACAAAACATGATTATTACATGGTTATACCAACAACAGTTATTACAGTGTTCAACATATGTCACATTACATTTACTCAGCAAAAACATTTACAGCAGAGGTTATAAGAGCAGTCCTCATTCAACCAAGATATATAACTTTCAAAGGGACAACAACAACTGCAGTTATTTTGTCTAAGTCTTACTTGGCCCCTATTTATACCGTCTCCCTGCTTACAATACACATTCCCCGCCATAAGACATACAGAACAGGTTCTCTTCCCTGCTGGGCCCCCTCCATACCTGTTGTATTTGCCAGTCCTGGCTCCAAGGGCGCCCCCGGCCAAAGTGTTAAAGTGGGGGGTGTCCCCCAGGACCCCGGGGGCCACAGAGAGACCATCACTGGGGGAGGTTGTGCTGAGGCCGCTGGCTGCCCCCTCCAGGCTGCTCTCACCCAGGCTGGGGGACTTGAGGGCCCGCCACGCATCAGCCACTGGGGGACAATTATTTGATATTTTTATTTGATGCATGATTAGATATTTATTTAATTACGTTTGTAACATAAAAGAGAGACATACAGTTGAAGTCGGAAGTTTACATATACATTATATATATACATACTGTATATACGTATTTGGCTGTATATACATATACAGCCAAATACATTTTAATTCAGTTTTTCACAATTCCTGACATTTAATCCTAGTAAAAATTCCCTGTTTTAGGATCACCACTTTATTTTAAGAATGTGAAATGTCAGAATAATAGTAGAGAGAATGATTTCTTTCAGCTTTTACATTCCCATTCCCAGTGGGTCAGAAGTTTACATACACTCAATTAGTATTTGGTAGCATTGCCTATAAATTGTTTAACTTGGGTCAAACGTTTCGGGTAGCCTTCCACAAGCTTCCCACAATAAGTTGGGTGAATTTTGGCCCATTCCTCCTGACAGAGCTGGTGTAACTGAGTCAGGTGTGTAGGCCTCCTTGCTCGCACATGCTTTTTCAGTTCTGCCCACAAATGTTCTATGGGATTGAGGTCGGGGCTTTGTGATGGCCACTCCAATACCTTGACTTTGTTGTCCTTAAGCCAAGTATGCTTGGGGTCATTGTCCATTTGGAAGATCCATTTGCGACCAAGCTTTAACTTCCTGACTGATGTATTGAGATGTTGCTTCAGTATATCCACATAATTTTCCTTCGTCATGATGCCATCTATTTTGTGAAGTGCACCAGTCCTTCCTGCAGCAAAGCACCCCCACAACATGATGCTGCCACCCCCGTGCTTCACGGTTGGGATGGTGTTCTTCGGCTTGCAAGCCTCCCCCTTTTTCCTCCAAACATAACAATGGTCATTATGACCAAACAGTTATATTTTTGTTTCATCAGACCAGAGGACATTTCTCCAAAAAGTATGATCTTTGTCCCCATGTACAGTTGAAAACCGTAGTCTGACTTTTTTATGGCGGTTTTGGAGCAGTGGCTTCTTCCTTGCTGAGCGGCCTTTCAGGTTATGTCAATATAGGACTCGTTTTACTGTGGATATAGATACTTTTGTACCCGTTTCCTCCAGCATCTTCACAAGGTCCTTTGCTGTTGTTCTGGGATTGATTTGCACTTTTCGCACCAAAGTACGTTCATCTCTAGGAGACAGAACGCGTCTCCTTCCTGAGCGGTATGCCGGCTGTGTGGTCCCATGGTGTTTATACTTGCGTACGATTGTTTGTACAGATGAACGTGGTACTTTCAGGCATTTGGAAATTGCTCCCAAGGATGAACCAGACTTGTGGAGGTCTACAATTTTTTTTCTGAGGTCTTGGCCGATTTCTTTTGATTTCCCCATGATGTCAAGCAAAGAGGAACTGAGTTTGAAAGTAGGCCTTGAAATACATCCACAGGTACACCTCCAATTGACTCAAATGATGTCAATTAGCCTATCAGAAGCTTCTAAAGCCATGACATCATTTTCTGGAATTTTCTAAGCTGTTTAAAGGCACAGTCAAAAACTTCTGACCCACTGGAATTGTGATACAGTGAATTATAACTTAAATAGTCTGTCTGTAAAACAATTGTTGGAAAAAGTACTTGTGTCATGCACAAAGTAGATGTCCTAACCGACTTGCCAAAACTATAGTTTGTTAACAAGAAATTTGTGGAGTGGTTGAAAAACGAGTTTTAATGACTCCAACATAAGTGTATGTAAACGTCCGACTTCAACTGCACATGTAGGTAAGAGTTGTTGTTGTATTTTACAGTATTAAGTCTATTAAAGCAAAAATTATAGCTATTGATGTCTTGCTCACCTGTGATTGGACCATCGTCCTCGTCAAAGTCGATCCGCATGCCACGCCCCTTTCCTCGGCTTACGCCACAGCCTCCTCCACGGCACAGAGATATGGGCACAACTCCATAGACATACGCCAACATGATGGGCACACCAATACCCACGCTGACGGCTGCAATCACAGGAGCTGTGATGATTGACAGGGCCACTCCCCCTGTGATGGCCAGGTTCCTCCTGTGGCGATTGGTCTTCATCCCGTCATAATGGGCGTGAATCTATCACCAAAAAAAAGATAGATATTAGTGAAGGTGAGGTGAAGTTATACAGTAAATACACATCCTGAACTTTCACAACAGTCTAACAGTGTAGCCTGGTCCCAGATCTGTGTGTGTGCTGTTTTGCACAATGAGTTGGCAAAACAGCACAAACCGATCTGGGACCAGGCTAGCAAAAAAGGGCTGTTGCAGATAAAATGTCTGTACTGTGATTCAGATACAATTATATTATAAAGCACTCGGGAGAAGTAGGTCATATGTCGTGTAAGGGGATTTCTTTATTTTTTCACAGACTTACAGTGCCTTCGGAAAGTATTCAGACCCCTTGACTTTTTACACATTTTGTTACGTTACAGACTTATTCTAAAATGGATTAAATACAAAAAAATCCGAACGGAGCAAAGTACAGAGAGATCCTTGATGAAAATCTGCTCCAGCACACTTAGGACCTCAGACTTGGGCGAAGGATCCCTGCCAACAGGACAACGACCCTAAGCACACAGCCAAGACAACACAGGAGTGGCTTCAGGACAAGTCTCTGAATGTCGTTGAGTGGCCCAGCCAGAGCCTGGACTTGAACCCGATCGAACATCTCTAGAAAGATCTGAAAAAACCTGTGCAGCAACACACCACTTCCAACCTGACAGAGCTTGAGAGGATCTGCAGAGAAAAGTTCGAGAAACTCCTCAAATACAGGTGTGCCAAGCTTGTAGCGTCATACCCAAGAAGACACGAGGCTGTAATCGCTGCCAAAGGTGTTTCAGCAAAGTACTAAGTAAAGGGTCTGAATACTTATGTAAATGTGATATTTCTGTTTTTTTATTTTATAAATGAGCAAAAATGTCTAAACCTGTTTTTGCTTTGTCATTATGGGGTATTGTGTGTAGATTGATGAGGAGAAAAACAATTTAATCAATTTTAGAATAAGGCTGTAACCTAACAAAATGTTGAAAAAGTCATATTAGTACCACCATCTGAGTTACTTTACCTAGGCCTATTACAGCATTACATCTCTGGTTGAGAGTGGATGGTAGGGAGTTGGCTGAGTACAACTGGTAATACTCTGAAAGGTATTTCTACAGCTGGTAAGTCTTAGGTGCCTGGAACAATAAAGTGTGTGTTGGAGGGCTATAGTACATCATTCAAATGAGTTTAAATTCAAACTCGCAGTTATATTGTATTTCCACAAGGGTGCGCTAAAGAGATATCCTTCAAATTAGGTAATTCTGCAATTCTATCATGACACAACATTTCTTCACAATTATGTTGTTTCCGAAGAACAGTTGTAGCATCATACTGAAACTAAAAAATCGTTTCCTATGGTTTGAAAGCTCATCTATTTCAGGAATTGTATTTCTCAATTACTGGAATATAAGGAGGAAATGAAAGTACCCCCGTGAAATTAAACATCATATTGACACTAACTACATTTTTAAGAACAGCACTGACACATTTACTTTCTACAACGGATTGCTTTTCTGTTAAACTTCATGAAAAGTAAATACTTTCATTATTTTCCTTTTAATGTATATGCACTCACAGTAAGCCACTCTAAATAAGAGAATCTGCTAAATGACTGAGTGTAGTCCTAAATGTGAGTGGGGGGGGGGTCAGTAAGGGGTTGCCCACCTTGCGCCCCACATAGACGGGGAGGCCAATGACCATGGCAGGCACAGCGATACCAGCGATGAGGGTGATGCCGACCGGGGCTCCGATCAGTGTGCCCAGCTGCCACAGGATCTTCTTCTTACGAGTCCATGGCTTCTTTCCCCAGAACGTACACCCTGATGGACTGAGGGAAAGAAGAGAGAGAGATGGAGGGTGGGATATGGAGGCAGAGAAAAAGTAAGAAAAAAGAGAAACGATGGAATGGGTAGAAAATACAGAGGGAGCGAGAGAGATTGTGAAAGAGAAAGAAAAAGGAGGAATGAAGAGAAAACATATAGAATGAAAGGGGGAGAAATAGGTGAAGAGCAAGAGCAGAGGGGTAGACAGAAGACTGATTAGTTCTGGGCCCAAGTTCAGGAAAGGGAACGGGAAAGGGGGATACCTAGTCAGTTGTACAACTGAATGCCTTCAACTGAAATGTGTCTTCCGCATTTAACCCAACCCCTCTGAATCAGAGAGGTGCGGGGAGCTGCCTTAACATCCACGTCTTCAGCGCCCGGGGAACAGATACACCACAGCAACAGAGGAGTGGAGGTGAGGTAAGGCTGTGTCATTATGAATTCAGAGCCCTCTGCTAAACGTCACACAGCAGTGAGACATGCATCACTGCCTGTTATCCACTGTTACAGGATGCTCATATGATGAAAGGAAAATCTGTGGAAATGTTCATTCATTTTACTGTATGAATATATACTGAACAAAAATATAAACTCAACATGTAAAGTGTTGGTCCCATGTTTCATGAGCTGAAATGTAAAAAAAACGGATTTCTCTCGAATTTTGTCCACAAATTTGTTTACATCCCTGTTAGTGAACATTTCTCCTTTGCCAAGATAGTCCATCCACCTGACAGGTGTGGCATATCAAGAAGCTGATTAAACAGCATGATCATTACACAAATGTACCTTGTGCTGGGGACAATAAAAGGCCACTCTAAAATGTGCAGTTTTGTCACACAACACAATGCCACAGATTTTGAGGGAGTGTGCAAATGGCATGCTGACTGCAGGAATGTCCACCAGAGCTGTTGACAGAGAACTGTATCTTAATTTCTCTACCATAAGCCACCTCCAACGTCATTTTAGAGAACTTGGCAGTACGTCCAACTGCAGATCACGTGTAACCACGCCAGCCCAGGACCATCACATCGAGCTTATTCACCTGTGGGATCGTCTGAGACCATCCACCCGAACAGCTAATGAAACTGAGGAGCATTTCTGTCTGTATTAAAGCCCTTTTGTGGGGAAAAACTAACTCTGATTAGCTGGGCCTGGCTCCCCAGTGGGATAATACAGTGGGATAATACACCAAATATCAATTTCAACAATTTTACTGAGTTACAGTTTATATAAGAAAATCAGTCAATTGAAATAAATAAATTAGGCCCTAATCTATGGATTTCACATGACTGGGCAGGGGTACAGTTTATTTCAATTGACTGATTTCCTTATATGAATTGTAACTCAATTTAGTGTAGCCTTCTTATCAAAACAATAAAAAATTTAAATCAGTTATGTTTGTCAGTATTTAGTTTGATCTTAATTCCATAAAATGTGTAGGTATTTCTTTTTTTAAAGAATTTCTGGAGGAATGAAAAAAAAGCACTAGTCTAGCCCCAGTAATGACAATCATGCTTTAAAATTGGGTGGATGTCATGTAGGCCTAAACCTAATGTAGCAGGCGTAAAAGAAAACACCTGAGCGGGAGTTCCCACATCCGCTTTTCAACGGAAAAGGAAGCTCAATTGAATTTGCTGTATCCCTAAAAACCGTATGCATCCGGCTGTTGGCAACTCCACTAAGGGAGGGTAGGCCTATACGTATTTTTGGCACATGGAAAGTAGTCTACTACTACGTTACATACTGTGTTGACGTGAACTGCCGTAGTCTTGAGAGTTACCTGAGGTAGTGCAGGTCAGAGATCTCCTTCATGCAGAGCCAGCAGAACTCACAACCACACACTGCACAGGTCATGTGGTTACAGCTGCCGTCGTTCATCTTGATTATGTAGGCGCCACATCGTGGGCAGGGCTTGATGTCATCAGCTAGAGACGAGATTGAGTGGGTAGGTTGATTAGAGGGAGGAGGATTCGGGACAATGTTGATCTGAGGTCAGTTTTATGGTTTCCCGTTAGGATTTGGGGAGGGTAAACTGATTCTAGATCTGTGCCTAAAAGGGACTTCTTCTTTTACCAGAGACAGAGGAGAATTGGTTTAGAGACATTGACTGCCAACAGCTAGTATTAGAGACAGGCTGAGACAGATAAGAGGTTGTGGTAAGGGCTAATTTATACAGACTTTTTGTTCTGTCCTTTGGAACCTGAGAGGTCTGAAAATTGCTTCATGAGAAGAGGGCGACTAATACAGAGACATAATAATAACATTATGAAGAGTCATCAAAGTACTTACCAGGCCCGTGCTCCTGCATGTAGCTGGGTGAGTGGTTGCTATGCGTGTGCAGGAAGAATGCCCTTTGCTGGCGGGCCGAGTCACAGGTCTGGTTGGGGTGCCACGCCTGCTTGCAGTGGTAACAAAACTCAGCCAAGCAGCCCTCTCTACGACACACCAGCCTGGGGCAGCTGGCACAGCCCGAAGCGATCACTGCAAACCTGGCAGAGGGAGAAAGAGGGAGATGTTTGATTTTCAGAAAACCTTTATTGGCACAATTCGGCTAATGCGAAATCAATTGCAAAGTGAAAACTACATCACTGCACTGAAAGAGAGAGAGGGAACACAGCAGCCTTGGAGGAAGTGGGTAAGGTCAAATGTAAATACACTGTAGCTGTACAAATGGTTACATTTACTGAGCCGTGGAGAGAGAGAGCATGTTAGAACAAAGAGTAAGAGTTAAGGAAAAAGAGAGGAAGGAGAAATAGGCAAAAGGTGATTTCAGGCTGTCTAGAGTAACCTAAATAAAGGGCATGAGAGGAAAATGACCAAGAGCTAAACTTCATAGCATATTATCATAATTGCATCTACACAACCTGATCTCAGAGCATTTCGTATTATTCTGTATGTAAATCCGAGAACTCCATTTAGTATGATATGTTACTGTATGTATTATTTTCTGGATGTCCATCACCCATGTCGTACGATATGTTTACGAATTACAATTCTCATGACATATGTTACGAATTTGCAAATCGTACAAAATATTATGAATTTGCAAAGCGTAGTACATGTTACGAACTTGCTAAACATATGATATGTTAAGAATTCTAGCTAGGTGGCTAACGTTAGCTAGCTGGCTCACATTACCTAGGCTAGGGGTTAAGGTTAGGTTAAAGGGTTAAGGTTAGGGGAAGGTTTAGCTAACATGCTAAGTAGTTGCAAAGTAGCTAAAAAGTAGTAAGTAGTTGAAAAGTTGCTAATTATCTAAATGCTAAATGCTAAACGTTATGCTAACGTTGTCTGTGATGAGATTCAAACTCACAACCTTTTGGTTACTAGACGTTCGCGTTATACGCCCACCCATCCACCCCGACCAACTATTCTTTTTAGGGTAGATCGGCTATAATATTACAGATAGATTGTAGCTTCCATCAATGTAATTGTCTGCATCATTTCCAATCCCCCATATATTTTTTTGTAAATATATTTTCCTTTATTATTTTCCCCTAACCCTACCATCCCTCCCCTAATTGGAGTAAACTAATCAACAACAACAGTTAGGCTTCTACTTCCAGCTTATAAATACTACATAAATTGTACCGACACAGTGTATTTTACATTAGTAATCTTGTTGTTTTTAGTCCCACCCTTCAGCTCCACTCAACCCCTCCCATCTATCTCTGAACACCATCTGTCTTATGTAATTATACCAAACGTAACATATCATACTAATTTGAGTGTCCCGGATTTACATTTACTATGTTACGTCTAGTCTATGAGACCAGGCTGATCTACATGATACCATACACAAACATCTCAATACCAGTGGAGGCTGCTAAGGGGAGGACGGCTCATAATAATGGCTGGAACAGAACAAATGGAATGGCATCAAACACATGGAAACCGTGTTTGATGTATTTGATACCATCACACTTATACCGCTCCAGCCATTACCACGAGCGTGTCCTCCCCAATTAAGGTGCTACCAACCTCCTGTGCTCAACACAGGAAGTAGGTTGCCACATCACCATGAGAGGGGAGGCAGGGTTCTTATCTTTTCGACGATGTAACAAGATCCATTAGTACTGTATGTAAAGATGAAATGGTATTTAATCTAATACAACACTACTAGTGAGTGACAGTGTTCAAAGACAGACAGAGCAAAACTGAATTTAATTAGAAAGTTACTCTCTTTCTCATCAGAAAACAATGCTAAAAATGACATACGACCCGTCACACAACTATTGCTTTGAATGTAGGTACTGGTATTCAAGCTGAGCACTCAATCTTATTGACCTCCGCTCTCTTAAAGGCCTCCAGCATTCCACTACACAGGCAAACCAGATGTCAAATACCGAAAACTGTTGAATCCCTACTCTGTCTCTTTCAAAACCTCAAACTAGGGGAAATGTTCCCAGCACTATGGGTTTTCCCCTTTAACACAGTTTCTAGCAGCCCCTTAAATCCAGTTTGAGCTGCTTCCTTTCCCAATGACTTTGTTTGTTTATTCAAACTGGCAACATGTCTTCAAGCCTAAACTCAATGACTTGTTGCAACAGAGCAGAGACACAAGTTGCCAAGGCAGGCTTTTCCCTGTAGGAACATTCCATGTTAACGCTGCATTTGAGTAGTCGGTTCTGCTTGCGGTGGAGCACGATAATGACTGACATCATGGCTTTGACCGGCAGCAATCTGAGGAGTACAACGCTTACAAGCTGCACCTTCGGAGAAAATGCAATCTGACAGCCACATCTAGTGTCCAAGATTTCATTGATTTAAATGGTGTGAAACTGTTTTGTTTTCAACATTACAAATGTAATACAGATACAAAAGTGAGATAGACAGAACCCTCAGAAACACACATACACTGTCTGTGACTCTGTACACACACACACACACAAACTCAGTCCGGTGAGTGTGTAATGATCACTTCAATTATAGAAATTCCAACCTCTCTGTTACCCCTGGTAACACTGGCTACCTCTATGCCACATCACTAGTCACCATAGCAACTGACAGCCTGCGGAGCGACCGGTGGACCTATCGCTGATCTGATTGGTTGTCTCTCACTGTCAATCAAGTAGAGTGAGGTCTGATTGGGGAATGGAAAGGGAACTGACCGATGAGACGAAAGGACAATGAAGCTCAAGAGTTAAAGGAGCCGTTCACAAAAATAATTGATTGAGTCTGTGTGTGTGTGTGTGTGTGTCTTTGTATATGTGTGTATGTGTGTATGTGTGTGATCATTCAAGTGAGAAAGAGATAAGGAGTAAATGGTTTTTGTGACTGTGAAAAACAGATAAAAAAAAAAAAAAAAGGGAAAGACAAAGAAAGAAAGAAAGAAAGAAAGACCAATTGAGACAAATATATCCCAGAGACTCTATTGCCAGAGACAACCCAGGCCAATTTACAATAACCAATGCCACATATTCCTTACATGACAATGTAATTAGTACCATTATAACATACATGTGTATGGAATCTGCACTCTTCAAGTGGGTCAATGATGAGACATATACGCGCGTGCACACACACACACACACACACACACACACACACACACACACACACACACACACACACACACACACACACACACACACACACACACACACACACACACACACACACACACACACACACACACACACACACACACACACACACACACACACACACAGTACTGCTTTGGAAACCTCCACTCTAGGTGGCCCAAACCACACTAGACCTTTCCATGGTAGGACTGTAGGGAGGGAATGATAGCGTATTGAGTCACTCTGGTTTCTTGAGAATGTAGGTCATCTATAGTCCAGCCCACTGTCTAGGTCCTTCCCCTCTGTCTGACAGGATTCACACTATCAAACAGACATGTTTCCTTTGAATATAACCATCATAGAGAATCTGTGCTTTCCCTCCCACAAAAACAAACACACACACAGAGAGAGAGACATACACACACTTGCGTGTGGCACACATACACAAACACACAAAACATGCTCATACCAGCTCATCAGAAATTTCCCCATATCACATTAAACGATCAGCCTCCGAGCATTGTCATTCCCCTTGTAACCACATAATAGTCGGACATTCTAACCTACTTAGAGAATTCTAGGCTATAAACCTTTCCTTTCACCCTCATAGTGCCAACTGTCACCAATAAAGCTTGGTATAATACTGTAGGTCATTCCAGTTTACGACAATCAGCCTCAAACTTATGTCATTGACAGAACACTGCTTTGAAAGCATGAATCTGCTAAAGAAAAAAAAGGTTATGGTTAGTGTTAATGGTAGGGGTTAGGTAAAGGTAAGGTTAAAGTTCGGGGTTAGGGGTTGAAATCCTATTTGTGGTCAGAGAGAGCTTTAAGGTTCTTCCACCCCTTCCTGCATGGCTAGACAGTCATGACTCTATAGAGATAGGCTTAAGGTTCAGGTTTACACCCAGGTTCAGATTAAGGTTAAGGCCAGGAAACAATGAGAGTTGATTCTTACCCGCAGTCGGGCGCGGGACACCAGCGGCAGTCCGGGTCGGAGGCCAGGCAGCGTCGCAGAAGGAACTCCTCATACTTCTCCAGCAGGGCTGCGTCGCCCAAGATGTCCGCCACCTGATGAGGCGCCAGGCGCTCCGAGCACTCGGGGCAGCTGAGGTGGACGCGGCTCTCGGTGATCTCGATGCGCAGGTACTGGCGCAGGCAGCACAGGCAGGAGCGGTGGCTGCAGCCCAGCAACTCGGGGAGCTGTTCGGGGGGCTGGGGCACCAGGCACAGGGGGCACTCCAGGAAGTCTGCTGGAGGAGAGGCGCTGGAGGTGGTGGAGCTGGAGGACTGGGGGGGACCCAGGGAGGTCCGGCTGGAAGAGAGGGGCTCTGCTGGGGTGGAGGTCTGAGCGGTGGCTGGGCACTGGGGAACGTCCGTGGCGGTGTTGGTAGGGGCTGGGTCGGGTGTGGAGGTGGGGGTGGAAGAGACTACGGGGGGAACAAGGGGGGCGAGTTGCTGTTGTTGATGCTGTTGGTTGTGGAGCTGGGATAAAGGGGTGGCTGCTCCTGCTTTGGCGCTCCGGGAACCCCGTTTGCTGTGGAAGAGGCTGTGGAAGGAGATGCGTCCTTGGCGTTTTCCCGGTGCCCGGCATTTGGGGTTGGGAATGCCGCTCACCGAGGAGTGGGGGGATTCCGAGTCCTTTTCCGATCCCATTTTCCCAGAAAGTGACACACAGCAGCTCCTTTCCTTTTCCGCTCTTAATATAGTCTTATATCACCGTGAGGAAGCTTGCCTCATACACACTAACACAAACACACTCCAATTCACACTCACACACGGGAGTACTTGTCCTCGGGTGAAACCAGAACGGAATGTCACTGATACCCAGTTGGAAACCCTTGTTCTCTTCTTCTTAAACCCACAAATGGAACGATAGGCGAGAAGACGAAAGAGAAAGAGAAACAAATAGCCAAAATTCCCCTTCCCTCCCACTGGCTTTCACACCTCTCACACTCAGTTGCTCCAAATCAAGAATAAGAGAAAAGTCACAGGTGTGCTTTCGTCCAAACCGACATAGGGGTCCAAAATTACAGTAAACTGTTACTGTAAACCACAAAGAGGAGAATGAATACAACAGGAAACGTCACTGTCACTCCTTAGTAAATGGTTCTCAATTCAAACGAGGAGGAAAAAAATATAGAGGAACGTTATAAAATGTATAGAACAACTTCTTGGGGGTTATTCAAAATGTCTTAAATCCTTCTTGGTGGTTGCTCCGGTCCGATTTTCTTCTGTAGTCTCTCTTTTTCTTCTCCTCTTCTCTTCTGTGTGTGCCTCTCACGCTCTCAATCAACCGTCTGTGAGGAGGAAGAAGAGAACAGGAAGTTAGCAGAGCAGAGAGCACAGGGAGCATGCTCAGTATGACACACCTCTCCCCTCCTTCCTCATTCTCTCTCTCGCTGTTATTACTTCACAATTAACTCTTGGCGCAGATAGTCAGGAAGAATACATTAATTACACTATGCACACACATACACACCTGGCATAATAACTGATAAAGACATGCTCATTGACTCACACTTCCTCATAAGATACAGCCATTTGGAAAGCGAAATACTTATTTTATTTTTTTACTTACTAATGGTGATGACATAATGTGTCTTGAAGAGGAAGCAAACTTATTCATCAGTCCAATTAGCTCCTATATTATTTATCCTCTCATTCCTTCTCTTTATCGCATCTGCTCTTCTCCTTTGTCTCTCTCCGTCAATATGAAACCCTCTCTCTCTTTCTCTCTCTCTCTCTCTCTCTCACACACATACACACACACACGTAGCAAGCTGCTCTCCACTTCACACTGCGCTTCTACTGCGGTTGCCATGACGATGTGCACTAGGAGCAGAGCAAACAGCGACCCACTCAGTGACTGTGGCACTTATGTATGCACTGACACACACACACACACACACACACAAATAACACATGTACTCTTGTCATTTACTCATATATATAATGCAGACACTGGTAATTATAGCACTGATTAATGTATGTGTGTATTGATACAGTGTTATAGGTGAGAGTGTGTATGCAGAAAGTAATGTTATGCTAAGATAAGAGGAAAGGGCAAGAGAGAATCAGAGGGAGGGTTATGAGGGTTGATATTCAGAATCTGTGCCACTCTCTTTAAGGTAGCCTATATATACCCCCCTTCTAAGCACACACACTGAGTCATAACAGCATCATAACTGTGTCCTGGCCTGTTTTCCTCCTCCTAAAGTATGCCTGGTCTATGACAGGTCTATGACAAGGCAAATCTGATTATGATTCCAGTAGTAGCCTTTGAGTGCAGGAGGCTGAGAGACAGACACAGACAGAGGGCTGGGCTAACATAGATACTGCATATAGCTAGCCATGATTGATTGAAATACTATTGGGTCAGTGATTGACAGATAGCAGCACCAATCGATAAGAGACTTTGGCTGAAAGAACTGGATGTTGTCTGTTTGCTTGCTCTCTTGCCTTGCACAACCCTTAATAACAGCCAATAGCCACAGTTAAGATAGGTTGACCCATAGTGATAGCGTTAGACAAAGGCTACAGGCTATCACCACAGGTTGTGTTGAAAGAAGAACATTGAACTATATTCATGAAACTGGAGTAGATTTCCACCACGTTACAGACGTACACAAACACGCGATGAGGTGGAAATAAACATTCTATGTTATCCCAGCAGCAGTACAGTAACCATGGTGCCTCTTCCCTCCCTGATCTGCTTGGCTGGCGGGTGAAGTGAAAGGGCCACTGTTGAATCATGGATAGCTACGGAGTATAAAAATAATGGCAATTTATATACACTATATATACAAAAGGTATGTGGACACCCCTTCAAATTAGTGGATTTGGCTATTTCGGTCACAGTATAAAATCGAGCACACAGCTGTGCAATCTCCATAGACAAACAGTAGAATGGCTTCACTTTAGCTCACCACTTCCTACAAGCTACTGTAGCAACATGCATGTACATAAACAAACACAGATGCACACACAGTAGTTATGCACTATGGTACTCTATCATCAGCCTTGACTCACTGTTAGATTACTGTGCACTTGTTTTATACTCAAGAATGAGGAGCAGTCAGAACATGCACAATAATATGGGATATACACAATTTATTCAAAAGGTATGTGGACACCCCTTCAAATTAGTGGATCTGGCTTTTTCCAGCCACACCCATTGCTGACAGATGTATAAATTTGAGCACAGAGCCATGCAATCTCCATAGACAAACATTGGCAGTAGAATGACCTTACGGAAGAGCTCAGTGACATTTAATGTTGTACCGTCATAGGATGCCACCTTTTCAACAAGTCAGTTCGTCAAATTTCTGCTCTGCTAGAACTGCCCCGGTCAACTGTAAGTGCTGTTATTGTGAAATGGAAACGTCAAGGAGCAACAACGGCTCAGCCGCGAAGAGGTAGACCACACAAGCTCGCAGAACGGGACCGCCGAAGGCTGAAGCATGTAAAAATTGTCTGTCCTCGGTTGCAACACTCACTACCGAGTTCCAAACTGCACAAAAATGGACCACTTTTATTTTATAAAGACTTCATTTTGGGACCAAAAGAAGTGTATTAATGTATAATAAAGAGAATATCCCAAAATGCACAATAACTGTTCGTCGGGAGCTTCATGAAATGGGTTTCCATGGCCGAGCACCCTCGCACAAGCCTAAGATCACCGTGCACAATGCTGAGCGTCGACTGATGTGGTGTAAAGCCCGTCGCCATTGTACTCTGGAGGAGCGGAAACGCGTTCTTTGGAGTGATGAATCACGCTTTACCATCTGGCAGTCCGAAGTACGAATTTGGGATTGGCTGATGTTAGGAGAACGCTACCTGCCTGAATGCATAGTGCCAACTGTAAAATTTGGTGGAGGAGGAATAATGGTCTGGGGCTGTTTTTCATGATTCGGGCTTGGTCCTTTAGTTCCAGTGAAGGGAAATCTGAGCGCTACAGCATACAATGACATTCTAGACGATTCTGTGCTTCCAACTTTGTGGCGACAGTTTGGGGAAGGCCCTTTCCTGTTTCAGCATGACAATGCCCCCATGCACAAAGTGAGGTCCATACAGAAATGGTTTGTCGAGTTCGGTGTGGAAGAACTTGACTGGCCTGCACAGAGCCCTGACCTCAACACCATCAAACACCTTTGGTATGAATTGGAACACCGACTGCGAGCCAGGCATAATCGCCCAACATCAATGCCTGATCTCACTAATGCTCTTGTGGCTGAATGGAAGCAAGTCCCCACAGCAATGTTCCAACATCTAGTGGAAAGCCTTCCCGTAAGAGTGTTATAGCAGCAAAGGGGGGACCAACTCCATATTAATTCCCATGATTTTGGAATGAGAAATTCAATGAGCAGGTGTCAACATACTTTTGTCATGTAGTCAGCAGAATTGCTAATAGCCCTCTCATCCTACACTCTTAGAAAAAAGGGTTCCAAAAGGGTCTTCGGCTGTCCCAATAGGAGAATCCTTTTCGGTTCCACGTAGAACCCTTTTGGATTCCATGTAGAACCCTCTAGTGACGGTGGAAAAAACAGATAGTTACATATCGGGATATTATTTTTGACGATATATCATACCGTTTTGACAATATCGCAAAATGATTTTTGCTCTAGTTTGCTGTACCTGCAACAAAATTCCAATATTTTTCCTTTATAGCTTGTTCTCCATCTTCTTTTTAAATAGGGAGCCAATTAGCTTTCTGCACATTTATTTCTATGACTCATCAAAACTCGTTTTCTCATGGCTCTCTCCTGGCTCTCTCCTGTCTCTCATGGCTCTCTCCTGGCTCTCTCCTGTCTCTCTCATGGCTCTCATCTGTCTCTCATGGCTCTCTCCTGTCTCTCATGGCTCTCTCCTGTCTCTCTCCTGTCTCTCGTGGCTCTCTCCTGTCTCTCGTGGCTCTCTCCTGTCTCTCGTGGCTCTCTCCTGTCTCTCGTGGCTCTCTCATGGCTCTCTCATGGCTCTCATGGCTCTCTCCTGTCCCTCTGCAGGAACATGTTTGGAACAATGAATCACAAAAAAAAAAATCACAATACTGAATCACAATATACACTGCTCAAAAAAATAAAGGGAACACTTAAACAACACAAAGTAACTCCAAGTCAATCACACTTCTGTGAAATCAAACTGTCCACTTAGGAAGCAACACTGATTGACAATACATTTCACATGCTGTTGTGCAAATGGAATAGACAAAAGGTGGAAATTATAGGCAATTAGCAAGACACCCCCAATAAAGGAGTGGTTCTGCAGGTGGTGACCACAGACCACTTCTCAGTTCCTATGCTTCCTGGCTGATGTTTTGGTCACTTTTGAATGCTGGCGGTGCTTTCACTCTAGTGGTAGCATGAGACGGAGTCTACAACCCACACAAGTGGCTCAGGTAGTGCAGCTCATCCAGGATGGCACATCAATGCGAGCTGTGGCAAGAAGGTTTGCTGTGTCTGTCAGCGTAGTGTCCAGAGCATAGAGGCGCTACCAGGAGACAGGCCAGTACATCAGGAGACGTGGAGGAGGCCGTAGGAGGGCAACAACCCAGCAGCAGGACCGCTACCTCCGCCTTTGTGCAAGGAGGAGCACTGCCAGAGCCCTGCAAAATGACCTCCAGCAGGCCACAAATGTGCATGTGTCTGCTCAAACGGTCAGAAACAGACTCCATGAGGGTGGTATGAGGGCCCGACGTCCACAGGTGGGGGTTGTGCTTACAGCCCAACACCGTGCAGGACGTTTGGCATTTGCCAGAGAACACCAAGATTGGCAAATTCGCCACTGGCGCCCTGTGCTCTTCACAGATGAAAGCAGGTTCACACTGAGCACATGAGCACATGTGACAGACGTGACAGAGTCTGGAGACGCCGTGGAGAACGTTCTGCTGCCTGCAACATCCTCCAGCATGACCAGTTTGGCGGTGGGTCAGTCATGGTGTGGGGTGGCATTTCTTTGTGGGGCCGCACAGCCCTCCATGTGCTCGCCAGAGGTAGCCTGACTGCCATTAAGTACCGAGATGAGATCCTCAGACCCCTTGTGAGACCATATGCTGACACATGCACATTTGTGGCCTGCTGGAGGTCATTTTGCAGGGCTCTGGCAGTGCTCCTCCTTGCACAAAGGCGGAGGTAGCGGTCCTGCTGCTGGGTTGTTGCCCTCCTACGGCCTCTTCCACGTCTCCTGATGTACTGGCCTGTCTCCTGGTAGCGCTTCCATGCTCTGGACACTACGCTGACAGACACAGCAAACCTTCTTGCCACAGCTCGCATTGATGTGCCATCCTGGATGAGCTGCACTACCTGAGCCACTTGTGTGGGTTGTAGACTCCGTCTCATGCTACCACTAGAGTGAAAGCACCGCCAGCATTCAAAAGTGACCAAAACATCAGCCAGGAAGCATAGTGGTCTGTGGTCTGTGGTCACATTTTTTTTTTTTTTTACATTTTAGTAATTTAGCAGACGCTCTTATCCAGAGCGACTTACAGTAGAGTGCATACATTTTATTACATTTTTTTTAATTTTTTTTTTACATATTACATATTACATTTTACATACTGAGACAAGGATATCCCTACCGGCCAAACCCTCCCTAACCAGGACGACGCTATGCCAATTGTGCGTCGCCCCACGGATCACCACCTGCAGAACCACTCCTTTATTGGGGGTGTCTTGCTAATTGACTATAATTTCCACCTTTTGTCTATTCCATTTGCACAACAGCATGTGAAATTTATTGTCAATCAGTGTTGCTTCCTAAGTGGACAGTTTGATTTCACAGAAGTGTGATTGACTTGGAGTTACATTGTGTTGTTTAAGTGTTCCCTTTATTTTTTTGAGCAGTGTATATAGAATCGTGAGAATCACAATACATATCAGATCGGCACCTAAGTATTGTGATAACATTGTATCGTGAGGTCCCTGGCAATTCCCAACCCTAGAACCCTCTGTGGAAAGGGTCCTACAAGGGAACCAAAAATGGTTCTACCTGGAATCAAAAAGGGTTGTTGAAAAGGTTCTCCTATGGGGACAGCTGAAGAACCCTTTTAGGTTCTAGATAGCGCCTTTTTTTCTCCTAACACTGTACCCTCACGTTGGCACGAGCCCCTACTCTCCAATGATGAAACATAATTGCAATCTGTGTGCTGGGTGTAAGTGTAACGGATGTGAAATGGCTAGCTAGTTAACGGGTACGCGCTAATAGCGTTTCAATCAGTTACGTCACTTGCTCTGAAACCTAGAAGTAGGGTTTCCCCTTGCTCTGCAAGGGCCGCGGCCTTTGTGGAGCGATGGGTAACGACGCTTCGTGGGTGTCAGTTGTTGATGTGTGCAGAGGGTCCCTGGTTCGCGCCCGTGTCGGGTCGAGGGGACGGTCTAAAGTTATACTGTTACATTGATGCTGTTGACCCGGATCACTGGTTGCTGCGGAAAAGGAGGAGGTTGAAAAGGGGGTGAGTGTAACGGATGTGAAATGGCTAGCTAGTTAGCGGGTACGCGCTAATAGCGTTTCAATCAGTTACGTCACTTGCTCTGAAACCTAGAAGTAGTGTTGCCCCTTGCTCTGCAAGGGCCGCGGCCTTTGTGGAGCGATGGGTAACGATGCTTCGTGGGCGACCGTTGTTGATGTGTGCAGAAGGTCCCTGGTTCGCGAGGGGACGGTCTAAAGTTATACTGTTACATAAGGTTGTGTGTGTGTGTGTGTGTGTGTGTGTGTGTGTGTGTGTGCGTGCGTGCGGATGATAGCTTTCTATAGCCCTGCGTGAGTGCCTTTTTATGTCTACATGACTCTGTGAGAGTTGCCATACACCCAAGTGTGTGTGTGTGCGTGCGTTCGTGTCACTTCAAGCTGAACTTGATGACAAAATAGATTGTCCCTGGAAACTGTGTAAAAGTGTACTACACTGACTGTCAGAAAATAATTCTGTTCATATGTCTCCTATGAGATTCCTTTTCAGAGGTAAAGGAAAATGTGTGATTCTGTAAAAGGCTTTCAAGAGAAAAAGCTCTTATGAAAATGCCCTTTTTCCCCTTTGGTAACACATTTAAATGTTAAAAAGCATAAAGAAATTCCTCTTCTGGTTCAAAAACTCTCCTTCAATATATACTGAACAAAAATATAAACGCAACATGCAACAATTTCAAATATTTGACTGAGTTACAGTTCATATAAGAAAATCAGTCAATTGAAATGAGGTCCTAATCTATGCATTTCACATGACTGGGAATACAGATATGAGTCTGTTGGTCACAGATAACTTTTTTTTAAAGTAGGGGCGTGGATCAGAAAACCAGTCAGTATCTGGTGTGACCACCATTTGCCTCATGCAACGCGACACATCTGCTTCATATAGAGTTGATCAGGCGGTTGATTGTGGCTTGTGGAACGTTGTCCCACTCCTCTTCAATGGCTGTGTGAAGTTGCTGGATATTGGCGGGAACTAGAACATGCTATCGTACACGTCGATCCAGAGCATCCCACACGTGCTCAATGGGTGACATGTCTGGTGAGTATGCAGGCCATGGAAGAACTGGGACACTTTCAGCTTCTAAGAATTGTGTCCAGATCCTTGCGACATGGGGCCGTGCATTATCATGCTGAAACATGAGGTGATGGCAGCGGATGAATGGCACGACAACGGGACTCCGGATATCATCACGGCATCTCTGTGCATTCACATTGCCATCAATAAAATGCAATTGTGTTCGTTGTCCATAGTTTATCCTGCCCATACCATAACCACACCGCCACCATGGGGCACTCTGTTCACAAGTTGACATCAGCAAACCACTCGCCCACATGACGCCATACACGTGGTCTGCGTTTGTGAAGCCGGTTGGACGTGTTGCCAAATTCTCTAAAAAGACGGAGGCGGCTTATGGTAGATAAATGAACATTAAATTATCTGGCAACAGGTCTGGTGGACATTCCTGCAGTCAGCATGCCAATTTCCCCCCAGGTGGATGGATTATCCTGGCAAAAGGAGAAATGCTCATTAACAGGGATGTGAAGAAATGTGTCCACAAAATTTGAGAGAAATAAGCTTTTTGTGCATATTTGGAACATTTCTGGGATATTTTATTTCAGCTCATGAAACATGGGACCAACACTTTACATGCTGCGTTTATATTTTTGTTCAGTGTGGGTATTAGAGCCAGTTACTGTTCTGTGTAAATGGCATAATATAACTTTCATTACATTAACAAATGTGTCATCTCTGGCATTAAGAAAGTATTCTTGTCAAGTAACAACATATTTTGAAGGGTTTTGATAGTTTAAGCATCTAGTATCCAAAGTTAGACCTTTTCGGATAATTTTAGTGGGATATAAAATGAATGTAGCCCCTACATGACTTGGGAGAGAGAGAGAGAGAGACAGACAGAGAGACATAAATAGAAAGAGGGATGAGTGTGAGTGAGGAGGCATGGCAGATGGGCATGAACAGGCTGAAGACTCAACGGTCTAGGTTCTGTGATCGGCACACGCTTTTTCCCTCACTTGTCCTCCCACTCGACTGCTGCTCGCTCGCACGCACGCACACACACAATCGCTCGCTGTGATGTACAATTACACTAATGACATCTTATTTAGCCTCTAAGCAGCTCTCGTTTCTTGTCTTCTGAATTAAAAACCTCTCAGACATGTGGGATATTGTTATGCTTGCTGCTGCAAGGTGAGTCAACTGTATGCAGAGCCTCTTGACAGAGACATTACTCTTCTTGGACATTAAGTGGGACCAGTTTGTGCTTTCAGTTTGATTGGCCTAGTCTCAGCAATTCTATTTGCGGAAGACACTGAAACTGTACAGTCTAAGTACTGTAGGATCCTCCATCCTTCCCAGGAACCCTATGAACCTACATACTGCATCTACGCACGCATGCACGCACGCACACACAAACTTACTGTAAGTCAATTTGATATAATACCGGTGTGCCACTGAAAGACCCGATAGTTGTTATACAAGCCGCTGAGTCAGAGCTGAATTGCTGCTGTTGCAGAGCTGTTTTGGGGTTACACTGTTTTGGGGTTAGACAATAAAAGCATGGGTCTATTTTTGACCAGGGACTTCCAACCAAAGTAAAAGGGAAGACTGGGGATGTCCCTATTATACTGTTGTGCTATATTTCACTTGGGCAACTTTGATTATGCTTTATGAAATAAATATGTTTTGTGTGTGTGTAAATGTCATATTATTCAGGGATATAGTTGATATTCAGAGATATGGTTGACACAAACTAACACAAAGGGGGCATAGTAGGCTTCTGATACAGTACTATACTCCAGTAGGCTACTGATACAGTACGATACTCCAGTAGGCTTCTGATACAGTACTATACTCCAGTAGGCTTCTGATACAGTACTATACTCCAGTAGGCTACTGATACAGTACTATACTCCGGTAGGCTTCTGATACAGTACGATACTCCAGTAGGCTACTGATACAGTACGATACCCCAGTAGGCTACTGATACAGTACTATACCCCAGTAGGCTACTGATACAGTACTATACCCCAGTAGGCTACTGATACAGTACTATACCCCAGTAGGCTACTGATACAGTACTATACCCCAGTAGGCTACTGATACAGTACTATACCCCAGTAGGCTACCGATACAGTACTATACTCCAGTAGGCTACCGATACAGTACTATACTCCAGTAAGCCTAAGTAATTAAAGCTCACCGTCACACAAACAAGCCGATTCGTGTCACTGTGTGGTTGTTTCCAAAGACTGACAGACAGCGGGGTAGGCAGACGAGCTGGTAAGCTAATTAGCTGCTTTGTAGCGATACTACCTAAACTCTCTGTAAGCCCTGAGCTCTAACTGAGGACTGAGGCCTGTGTCTCTGGGCTGAGTCTCTGGGTAGAGCAGGTGGTCTCTGTGAACTCAGGTTTACTGGTTTAATAGACTAAATTCATTAGAGCAGAAGGGCGCAATAACAGGTTAATAAAGGGCCTCCCGAGTGGCGCAGCGGTCTAAGGAAATGCATCTCAGTGCTAGAGGCGTCACTACAGACCCTGGTTCAATTCCAGGCTGTATCACAACCGGCCGTGAGTGGGAGTCCCATAGGGCGGCGCACAATTGGCGGCCAGCGTTGTCCGGGTTAGGGTTTGGCCGGGGTAGGACGTAACTGTAAATAATAATTTGTTCTTAACTGACTTGCCTAGTTAAATAACGCACCCACATACTTATACACCCAGTCATCCACACATTGGCACATCGTCAAACCAAAACACACACACGCACACACACACACTTATGTATTGCATAAGAGATACACACGTATGAATGCCCCTCTGATTCAGTGAGATAAAAGGGAGAGTCAGGCTACGAGGTTCTATAATTAGAGGAGCATTCAGGAGGCAAACTGCTGAGTTGTTGAATGTTTAATGTGAAGCCTGGAGGCGTCACAGGGGCAGAGAATAGGCCCAGGTCCCAGCCCCACAGCCCCCTGAGCCCCAATCCACCAACACAGACCAGGGCCTACCAACCAACCAGTGGGTATGAAAGACAGGGAGGGGCCGGGTAGTTTGAGGGAGAAAGAGAATGAGGTGAGACGTGTCAATGAGGACAGTGCATGTGAGTGGAGATAGATACAGTATGTCACATAGGCCTAGTATGGTTGACTGTTAGGCTGACTTCCAGTGGACTGTAACCTGAAGCGGCCTTAACAAACTATGATTACAATAATAGTTCTAGTATGTGGGACCAGAGACTACAAATGAAGTCAGTGTTTCCAATAAATAGAGGTAATATAGTTGTGGGGTAGTGAGTGTTGACTTCCCTATTAGTTGTTGAGGACAGACGGTAACTAGAGCAAGCAGCTGGATACCAGGCTTTCATGGTTGCATGTCGTCACCTCTTTCCTCTCTCTCTCTCAATGGAATGATATTAATATCCTGGCCTCAATAATGCTTTCGGGACAAACAGCGGAGTGGTGGGACAAGGAACGAATGAGTGAGAGGGGAGAGGAGGAAATTGAGAATGAGAGGGCATTCGACATGACGGGCATTTTGGAATACAGATGTCAAAGAATGCTCAGAGGTGTTAAACAGTAGCTCACCACTTCCTACAGGGTACTGTAGCAACATGCATGTACATAAACAAACACAGATGCACACACAGTAGTTATGTACTATGGTACTCTATCATCAGCCTTGACTCACTGTTAGATTACTGTGCACTTGTTTTATACTCAAGAATGAGGAGCAGTCAGAACATGCACAATAATATGGGATATATACACAATTTATTCAAAGGTATGTGGACACCCCTTCAAATTAGTGGATTTTGCTTTTTCCAGCCACACCCATTGCTGACAGGTGTATAAATGTGAGCACAGAGCCATGCAATCTCCACAGACAAACATTGGCAGTAGAATGACCTTAATGAAGAGCTCAGTGACTTTCAATGTTGCACCGTCATAGGATGCCACCTTTCCAACAAGTCAGTTCATCACATTTCTGCCCTGCTTGAGCTGCCCCGGTCAACTGTAAATGCTGTTATTGTGAAGTGGAAACGTCTAGGAGCAACAACGGCTCTGCCGTGAAGTGGTAGGCCACACAAGCTCACAGAACGGGACCGCCGAAGGCTGAAGCGAGTAGCGCATAAAAATTGTCTGTCCTCAGTTGAAACACTCACTACAGAGTTCCAAACTTCCTTCGGAAGCAACATCAGCACAATAACTGTTCGTCGGGAGCTTCATGAAATGGGTTTCCATGGCCGAACATCAAATCTAATTTTATTTGTCACATGCGCCGAATACAACAGGTAAAGTAAAAAATTATAAAAAGTAACACAATAAAATAACAATAGCGAGGCTATATACAGGGGGTACCGGTACAGAGTCAATGTGCGGGGGTACAGGTTAGTTGAGGTAATTTGTACATGTAGGTATGGGTAAAGTGACTATGCATAGATAAGACAGCACGTAGGCCAGTGGCACCGCCAAGGGGTGGCCAGGGTGGGCCACGGCCACCCTGATTCAATCTGAGCCCCCTCGCGAGTCACATATGCATAATATGCTTCTATCTGATATTTTACTTTAGGTACTATTCATTTAAATCAATAATGTATATTTTTCAAAATAGTTCATGTAAAATAAAATAACAAATGCATAGCCAGCCAGACGCTTTTGACTGTCCGAAACTGCGTCACACTCCGACCCTTCACCCCTTCCCGGCCTGCTACTGCACAGTGCACTGCCAGATGACAGTCTGCCTCATGGATAGCAGCAGCTGAGCTCAGCCTCGTGTCTCTGGTGGCATAATCGGAAGCTAGGCTAGCTGGCAGATGCCTGCAGAGTTGAGACCACCAGACTACGTGTAAGTAAGTCATACAATACTAGTTATAGTAAAAAAATGTATGCACTCAGTAAACTGTTTGTTTTTGACGGTGTCGAATTACCTAGCTAGCTAGCTAGCTAGCATATGTTAGTTAGCTAGCTAGTTAAGTTAGCTAGTTAAATTAGGTATTGGGGAGGCTTAGCTAGCTAGTTTATGCCTTAAGGTTACTCTGCAGCATAGAGTGTTAGCTAACTATAGTCAGAGTTATCGTAGCTTTCTAGAACGATTTTCAAACTACTTGATGAACTTAGGACTGCCACAGCATCTAGCTAGCTGACGTTATGGGCTGGTATAGCGTTAGCTTACTAGCTACGATTAGTCACTGTAACTATGTCAATTTGCAGACAATGAAGAGAAAGTCCACGAATATCTCTTCTTTCTTTTAGAAGAAAAGTAGTACAGAGGAGACACAGCCGACAGGGGAGCAGCAGCAGAGGGTTAACGTTAGTGAGGATGCAGTCGAAGATGATGATAACATCATTGAGCAAGCCAATGAACAGGCAGAGGCAGCGAGAGAGCATGGCAGAACATGACAGCGACGAACTGGCACAGGCAGCATCAGTGACAGAGCACAGTGAAGAACACCAGACGGCAGCACGGCACGAAAGTGCGGAACAGGCAGCAACAACAGTCCCAGAGGTCGACAACCAAGCGAGGCAGGACCCAGCTAGAGTTATTCAACCCATTCCTGGACCAACAGGTGACGTTATGACAGTGTGACAGTGCCCCCGATAATGAAATGGATGGCTAGAGAGTAATGTTACCTGGGTCATGACATAATCACATAAAGCCTTCTGATTCATGTTTATTGGTAGTTGAGTTTGAATAGTCTGAATTGTCTGTAGGCTGATATTACAAATTATCCCAAATAGATCTACAGTGTGCCGGCCTCCTTGTAACATTCACCAATGTTTTTGGTGAGATAAAACATCTGTCAGATATCATCAGATATTTTACAATCCCCACAACTCAATTTGGGCATGGCTGTTACCCTTGTTGATTCTCTTGTTGACACATTGAACAGTTATAGAGAGGGCTCTCGCTTGAATGAGATTTGGGACAATACTGTGACCTCCAGGCCGTCCAGGGCGTCAGATCACAGGAGTCATTTCGGGCAGGTTCATTCATTCCAATTGTTGATGTGCTTCTATCTGAGATGAAGAGAAGATGTTCTAAAGAAAATGGTGTCACAATGCAAGGGATACAAAGCCTTGAATCCCTGCAGTCCTACATTTTGTGTGAAAAATTAAGTGTTTCCATCTGCCTCACAATACAACTGCAGCACTGAGGATCTAGAATATGAGATCCCTCAGCTTAAGTGAATTCTTGATAGGAAGCAAACTAGTGGCTTGGAAACACCAACCAGTTTAATAGAGCTCGCAGTCTTCCTTCAGCCATATAGGGAGGTGTTCCACGGGATGTTTAAACTTTGCAAAATTGCACTTGCATTACCTGTGAGCACTGCAGCATTTGAGCACAGTTTTTCTGTGCTAAAGTTAATCATCATCATCTTGAGAAATACAATGAGTGATGAGCGATTGCTCAATTTGGGGGTGTGAAGAGTAGCGTCAAGAAGGGCGAGGGCCATAAATCTTGATTTTGCGGATGTGTTTGCCAAAAGACACAGCAACAGGCGAATAAAGCTGTATTGAAAAGAATGTAGCCCTTAAAGCAGGGATAAGAATAGGTTGTCAGTAGTCTATAGTAAAATGTACATTGTACATGATAATGCTTTTTATGTTTTGTTTTTCATTTTTGGACATATAGTTGAAGTCAGAAGTTTACATACACTTATGTTGGAGTATTTAAAACTCATTTTTCAACCACTCCACAAATTTCTAGTTAACAAACTATAGTTTTGGCAAGTCGGTTAGGACATCTACTTTGTGCATGACAAGTAATTTTTCCAACAATTGTTTATAGACAGATTATTTCACTTATAATTGACTGTCTCACAATTCCAGTGGGTCAGAAGTTAATATACACTAAGTTGACTGTGCCTTTAAACAGCTTGGAAAATTCCAGAAAATGATGTCATGGCTTTAGAAGCTTCTGATAGGCTAATTGACATCATTTGAGTCAATTGGGGGTGTACCTGTGGATGTATTTCAAGGCCTACCTTCAAACTCAGTGCCTCTTTGCTTGACATCATAGGAAAATCAAAAGAAATCAGCCAAGACCTCAGAAAAAAAATTGTAGACCTCCTCAAGTCTGGTTTATCCTTGGGAGCAATTTCCAAATGCCTGAAGGTACCACGTTCATCTGTACAAACAATAGTACGCAAGTATAAACACCATGGGACCACGCAGCCGTCATACCGCTCAGGAAGGAGACGCGTTCTGTCTCCTAGAGATGAACGTACTTTGGTGCGAAAAGTGCAAATCAATCTCAGAACAGCAGCAAAGGACCTTGTGAAGATGCTGGAGGAAACAGGTACAAACGTATCTATATCCACAGTAAAACAAGTCCTATATCGAAATAACCTGAAAGGCCGCTCAGCAAGGAAGAAACCACTGCTCCAAAACCGCCATAAAAAAGCCAGACTACGGTTTACAACTTCACATGGGGACAAAGATCGTACTTTTTGGAGAAATGTCCTCTCGTTTGATGAAACAAAAATAGAACTGTTCGGCCATAATGACCATCGATATGTTTGGAGGAAAAAGGGGGACGCTTGCAAGCTGAAGAACACCATCCGAACCGTGAAACACAGGGGTGGCAGCATCATGTTGTGGGGGTGCTTTGCTGCAGGAGGGACTGGTGCACTTCACAAAATAGATGGCATAATAACGAAGGAAAATTATGTGGATATATTGAAGCAACATCTCAAGACATCAGTCAGGAAGTTAAAGCTTGGTCGCAAATGGGTCTTCCAAATGGACAATGACCCCAAGCATACTTCCAAAGTTGTGGCAAAATGGCTTAAGGACAACAAAGTCAAGGTATTGGAGTGGCCATCACAAAGCCCTGACCTCAATCCTATAGAAAATTTGTGGGCAGAAATAAATCATTCTCTCTACTATTATTCTGACATTTCACATTCTTAAAATAAAGTGGTGATCCTAACTGACCTAAGACAGGGAATTTTTACTAGGATTAAATGTCAGGAATAGCCAAATACATTTAAACTCAGTTTATGTAAACTTCCGACTTCAACTGTATAATATTTTTGTTTACAAAAAGACACAGCAACAGCCAAATAAAGCTGTATTGAAAATAATTGGAGGCCTCTGTGTGATGTTTTTAAACTTGAGTATGCTTGTTCCCAGTAAATGTTTTGTTCCTTACAATCAATGTGCTCCTTCAAATTAAAGCTATATATGTGTATTTTTAAGGAAAAGGACAACTAGCCTATTTGAAGAACAATGAATCGCCTAAAACATTTATACAGATAAATAACACATTAAAACAGGATTGTCGCGGAACTCAAAATGTTAACTGTTAATGTTAACTATGTTATGTTAACTATTAGTCTATGCACATCAGATAAATAGTAACATTAACTGTAAAATAAGAAACCTAAGTATATCAGTATGTGATTCCTTAACTCTCATATTGACATAGTTTTCAACTAGCCTATATACTACAACAGCATAACAGAATTCCTGAAATTCAGTTATGGCTTTTGGTTTTGGTGTGCCACCCCAAGATTTTCTGCCCCAATGCGTAGTGCCAACTGTAAAGTTTTGTGGAGGAGGAATAATGGTCTGGGGCTGTTTTTCATAGTTCAGGCTAGTCCCCTTAGTTCCAGTGAAGGGAAATCTGAATGCTACAGCATACAATGACACTCTAGACGATTCTGTGCTTCCAACTTTGTAGCAACAGTTTGGAGAAGGCCCTTTCCTGTTTCAGCATGACAATGCCCCCGTGCACAAAGCGAGGTCCATACAGGAAATGGTTTGTCAAGATCGGTGTGGAAGAACTTGACTGGCCTGCACAGAGCCCGACCTCAACCCCATCGAATACCTTTGGGATGAATTGGAACGCCAACTGCAAGCCCGGCCTAATCGCCAAACATCACTAATGCTCTTGGCTGAATGGAAGCAAGTCCCTGCAGCAATGTTCCAACATCTAGTGGAAGGCCTTCCCAGAAGACTGGAGGCTGTTATAGCAGCAAAGGGGGGGACCAGCTCCATATTAATGCCCATGATTTTGGAATGAGATGTTCGACGAGCATGTGTCCACATACATTTGGTCATGTAGTGTACCTTTGGCAGTTCATATACACTGACCAGGTAGCAAACTAACATTCCAAACTACAAGACGCATGATGAAATGCGTAAAAATCGAACTCTTGGACATGTTGCCATTTTTGTCAAGGCCCAATACGGCAGACTTTTCTTACCTCGGGGTGGTGAGACCGTTTTCTGGTACCCGTTGTGAGTCTTCTCCCGTGAGTGGCGATGCGCAGTGATCGATTGCTTTGGGCGTGTTGAAGTCCTCGTTATGTCTAGGCTATTTCATCTCAGCCTCCAATACAGGACCTGACACCATTCCTAAAATATCAATGGACTATATATATATATATATATATATAGGCGTATAGACTGAATATAAAATACAGCTGGGACTCCGTCCCCTATTTGGAGCGCAACAGAATAATCTTCGCAGTTTGCTTCTTTGCTTTCTGACGGAGGAAAACCCTAGTCTGTGCCGCTACCAACATAGAACACGGAAACCCCACCCGTCCGTAGTGACGTCACCGTTGGAAGCTCAAAAAGCACTTACTGGTGGGTCTTGACGAAGGGAAACTGATGTCAATATTTTGTTTGTGGAATGAAAACCTGGAACTTGAACATTATTTTGTGTAAGAGATCCCAGAAATAAGTCAAATCCTAAAGAGTGCTCACCACAGTCGATGACGAATTTCATCCAACTTTAGATATATTTTTGTACCTTTATTGAACTAGTCGAGTCAGTTAATATCAAATTCCTCTTTTCAATGGACAGCCTAGGAACAGTGGGTAAACTGCCTTGTTCAGGGGCCTCGGGGAGTCGATCTTGCAACCTTTCAGTTACAAGTCCAACGCTCTGGCTTTTGGCTACCTGCCGCCCCCGAACAAGGCAGTTGATTGAGTGCTGGCGCAATGTACTTGGATTCATGTCCTCAAAGTACATCGTTCAGTGTCTATAATAATTTAGAGAATTTCCTGACCAGGTAACCTGATTACACATTTGACAAGTATGAACATTACCCACTCTACAGGCTAATGCATTAAGTTCCATAGACATACACCCAATATGCAAAGTAAACCATGACTAAATTCACATTGAGATAATGGCAGTTGAGTGTTACACTAGTAGCAAGTAATATTATAGTAGTAATCAGCACAAAGGGAGGCTACAAAATGATTGTCGAACAGCGGCTTCATTTTATTAGAAGGGTAACATAATCAAAGTCAATTTCAAGATGGCTCCACGTGTTCCTTGTAGAATGCAGTACATTACACTCGCTCATCCTCCAGCAAGATTCCAAAATTAAGTGCTACAGTACAACAGTTCCTCCTTCCCCTCCCTCGTTTCCGTTGCCAGGATTGGACAAGCAGGGATTCAAACAGCTGGGGGGAAAAAAAGAAAGAGTCTCAGGTGAATTTAAAGACTTGCGCACAAACATTTTAACAAAATACTGAGTTTTGGGTCATTCAAAGCTGCATGAGGCAGAACGTATAGCTACAGTCTCAAGTTGCTCCCTTGGACAGCTACAGGTCCTTCTTCAACTTAACAATCCTGTCCATCTATAGTGCAATTAGGCTTCCAACATCCATTTTAAAACTTAGTGCATCAACATTTAACAATCAAAAGCATCAGCCGTTAGGCTTCGCATAAGTTTAAAGTAACGCTGAACTACAATGGTGACAGCAGTAGATTAACAATAATTTTGCAAGTAGAAAACTTGACTACATGAACTAAAGCAGCATTCAATGCAGTGGTGTCATTGTTTTGATACTTTTAACATTATCTAGTCAAGCTAGAAAAATTCAAACCGCAAGCCTACTGGCCAATATAGTGTCACATAATACAACCGCTCTCGTTTTCTGACTACCCTGAGAACATCATGCATTCAGAGGAGAGAAGTCAGTCTACAGAGAGGGGACAAGACAGGATAAAGGAAAGGGCAAAGGAGTCAACTGGTAGCCTAGTCATAGTGTGGAATATAAATCACATCAATAGGAACAAAAACAAGTGTTGGTTAACAGGAACTAAATGTACATTGTATGACAGGTACTTTGACTATACTCTAGAAAAGTAGCATGCTTTCACTAACCAAAGCACACAAGGTGTCAAAGTAGAAGAGGCAATAGATTCATAATGAATTCCTGAGTAGACTTCTGACATTGTACGACATTAGCTGTCCCTGTCATCTAGCCCAGGACTCATTATATTCAGATGAAGTGTAATTCATTCTTAATCACATCCCTATTCCCAACTGCTTCCTCAATTTAATCCAAGGACAGGGACCATCACTGAAGCTACATTATATAGACATGTGTATATAGCCACGTTATCGTTAGTAATTGTGTATTTAGTCCTTGTGTTATTATTCATCTTTTTTTTCCTCTGCATTATTGGGAAGCGCCCGTAAGTAAGCATTTCACTGTTAGTCTACACCTGTTTACAAAGAATGTGACAAAGAAACATGCCTTTGATTACCACTGATATGTATACCTGGCCCAAGGGGAAAATACACTCCATTATAACCAGCTAGTCCAGTCTCTGTAGTTTCCAGGAGAAGTCTATTCAAGTCCCAGTAGTGGAGAGCATTCAAGTACAAGGTAGAGACACCCCACCACAGAATGAAGAAAGTGGAGAGCAGAGAGACGAAGAGGGGCAGGAGAGCGGAGCACAGACTAGTCCCGAGAGAGAAAGATTCAAAAAGGAGAGTTGGAAAGCTAGACGACAGGAGCGTGAAGGAGAGACAGAAAAGGAAGAGGGAGCTTAGACGAAGAGCACCGGGTCTTTACAGGTGGCGGCTGCGGCCGAGGAGAAGGCGGCGAGGATGGAGGCGAAGACGACGTCGGGGGACTGGCCGGCGTCGACTGCCTTGTGCAGGCCGCGGGCACTGTAGTATTTGACCAGGGGCACCGTCTGCCCGTGGTAGGCCTCCAGCCGTGAGCGCAGCGTCGACGCATTGTCGTCGCTGCGGCGCATCAGCGGCTCCCCTGTCACCTGATGGGGACAGAGAGATTAAACCTTTCATGGGTGAAAAGGGCAATTTTGGTTTCTTTCTCTGGTCAGGTCTTTTTCCCCACCCCTTTGAGTTGACAGATCTGAAAGACTTGGATCAATGTAGGAAATATGGTGATGGCGCCCCCTAGATCTCAAGTTGGGCAAATGCATCTGCCATATTAAATTCTCTCCTATCCAGTCTTGTCAGAGCTATGATGAACACAGAAGGGCTTGTGAAGGTTTGGAGCTGTGTCAAATTGTTTCCCCAGCCAGTAGCACTGAGCTACATCTCTGGGTACACCACACACACATTACAACCCCTCGTGTGTGTTGAAAGCCATCTGTGCTGAGCATCTGAAACGGTCCCACGTGGCTCAGTTGGTAGAGCATTGCAACGATAGGGTTGTGGGTTCAATTCCCACGTGGGACCAGTACAGAGAAGGGGGGAATAGTATGAGATGTAGGCACTCACTACTGTAAGTCGCTCTGGATAAACTCATCTGCTAAATGAAACAAGAGCTCAGAGCCATAAGCACAGAAGCTCCTAGCCAAGGGGTTTCACAACACTTGAGAAAGACTGTGTGCAAATGAGCCACTGCTTTGTCATATTACAAGCATAGACACTTGTTAAGTGCATGTTTGACCAAACTTGAACACACACACACTTTTAAAGTGCAAGTTGACCAAGAAACGCATTTGAACACGAGTTAGCAGATTGGGATCTACAATAGAAGTAGGATTTCCAGACTCAGGAAGGGCGACGTCCGTCGACAAAATACTTACGTCGTCCTTCATTGGCTCTTTGGGTGGGTTGAACTCCTCGTGGTAGGAGCGACCGCTAGGCTGGTGAATTAGTCTGAGGGGGAGAGGAGAAGGTTAGTCCTCCACCCACACTGCCCTTGGCCCACTTCAAAGGCTTACACTATATCCCACCATGGCCACACAAAGAAGCCCTTTTTGACATGCTGATGTGACCATTTCAATGGACTACAGGTACATCACTTCCGCTCTTGGAAGCTGTGTCTTCAATACAGAGCATTGTTTGTCGTGGATGAGGTGGTGTTGCTCTGCAACATTATTTGGCCAACAAATGGTCGATAATAACTTGCTCAGACCACAGGGCACCGCAGAATATTTGGTCCTACCTGCCACAGATCCTGCGCACCAGTAGGGAGTCGTCGACTGAGAACTCGATCACAGAGTCCAGCTTCTCTGTGCGCTTCTCCAGCAAGTCATCCAGCTAGGAGACAGAGGGAGTCATGAAACATGGGAGCAGGGAGGTAACAGGTTCATATGCTCAGTGGTAAATTTGAGGGTAAACGTAGTTCACACCCCCCGCATTCATTTTGTGTGATGTTTACCACTGCTTATGCTTGACTAACAGAAAGACAAACTTTTGCTCTGGGGGATTGACAGCAAAATGGAGTCAGGCACCAACCAATCCTCACCATCTCTGCTTGTTTCACTGTGCGGGGGAATCCATCCAATAGGAACCCCTTCTTACAGGGAGGCGTGTTCAGGTTCTTTTCTATGAGTTCTACCACCATCTCATCACTGACCTATGAGTCATTTGACAGGAGTAAGTTCACAGAGTGATGAGCAGTGAAAATAAATGCATGAGAACACACAATTAGGACAAAGGCCCAAGTAAACCGGTCTCTGATTACCACTAAGTTACAGCACCAGTGACACAAAAGATTAATTCCCATTTCAAAAATGCACGCAGAAACATGTTCAGAACTAACATGAAAACACACTACACATCTTACCAGTTTCCCAGCATCCATGGTCTCCTTGAGCCTCTTGCCGAGCC
Source organism: Salvelinus namaycush (assembly GCF_016432855.1). NCBI lineage: Eukaryota > Metazoa > Chordata > Actinopteri > Salmoniformes > Salmonidae > Salvelinus > Salvelinus namaycush. The sequence continues at coordinate 32,565,262 of NC_052333.1, forward strand.
CAGAGCCAGACGCCACCATGGCCCTCAGCATGTCCCCCGTGGCCAGATGACACACACAGTACTGCTCTGCCAACCGAGGAGCCTTGGAGGAGAGAGGGAGAGCGTGGGTATTGGCATCAAGCCTCATGTTATAAGGGCAAAAGGTGTAGCATTTATGTAGTCACGTCTCAATTTCAACTTGACAACTCTGAGGAGAAGAGTATGGCCAAGCATATGTACATCGCAACCTGGCAAACTACTACAACAGGTTGGAGCCCGTCAAAGGATTAAAGTCGTGCTGAATCGTAAAATGGCTGGCTGTTATCCATATTTTTAGCACAGTCGAAGTGCAAAATTCCTTCAGCTACAGAACATAGCCTCCACACATGACATGAGTCTGAATGTGTGTGGGGAAGGCACAAAGTAAGTGTTGAATAATTAACTTCATAGCACATGCATTACTGTAGTTTCAAAGACACAATCATGTTGCCATTTTGTTTTTACATTTCAGTGGGATGTTCAGGTTGTGCCACAACAGAAAAAAAGACCAAACCCTCAGGGGACTGACTACATACTTGGGATATTCAAAGCATGTGTCTGAAAGCCCCCTACAGTACTTTTACCAGCCTGTGCAAAAAATAAAAATGTATTCAGTACGTGTGTGTGTATTTACAATGCTGTGCAGCTACTATAGCCATGAAAGACATATGGATACAGGACTGCAAGGAAATACAGCAGTCCCCAACTCTGGTCGTGGGAAGCTGCAGGGTGTACCAGCTTCTGTTCCAGATCTGCCTAAACACACCTGACATACTTACCTAACAAAACCCTGCACAAGCGGTTGCTCTCCTGGACCACATACGCCCAGAAATTAAATAAGAACTTCATTGAGCTTATTGACAGGGAAGTCAAGAGGTAACACGTTAACTGAACCTGGTTAGATCAAGTGAAAGCAGTTGGCTCTGGCCAGCTGGAGAGTATGATTCGCATACAGTCACCTAATGTGACGTTGAAAGGGCCCTCTTATCTTTAGGACTCGTCACACAAACGGTTGTCATGCGACTCCAGAGACGAGTACCACATTGTGATCTTGCAACACCTTGGCACACAGTCAAACTTGCCAGCACCAGATAGTGGGAGCCAAGAGGGAATTAGTTACATTCCACTTGACAGACGCTCATAACTGGTTAGCGAGCTAGATACAACTTTTATGATACTTCCTTATTCGTCTGATCTAGCTACCCAATTCATTACACGCGACTTAGTCAAGCGAGCAGAGATGGCCATCTATGCAAGCCAATTCAGAATGAACTTCAGGACAGGGTGTATAAAGTTAGTCGGCAGTGTGGGCCAAGATGTTTCCCATTCCTACACTTCCTTAGCAAGTTAGCATAACTCACTCACCTGTGTTCCTTTCCCAGCACCAGGGGGTCCGAGCAGGATTGCCCGAATTCCCTTTTTTACGTCGGACACAACTTCATTCCGTTGCGTGCTGGGGGCCATGTTCACTTCAGTCGTCCTTGTACCACTTTTCTTATCTGCCAACTCGCCCAAGAAAGGAAGTGTCACCGCCTTCTTCCTGGATGACCCTCTCTTTATCAGAAAATACTTCCATCTCATTGGCCATTAGATGGCTCAGTCAAGCATCCTACACACTGATTTGCTGAAATAGTACGTTTCTTGATATAACATCCGGGTTTTGCATATGCAATTATGAATCTTCTTTGGTCAGGGACCATCAAAATGAAAATGAACATTGTTATTAGTTACATAATCATCTATCATTATTATTATTATTATTATTTGTTAATTGTTATTATAATTATAATTATGAATGCATAATTAGTATTATTATTATTATTATTTCATCTGTCGGGAAGAATTACAAGTACTGCATGATGTGTCCAGAGATGGCAGAAGAGACTCGTTCTTAACCACTGCCAAGATGTAGTTGCTTTTTGTGGGATTTTCAGCGGCGATGGTTTCACATAGGTGGGTGCTACATGTTCGGCAATGGAGGACCAGTACCCACGGAGAGGCACTGACCGTCGGAGAAGCAGATGTGGTGCACCGACGAAGCGTTCTGGGCCTGTTTGTCAGACTGTCTTTATTTCAGCGTAGCCTAGTGGTTAGAGCGTTGGACAAGTAACCGAAAGATTGTAAAATCGAATCCCTGAGCTGACAAGGTACAAATCTGTCGTTCTGCCTTTAAACAAGGCAGTTAACACACTACGCTGTCATTGAAAATAAGAATGTGTTCTTAACTGACTTGCCCAGTTAAGTAAAGGTAAAATAAATTCACCCTGGCTGTAAGGTCAAAGCCCCCATCACTGAAGCTACACTGCCTCTCTAATCCAAACTGCCTCAACTCCCAGCCTTACATCTGCAACTATAGACATTCAATCTCCATTTAAATTGTTTGTTTGTTTTGCTTTTTATGTGCTTTGATATTATTTTCTGTAATGAAAAGCGGTATACAAGTTAAATAAATTATTATTATTAACATTGTTATTTGTGTCTATATTTAGGCGTTTGTTGGAAGCTCACTCTATAATGAAATGAATGAGTAGTCAAATGGTAGGAAACTATTAGCTGTGGAAATTATTCAATCGTGTTCAATGCCCCATCTTGCTACTGCAGTTTAAAAGTCTAAACGGGATCATTGGGACGTCCCAACTCTGATGTCACCCCATTAAAAATTACATTTAAATGGTTATGTTAAGGCTTAGGGTTAAGTAAGTGTTATGGTTAAGGGTAGGGTTAGGGTAGGGTAGGGTAGGGGTTAAGCTTAGAGTTTAGGGTTTAGGGTAGGGATGTCCCAAGGATCCCTGATAACATGAACACTGTTTATGCACACTACACTGGGAGATCAGTCATTACATTATCAAATTCATATCCAATTAAGACAGGGCTGATTAGATGGTAAAGATGGAATGACGGATGAGATGGAAAGACTGAGAGTTGTCATAATGTCCACACAGTGTATCTTCATCATGTCATCGATGTACCAGTCCAGGACATTTGACTTGAGGAAATGCCAAACACCAAACTTCAACTCTTATTTTGTTTCTAATGAGCAAGCATTAATGTAGATACTTTTAACGCTGTAATAAAATATAAATGGCACATCTGTCTTTGTAGGCAAACCCCTAATTAAAGATTGTTCAAATAATACTTTTCCAACTAACAAGAAAACCAACAGACTTCTAATAAAACCACAGTAGTTATCTAAACTAAGAGCTTTTAGAAGCAAACAAGAGAAACATACTATTAATCAAACTAATACGATTCCAATGTCTCATGTAGTTCAGCTACATGTCAATGAGAGATTGAACTGTGTGGATGTAATGGATGACCAATGATAGGAGTAGGCCTACCATTTATTAATTAATAGTGATAGCTAACATATTAGTTTGTTAGTTGAGAATGAATGCCCGAAACAGAGAAAAGAGAAGTGTCATTGCGAAACTTTTTTTCTGCTGTTTTCAACATCTTCTTTCCCTCAGTTCCCATCATATAGAAGACATTTCTATTTTGGGTTGATGTGATATGTGCCTGGTAGCAGTGTTTAGGATCAGTAACCATCTCGACTCACTGAAAGACAGACAATTGCAATAGCTAATTATGTCTGAAGGAATAGTCTATGCTGATGTAAAGTTCAAAAAGCAACAAAGGACTGAAGGAAAAAATTGTGGTACATTCTAAACTAAAATATGTCACTAAAAAATGCTTTTTTATAGACATGCTGTATGCTCAGGATGTGAAGAATGTTCAACAAAAAGCTTCTACCTGCATAAATATCTATCTAATGTTAAAGAGGCAATCTGCGATTGGTAAATACATTTTAAGACTTTTATATGAATGATATATAGATATTGATTCTTGAAGAATATTACTTATAAATGCCTCATGAGCTTAGTTCAACTGTATTATCCCATCAGAACGCCAAATGTAAATTTGTTGTACTACATTGTTTGTACACAACGTAATTGTAAACAAACACTGTATAGCTTCAAAACATGGTTAAAGCTATCATTTTGATCTCATGGTCATCCAGCCCCACCTCTCAGAGACGAGTACCACATTCTCAATTTCCAGATTATTCTGAAATTATATTAATACTGTATTGACTTTATTTGACAATGCATATTGTTAACTATTTCAAAACAAAATGACTTCCCACTGGGCACAGAGGACAGTTCAACGTCTAGTTTTGATTTGCATTTGGTTTAGTTGTCAACCAACCACGTCATTGGATTTAGGTTAAAAGTTGGTTAAAAAAAGACAAAATACCCTCACGTTGATGACTTTTTGCAAATTCAATCGGTTTTCCACATTAATTTAATGTCATCACACTGACTTTTTTGGTTGAAATGACATGGAAACAACGTTGATTCAACCTGTTTTTGCCCAGTGGGTTACATCACAAAGAGATTTTAGGGATTTCAATTAGTACTTTGTAGGTATATTAAAAGGGTTTTCAAGAAACCTATATTTAGCCGGTTGGCATAAACATTTTTAAGCAGGCCTCATGCTTTATCGGTGATCTATGCCGATTTTTTTTACATTAACAAATTGAGTGTCAAAAATGCTTGTTCTTGAACAGCCAATGTGATGAGAGGAGTTTTGTCCTATTCTCACACTTTCATGATTACATTTCAGCAACAGCATCCACAGTGAATGATACCACACACTCTGAAATCTCCATTTCCAGAACCGGATGCAACCAGCCATCTATCGACCCTAATGGTAAGTGTGTGTGTGTGTGTGTGGGTGAGTGCCTGCGTGTGTGGTTACGTGTGCGTGTGTGAGTGTGGTTGTGTGGGTCAGATGAAGTCAGTGCAAATTGCAAGCAAGGCAAAACAATGAGAACATTTGCTTTCAGCAAACTGAAAATATCTCAACCACATATGGGTGAGAAAAAAAGTTTTCAGCATGCAGAACAGAATCTAATTGAGATTTTGCATCATCCTTGTCTCCATAGCCTCAAAAACCATGTTCCTTGTTCCACGAATCATACATTTTCTTCATGTTTTGATGATTTCATGTATTAACATACAATAAAACTAAGTAGAAAGTTGATGGGAGTCTGATTCATATTCTCTCTCTGTCCCCTCAGCTGGTGACCCTGATTCTCAGGAGGGGTCAAAGGTCAAACCAAGTGGATATGACCCTGTCAGAGTTGTTCTGGTGACTCTCTGTGTTCTTCTGATGGGTGCTGTCATTGGACTTGGGGTTCTCTGTAAGTACTATAGAGTAGACCCATGGTGGAGTCTAGAGTAGGATTAGGAGTCCCAAACTGGCTGTTCACATATGAGGCGGGATAGGATAGCTACAGGAAAGTTGGGTCAAACTCATTACTGTACGTTTCAAATGTGTCTTTTTCACACTGATACAATTAGCCCACAAACCCAGTGCAGCACTCTTCAAAATCTCAAAGATTTGATTGAAAATAATCTTACAGCAGGTGAATTTTGGATCATGTGACACATGCTAAGATGAATACTAAACAGTACATTTCCAGTGACATTTTCATCCCGATAGAAAGTGTATAGTATATGGGCTTTACCCTCTCAGTTATGAGGAAATGATTGATGTCACGATGCAAAAATGTAACATGTTTTAACCAGAAGAGAGAAGGGGAAGTCTGAGTACAAAATGTGACTCGTTTTTTTCTTTTTTCTCAACAGTTTTGAAACATAATCAAGAGTTGATTGAACAGAGAACTTGCTGTACAATCACAGGTACTATGCGAGAATGTCCAAATTAATAGTGGCACAAGATCCAGTCATTCCAAAAAGTGCTTTGTTACATAGGCCTATGTTTTATATCATAGAAGGATCTCCATTAAGGAATTGGAATTACTCTAAGAAATTCCATGGTAAAAAAAGAAAATGGAAGTCACTTCAAACCTAATTTTATTGCTTCGGTTTCAGTCTATTTCTGCTTTTTTCTTATCCCACTTAGGCTGAGGCTAAGTATATGCATAGTAAATCAATGTGTTTTCATGTCAGTATGGATCTTACACAATCAGTGAGATTTAAAAAAAGTAACTATTCATATAGTATGTTACAAATACTGGATTTTGATAAGGGACTATAGACAAAGACATATATATCACCAGGTTATTTCTGTTCCCTCCCTCCACAGAGCATGAGCGTCCAATGTGTGCTCATGATTGGATGTGTCAGGGGAAAAAGTGTTATTATTTTTCCAATGATAGTCTGACCTGGGTTGAGAGTCAGGGCAAATGTGTCTCCATGGGAGGACAGCTGGTCATCATAGACAGCGATTATGAGCAGGTAGTTATCACGACTATTGAATGGGAATTAAATAACACATTGCATCTGTCCTTCCATATTATCTTTCATTAATTAAGGCTGTGGTCGGGCAATAGATTTTGTATCCACAAATTACAGATTGAGCCAATGGGTTTATAAGATTTAAAAGTGCTTTACATTTTATTATGAGGGCTTAGTACCATGTCAGTCTAATGAGAAAAAAAACAACTATAAAGCACATGCAATTAAACATGCAATCTACAAAAATTCAAGTACACCATGTTTGAAGGATAATTCAACCAATTACATAATTTTGTATTTTTTACCTTATAAGGCTAAACTGAAATTTGTCTACGGACAAGGAGAGACTGCAAAGCACACTTTTCTTTTGTATACCTCGCTTTTAGTGGTTACAGCGTTGGGCCAGTAACCGAATGGTTGCTGGATCGAATCCCTGAGCTGACAAAGTAAACATCTGTCATTCCGCCCCTGAGCAAGGCAGTTAACCCACTGTTAGCCGGGCGGCGACGACGTGGATGTCGATTAAGGCAGCCCCCCGCACCTCACTGATTCAGAGGGGTTGGGTTAAATGCGGAAGACACATTTCAGTTGAATGCATCCAGTTGTACAACTGACTAGTTATCCCCCTTTCCCTGTTGTCACCAACCGCTAATTTTAGCATTTCATAACCAAAACCAATAAAATGAAAACACTTTTTAGTCATTGAGCTTTAGGTTCCACAAAAGCGTGGATTACTGTTCTTGGGTGTACTCGTCTAGTCCATAGACTGCTATCAATCAGTGTAAGGCAACATTTGGGTGAACTATCCATTTAACCCATTGTAGCACTCTAATATAATTTGTCAATCAATGTTCCTGGTGAAGACAATCTTAGATAAGAAAGTTGGTGCTATAATGAGTGAGGGTGAAGACAAGTTCTGGATCGGACTGACAGACCAAAAAGAAGAGGGAAAGTGGTTATGGGTGGACGACACACCTCTTGAATCAAATAACAGGTCAGAAGTTATTTTGAATAGGAATACATTTACGAAAGCATGATCATTCAGTATTGCTTCTACAGCATTAGAGTATTGTGATGTGTTCTCATAATTGACTAAACACAAAAATACAGGTGAAATGATGATTCCCAAACAATGCAGTTAATATGAGGACATGGATGGCTGAATTAATTATAATGTAATTCCTCTGTAGCTTCTGGTTTGTTTCCCAAAATGGCAAGAAAGAGCCTGACAACTGGCAAGGAAACAAGGAAAGAAACAATCCAGACGGTGAAGACTGTGCTAGAATGGGAGAAAAACATGGTACTCATAATGGCAAGAGTTGGTTTGATGTCAACTGTGGTTTGTCTCACAGAAGAATATGTGAGAAAATGTTATTCTGAAATGTCATTTTTGTCCCCCCCAGTTTTATCATTGGAATGTGATACAAAACACGCAACGGTGTGCTTTAGGACCGTGGATGCCTCCGAGCAGTCGGGTAGGCTGTTTGAAGTGTTTATCCGACTGGGTAAAATAAAATAAAAAATACCTTATGTCCCTCCCACTTCTAAAACCAAAGTTGCACCCCTGTGATACAGTATCTGTGTGAAACTAAAAAAAAGTATTCAATTTTGCTATGAACACAAAAGTATCTTTACGTATCTTTTTGCTGACATTTATAATAAGAAGTGAGGATAAACTGTATTGGTAAATGTATTACAGTAGCTTACTGCTGATGTTTACAGACTGCTTGTTATCAAGAATACGTTTATGCTTTTTGCGTTTTATGCTATAATGTAAAACAAGCCAAATCTACAACTGAGCCTAACAAAAAACATGTCAGATATCTTCAGTTCAGCATTTTCTTTATTAAAGAAAAACTCCACCCAAAAACTATCTTTTGGTATTTATTTCATTAGTCCATTGTTGATAGAAGTTAGGTTTCCGTCCAATTGGTGACAGATGTTCATGCGAATTTAAAAAAAATGGGCATAAAAATAGAATGCGCATTTTCCCACCAGAGATGTTTCCATCAAATTAACATGTTGTGGATAAAGGGATGTGGGTGATGACCTAGTGCACATAAAATAACTTTTGTGGTTAAATTCCCATTCCCAAATAAAAATACAAGTTAAATGGGGTTCCGTAGTACTTTCACCTCTACTGATGGTTTTGTGAAGAAAAAAAATGTGTTTTAGCGAATGTGCCCACTCTAGTTTTGGCGTGTGCACTATATAGCCAATTATTATGGACAAAAGAGTGAGATATTTTTTATTTGTCAAATGACAGCCAAGCATCGATCATCATGCCGCCAAAATAAGACCCTCGATATTTTTTCTGTAGGAGCATCAAGCGATTCACCTTGAACTTTCACCACCCTGTGAAGTTCTTTATAATTTATTTTGCTAAGACTTCATTTTAAGAGGTCCATATTACAGTGTAATAAATGTGTAATTACACTAACAAATATTGTAGTTAATTTGTAATAACTCATAGTTACACTGTAGTAACAACATGTAATTGATGGTAATTGCAGTCTGTAATTACAGAGGTTTTACAACAAATGCTTGTTACCATGTTTGTTACTAAACTCACAAATTTAGTGTTTAGTTTCTTCTCAGCTACATCCGATTTAGTATAAACTGTCAAAAGGTTGTAATCTCTTGGACAGATGAGCTGGGTGTCCGAGATAACTAAGGTTGTAAGCTCAACAGGCTCTTACCTACCCGTGAATGGTACACTTCAAAATCTCCACTCAATGTTGTTAATAGCGCTTGCTCCCAAAAAGTGTAACATCTTTATTTGTACTATTTTCTACATTCCACATTTCTGAAAAAGGCACCGAAGAGGATGGCTGACACATGCTCCTAACCAACTGTGCTATTTTGATCATTTTTTTTGCGTTGTTTGTAACTTATTTTTTTACTTATTTTGTCCATAATGTTGCTGCTACCGTCTCTTATGACCGAAAAAAACTTCTGGACATCATAACAGCGATTACTCACCTTGAACTGGAAGAAGCTTTTTCCTTTAACGAGTCCGACGAGAAGGATATACTGCTCTCCCGGGAGCAGGCCCAAATCCCCGTCATTTGCGTAAAGAAAAGACTAAGGAAAAGGGGGCACAGGTCAGGCTGCCATCTGAGAATCCGGAGGCGAGCGAGTGAACTCCCACTGCCATCCGTTCTACTGGCTAACATGCAATCAATGAAAAATAAAATTGATGACCTACGATTATGATTATCCCACCCACGGGACATTAAAAACTGTTTCACCGAGTCGTGGCTGAACGACGACACGGATAATATAGAACTGGCGAGATTTTCCATCCACCGGCAGAACAGAGAAGCTACATCTGGTAAGACGAGGGGTGGGGGTGTGTGTCTATTTGTCAATAACATCTGGTGCCCGATGTCTAATATTAAAGAAGTCTTGAGGTATTGCTCACCAGAGGCAGACTACCGTATGATAAGCTGTAGACAACACCATCTACCAAGAGAGTTCTCATCTAAACTCAGCAAAAAAAGAAACGTCCCTTTTTCAGGACCCTGTCTTTCAAAGATAATTGGTAAAAATCCAAATAACTTTACAGATCTTCATTGTAAAGGCTTTAAACACTGTTTCCCATGCTTGTTCAATAAACCATAAACAATTAATGAACATGCACCTGTGGAACGGTCGTTAAGACACTAACAGCTTACAGACGGTAGGCAATTAAGGTCACAGTTGTGAAAACTTAGGACACTAAAGAGGCCTTTCTACTGACTCTGAAAAACACCAAAAGAAAGATGCCCAGGGTCCCTGCTCATCTGCCTGAACGTGCCTTAGGCATGCTGCAAGGAGGCATGAGAACTGCAGATGTGGCCAGGGCAATAAATTGCCATGTCCGTACTGTGAGATGCCTAAGACAGCACTACAGGGAGACAGGATGGACAGCTGATTTTCCTCGCAGTGGTAGACCACGTGCAACAACACATGCACAGGTGCCCGAGTCACACCAGGAACGCACAATCCCTCCATCAATGCTCAGACTGTCCGCAATAGGCTGAGAGAGGCTGGACTGAGGGCTTGTAGGCCTGTTGTAAGGCAGGTCCTCACCAGACATCACCGGCAAAAACGTCGCCTATGGGCACAAACCCACCGTCGCTGGACCAGACAGGACTGGCAAAAAGTGCTCTTCACTGACGAGTTGCGGTTTTGTCTCACCAGGAGTGATGGTCGAATTTGCGTTTATCGTTGAAGGAATGAGCGTTACACTGAGGCCTGTACTCTGGAGCGGGATCGATTTGGAGGTGGAGGGTTCGTCATGGTTTGGGGCGGTGTGTCACAGCATCATCGGACTGAGCTTGTTGTCATTGCAGGCAATCTCAATGCTGTGCGTTACAGGGAAGACATCCTCCTCCCTCATGTGGTACCCTTCCTGCAGGCTCATCTTGACATGACCCTCCAGCATGACAATGCCACTAGCCATACTGCTCATTCTGTGCGTGATTTCCTGCAAGACAGGAATGTCAGTGTTCTGCTATGGCCAACGAAAAGCCCAGATCTCAATCCCATTGAGCACGTCTGGACCTGTTGGATCGGAGGGTGAGGGCTAGGGCCATTCCCCCCAGAAATGTCCGGGAATTTGCAGGTGCCTTGGTGGAAGAGTGGGGTAACATCTCACAGCAAGAACTGGCAAATCTGGTGCGGTCCATGAGGAGGAGATGCACTGCAGTACTTAATGCAGCTGGTGGCCACACCAGATACTGACTGTTACTTTTGATTTTGACCCCCCCCCCCTTTGTTCAGGGACACATTGTTCCATTTCTGTTTGTCATATGTCTGTGGAACTTGTTCAGTTTATGTCTCAGTTGTTGAATCTTGTTATGTTCATACAAATATTTACACATGTTAAGTTTGCTGAAAATAAACGCAGTTGACAGTGAGAGGACGTTTATTTTTTTGCTGAGTTTATATTATTCGTAGCCGTCTATTTACCACCACAGACCGATGCTGGCACTGAGACCACACTCAACCAACTCTATAAGGCCATAAGCAAACAGGAAAATGCTTATCCAGAAGCGGCGCTCCTAGTGGCTGGGGACTTTAATGCAGGCAAACTTAAATCAGTTTTACAAATTTTTTACCAGCATGTCACATGTGCAACCAGAGGAAAGAAAACTCTAGACCAACTTAACTCCACACACAGAGATGCATACAAAGCTTTCCCCCGCCCTCCATTTGGAAAATCTGACCACAATTATATCCTCCAGATTCCTGCTTACAAGGAAAAACTAAAGCAGGAAGTACCAGTGACTCGCTCAATACAGAAGTGGTCAGATGACGTGGATGCTACTCTACAGGACTGTTTTGCTAGCACAAACTGGAATATGTTCCGGGATTCATCCAATGGCATTGAGGACCAAACCACCTCGGTCATCGTATAGGCGGTGTCAGAGGAAAGCCCATAAAATTGTCATAGACTCCAGTCACCCAAGTCATAGACTGTTTTCTCTGTTACCGCATGGCAAGTGGTACCGGAACGCCAAGTCTAGGACCAAAAGGCTCCATAACAGCTTCAACTGCTGAACAATTAACCACACGGCCACCCGGACTATTCCCTCCATTTGTTTTGTACACTGCTGCTACTCGCTGTATAATATCTATGCATAGTCACTTCACCCCTACCTACATGTACAAATTACCTCAACTAACCTGTACCTCCGCACACTGACTCGGTACCGGTACCCCTGTATATAGCCTCATTATTGTTATTTTATTGTGTTACTTTTTATTATTTTTTACTTTAGTTTATTTGGTAAATATTTTATTAACTCTTCTTGTACTGCACTGTTGGTTAAGGGCTTGTAAGTAAGCATTCCACGGTAAGGTCTACACTTGTTGTTTTCTGCACATGTGACAAATAAAGTTTGATTAGATTTGTAGAATTATAGTGAAGACATGAAATAACACATCTGGAATCATATAGTAACTAAAAAAGTATTAAACAAATCAAAATATATTTTTGATTTTTCAAAGTAGCCACCCTTTGCCTTGATGACAGCTTTGCACACTCTTGGCATTCTCTCAACCAGCTTCACCTGGTGTGCTTTTCCAACAGTCTTGAAGAAGTTCCCACAAATGCTGAGCACTTGTTGGCTGCTTTTCCTTTTCCACATCCCAAACAATCTCAATTGGGTTGAGGTCGGGTAATTGTGAAGGTCATCTGATGCAGCACTCCATCACTCTCCTTCTTGGTCAAATAGCCCTTACACAGCCTGGAGGTATGTTGGGTCATTGTCCTGTTGAAAAACAAATGATAGTCCCACTAAGCGCAAACCAGATGGGATGGCGTATCTGTCACAATTTGTGTGTATAGGTGGCAGGGAAGTCAGGTGCAGGAGAATTAAACTTGGTAAAATGGAGTAATTTAATAAAACAAAACATAACTCCAAAACCATAAATACAAATGAAACAAATTGGGTACGAGGACCCGTCGCGCACCAAATACAAACAACACGACACTGAACATAAAACAATCTCTGACAAAGACATGATGGGAAACAGAGAGTTAAATACACAACAGGTAATGAATGTGATTGGAACCAGGTGTGTAGGAAGACGAGACAAAACCAACAGAAAATGAAAAATGGATCAATGATTGCTAGAAGACCGGTGACGTCGACCGCCGAGCACCACCCGAACAAGGAGAGGCATCGACTTCGGCAGAAGTCGTGACAGTATCGCTTCAGAATGCTGTGGTAGCCATGCTGGTTAAGTGTGCCTTGATTTCTAAATAAATCACTGACAGTGTCACTAGCAAAGCACACCCTCACCATCACACCTCCTCCTCCATGCTTCACGGTGGGAACCACACATGCGCAGATCATCCGTTCACCTACTCTGCGTCTCACAAAGACACTCTGCTTGGAAGCAAAAATCTCAAATTTGGACTCATCAGACCAAAAGACAGATTTCCACCGGTCTAATGTCCATTGCTCGTGTTTCTTGGCCCAAGCAAGTCTCTTATTCTTATTGGTGTCCTTTAATAGTCGTTTCTTGCCTGATTCACGCAGTCTCCTCTGAACAGTTGATGTTGAGATTTGTCAGTTACTTGAACTCTGTGAAGCATTTATTTGGGTTGCAATTTCTGAGGCTGGTAACTCTAATGAACTTATCCTCTGCAGCAGAGGTAACTATGGGTCTTCCTTTCCTGTTGCGGTCCTCATGAGAGCTAGTTTCATCATAGCCCTTGATGGTTTTTGCGACTGCACTTGAAGAAAGTGTCAAAGTTCTTGAAATTCTCCGTATTGACTGACCTTTATGTTTCAAAGTAATAATGGACTGTAATTTCTCTTTGCTTATTTGAGCTGTTCTTGCCCTAATATGGACTTGGTCTTTTACCAAATAAGGTTATCTTCTGTATACCACCCCTACCCTGTCACAACTCAACTGATTGGCTCAAGCACATTAAGAAGGAAAGAAATTACATAAATTAACTTTTAACAAGGCACACCTGTCAAATGAAATGCATTCCAGGTGACTACCTCATGAAGGTGGTTGAGAGAATGCCAAGAGTGTGCAAAGCTGTCATCAAGGCTACTTTGAAAAATCTCAAATATATACTTTTTTGGTTACTACATGATTCCATATGTGTTATTTCATAGTTTTGATGGGTTATAAACTGACATATAGAATTGTTTTAAGGTTGGAATAGTGCCAAATCTAAAGTTTTGTGGAGGAGGAATAATGGACCGGCGCTGTTTTCATGGTTCGGGCTAGACCTCTTAGTTCCAGTGAAGGGAAATCTTAACGCTACAGCATACAATGACATTCTAGACAATTCTTTGTAAAAATAATATAGGTGTTCACGTACTTTTGGTCATGTAGTGTATAGGAAAGCTCAGGAAATATTTTTGTTCGTTTTTTACACTTATTTAACCCCATTTTTTGTGTTAGCACAAAACTACCTCCATACTTCCATACATTTTTTATACCGGAGACAAACATTGTGTTTGTGAGAATCTCCCCTTTCCACAGTGGGGTTACATTAATTTGTGGCCCATGGTACCGACTTCAGATGAGTCCCGTTGGGCACTGCAGCCGTGTTTGTGTGAAGACTGATTTTTGAGATGTCTCATGGTCTGACAAACACTGCTGTAGCTCGACCACCTTCCACCGCAGATGCGGAAGGCTGCCTAGGCGGATGTGGTGGATTGAGACGCAGCACATGCTGGATTGAGACGCAGCACAAATTGATCTCTCTAGCTTAAACTGACGGACTTTGATGTGGATTTTTATATTATGTTACTTAGATTGACACACCGGTGCATCAATAGACTCCAGGCTAGGGGGTTAAAATGAAATGTATCTTGGTGTACTAACTTGTAATTATTGTGTACCTACAAAGTACATTACCCATTCTGACAATCTAATCGTCAGCTTCTCAAAGCGCCACCCAAGTGAGAAAATAAACACACTAATACACCACAGAGTACGTAACATCTACATAAGTACAAGGTTGTCGTTAGTTGTTACACAGGATTTACAGTGCATGCAGAAAGTATTCACATCCACTGACCTTTTCCACATTTTGTTGTGTTACAACCTGAATTTAAAATGGATTCAATTTAGATGTGTTTTGGTCACTGGCCTACACACAATACCCCATAACGTCAAAGTGAAATTATGTTTTTTGACATGTTTAAAAACGTATTAAAAATGAAAATCTGAAATTTCTTGAGTCAAGTATTCAGCCCATTAGGCAAGTCTAAATAAGTTCAGGAGTAACAATTCACTGAACAAGCCACATAATAAGTTGCATGGACTCACTCTGTGTGCAATAATGGTGTTTAACAAGATTTTTGAATGAATACCTCATCTCTGTACCCCACACATACATTTTCTGTATGGTCCCTCAGTCGAGCAGTGAATTTAAAACACAGATTCAACCACAAAGACCAGGGAGGTTTTCCAATGCCTTGGAAAGAAGGGCACCTATTGGTAGATGGGTAAAATAAATAAAAGAAGCAGACAATGAATATCCCATTGAGCATGGTTAAGTTATGATTACACTTTGGATGGTGTAGCAATACACCGTCACTACAAAGGTAAAGGCGCCCTTCCTAACTCAGTTGCCGGAGAGGAAGGAAACTGCTTAGGGATTTCACTATGGGTCCAATTGTGACTTTAAAACAGTTACAGAGTTTAATGGCCGTGATAGGAGAAACTTGAAGATGGATCCACAAGATATACACGGCAAGGCAGGGCTTAACGTAACCACGTCCTCGAGTAGAGTACGACCATAGGGTACTCCCGTTACTCCTATGATAAATTGCGTACTTTACTCATAACCCGAAAACATAAACATTTTGGATATACTTGGTTGGTCATTTTTAATAAACTTTTATGTCTTCTTAATCAACAAGCTACATCATACCTAAAAACACTTTCATTATAAACGTAAACATTTTAGTATGAACAGATAGTGTTACGGCTCTCGTTGGTGGTAGGAAGAGTGGACCAAAGCGCAGCGTGGAAAGTGTTCATGATTCTTTTACTTCAAAAACACTCAAACAAAATAGCAAACGTGAAAACGAAAGCGCACAGTTCTGTCAGGCAGAAAACACGAAACAGAAAACAAGATACCACAAAACCCAAAAGGAAAATGACAACTTATGTATGATCCCCAATCAGAGACAACGATAGACAGCTGCCTCTGATTGGGAAACACACACGGCCAAAAACAAAGAAATAGAAAACATAGACTTTCCCACCCGAGTCACACACTGACCTAACCAAACATAGAAAATAATAAGGAACTCTAAGGTCAGGGCGTGACAGATTGGCTGTTAATCATGAAGTACATTCCATGTGACAGTCTATGAGACGACTTCAACTGTATACACAACTTACAGTTGAAGTCGGAAGTTTACATACACCTTTGCCAAATACATTTAAACTCAGTTTTTCACAATTCCTGACATTTAATCAGAGTTAAGCTTCTCTGTCTTAGGTCAGTTAGGATCTGCACTTTATTTTAAGAATGTGAAATGACAGAATAATAGTAGAGAGAATGATTTATTTCAGCTTTTATTTCTTTCATCACATTCCCAGTGGGTCAGAAGTTTACATACACTCAATTAGTATTTGGTAGTGTTGCCTTTAAATTAACTTGGGTCAAAACGTTTCGGGTAGCCTTCCACAAGCTTCCCACAATAAGTTGGGTGATTTTTGGCCCATTCGTCCTGACAGAGCTGGTGTAACTGAGTCAGGTTTGTAGGCCTCCTTGCTCACACACGCTTTTTCAGTTCTGCCCACAAATGTTTTATAGAATTGAGGTCAGGGCTTTGTGATGGCCACTCCAATACCTTGACTTTGTTGTCCTTAAGTAATTTTGCCACAACTTTGGAAGTATGCTTGAGGTCATTGTCCATTTGGAAGACCCATTTGCGACCAAGCTTTAACTTCCTGACTGATGTCTTGAGATGTTGCTTCAATATATTCACATAATTTTCCTGCATCATGATGCCATCTATTTTGTGAAGTGCACCAGTCCCTCCTGCAGCAAAGCACCCCCACAACATGATGCTGCCAGCCCCGTGTCACGCGGGACTAGGTGGGTGAAGGAATCAGACGCAGAGAGTTCCAATACTATAGCACACAAAAAATGAATAAGCCCAAACATACAGGGCGCAGCGAACAACTTGAATAACCCAAAACACAGGGTGTCAAGTAATTAGAAAAATAAATACACCTCTACCTAAAACACACACACGTAACATAAAGACAATCCCGCACAAAACAAGGGCGGGTCTACCTACTACATATAGGGAAGCTCATTAACCGAAAACAGAAACACAGGTGAAACTAATAAGACAAAACAAACAGACAAACGAAAAAGGGATCAGTAGGACGGTGACGACGACCGCCGAGCACCGCCCGAACAGGCAGGGGAGCCAACTTCGGCGGAAGTCGTGACACCCCGTGCTTCACGGTTCGGATAGTGTTCTTCGGCTTGCAAGCCTCCCACTTTTTCCTCCAAACATAACGAAGGTCATTATGGCCAAACAGTTCTATTTTTGTTTCATCAGACCAGAGGACATTCTCCAAAAAGTGCGATCATTGTCCCCATGTGCAGTTGCAAACCGTAGTCTGACTTTTTTATGGCGGTTTTGGAGAAGTGGCTTCTTCCTTGTTGAGCGGCCTTTCAGGTTATGTCGACATAGGACTTGTTTTACTGTGGATATAGATACTTTTGTACCTGTTTCCTCCAGCAGGTCCTTTGCTGTTGTTCTGGGATTGATTTGCACTTTTCGCACCAAAGTTCGCACCAAATGTATAACACTTAATGATGTATACAGTAACTAGTAATTAACTGGCCAGTGGGGGAGTTGGCTAGTGAGACTACAATGATGATGGCTGGATTAGTCTGCATGGGAGATTGATCAGACATGCTCGTAGCAGTGGTAGTAGTGGAGGGGGATGGAGCGATGGAGATCGCCAATGTAAGGGCGAGAGGGGAACGAGAGAGAGTAGGTAGCTAAATGTTGAGAGTAGTTCTTACATGTGTGATTCTTTACCACTCAAGAACAGTGTTATATTGTCTTTTCTTTAGCATGTCTTCACTGTGGTATACAGGGGATGTAAGCTAGTCAGAACGGAACAGGAAGTTCTAGTTGAGGTTTTTTAAAAACCTATAAATAACTGTGAGGTAAAAACTAGGCCATTTTCTTCAGACACAATCTCAAGTAATTCCTTTTTTTACCAGTAGAAGGTTTCAGGGGGAAATCCAAGTCGTTATGACTTTATGTCTACCTCTCTTATCAAAACATTGGCTGTGACAGGACACATCACAATGTGCAGTGCAATGTGCAGTGCAATGTGCAATGTGCAGTGCAATGTGCAATGTGCAGTGCAATGTGCAATGTGCAATGTGCAGTGCAATGCAATGTGCAGGCTGCAGAACTGGAGCAGACACTGGAGGTTGCAGAAGTGCTTCACCTCGCCCAGCATCGGCAGGGTCTCAATCAGCTTCCCCTGGCGCTCGCCCGCGTCACACTTAGCCACCTGAGTGAGGAGACAAGCATGATGTAGAAATACCAGTTAAAGCGTACCTCATAGAATAAGAACTCACATAACAGCTAAGGGCTGGCACAATTACAGTATAACCCTGTGACCGACGGTTATGGATGAAGGCCGCCACTAAAATATCAAGAGGAAGTTCTGTTAAGAATATGAGGGGATTTCTCAGCAGACCAAATGTAGACTAAACTTAAATAGCACATAGTGTAGAGTCTAATGAGGAAACCTGACAGGATGGGATACAGGAGCTGCGTTAATGCGCAGCAAACAGTATAAGCCAGAGGATTTTTATCAAACCAGTATAAAAGAAATCATGGTCTTTGCTCCCTTGACTTTACAGTGCAGAATGGGGAGATTAAAGGTATGCAGTATTTGTGTACGTGTCACTCACCACTCACCACAGGTAGAACTCGTACAATCGGACAGGACAGCGGAGGGGATTCTCACTGTTCTCCCGCACCTCCTCTTTCTCCTCGTCCTCCCTCTTCCTCTTCCTCTTCGCTGCCACACCGTCTGCATCTGCTACACACACAGGTCCACGATTACATATGAATCAAATTTGATCTATATCATTTTACTAAATGCATTAGTAAAAACAGCAACCCACACTTAAATCCCCGTTGCCAAGGCAACAGTGGCAAGGGAATAACTCCCTAGAAACATAAGCAAAACACAGTATTAGAAAGCACAAAAAATGCAAGAATGAGACAAGACAAAGATTTTTCTTTTAATGAGTCGGACGGGAAGGATATAATCCAAACACCCCTACAGGCCCTCATCCCCGTCATTCGCTGGAGAAACAGAGATTTCGCAGAAAGAGATCGGAGTGCCTTGTGAGGCTCAGGTGACAAGTGGCTAATCTTCCTTTGCCATCCGTACAGTTAGCTAACGTTTATTCGCTGGAAAATAAATGAGACAAACTGAAAGCATGTATATCCTACCAACGGAACATTAAACTAATATCTTATGTTTCACAGAGTCGTGGCTGAACGACGACATTAATAGCATAAAGCTGGCGGGTTATACACCCTATCCGCAGGATAGAACAGCAGCCTCTGGTAAGACATGGGGGGCCTATGCATATTTGTAAACAACAGCTGGTGCATGATATCTAAGGACGTTTCGATGTTTTGCCCGCACGAGGTAGAGTATCTCATGATAAGCTGTAGAGCACACTATCTACCTAGAGAGTTGTCATCTGTATTTTTCGTAGCTGTCTACATACCACCACAGACTGATGCGGGCACTAAAACCGCACTCAATGAGCTGTATACCGCCATAAGCAAACAGGAAAATTCTCATTCAGAGGTGGCGCTCCTAGTGGCCAGGGACTTTAATGCAGGGAAACTTAAATCCTGTTTACCTAATTTCTATCAGCATGTTAAATGTGCAACCAGAGGGGAAAAAAACTCTAGACCACCTTTACTCCACACAGAGACGCGTACAAAGCTCTCCCTCGCTCTCCATTTGGCAAATCTGACCATAATTCTATTCTCCTGATTCCTGCTTACAAACAAAAATTAAAGCAGGAAGCACCAGTGACTAGGTCTATAAAAAAAGTGGTCAGACTAAGCAGATGCTAAACCACAGGACTGTTTTGCTAGCACAGACTGGAATATGTTCTGGGATTCTTCTGATGGCATTGAGGATTACACCACATCAGTCACTGGCTTCATCAATAAGTGCATCGATGACGTCGTCCCCACAGTGACTGTACGTACATACCCCAACCAGAAGCCATGGATTACAGGCAACATTCGCACTGAGCTAAAGGATAGATCTGTCGCTTTCAAGGAGCGGGACTCTAACCCGGAAGCTTATAAGAAATCCCGCTATCCCAACGAACCATCAAACAGGCAAAGAGTCAATACAGGACTAAGATCGAATCATGCTACACCGGCTCCAACGCACGTTGGATGTGGCAGGGCTTGTAAACTATTACAGATTAAAGGGAAGGACAGCTGAGAGCTATCCAGTGACACGAGCCTACCAGATGAGCTAAATAACTTCTGTGCTCGCTTCGAGGCAAATAACACTGAAACATGCATGAGAGCATCAGCTGTTCTGGGCGACTGTGATCACACTCTCCGCAGCCGATGTGAGTAAGACCTTTAAACAGGTCAACATTCACAAGGCCGCAGGGCCAGACGAATTACCAGGATGTGTACTCTGAGCATGCGCTGACCAACTGGCAAGTGTCTTCACTGACATGTTCAACCTCTCCCTGACCGAGTCTGTAATACCAACATGTTTCAAGCAGACCACCATAGTCCCTGTGCCCAAAAACACTGAGGTAACCTGCATAAATGACTACCGACCCTTAGCACTCACATCTGTAGCCATGAAATGCTTTGAAAGGCTGATCATGGCTCACATCAACACCATTATCCCATTATCCCAGAAACCCTAGACCCACTCCAATTTGCATACCGCCCCAACAGATCCAAAGACGATGCAATCTCTATTGCATTCCACACTGCCCTTTCACACCTGGACAAAAGGAACACATATGTGAGAATGCTATTTATTGGCTACAGCTCAGCGTTCAACACCATAGTGCCCTCAAAGCTCATCACTAAGCTAAGGACCCTGGGACTAAACACCTACCTCTGCAATTGGATCCTGAACTTCCTGAAGGTCCACCCCCAGGTGGTAAGGGTAGGTAACAACACAATCGCCACGCTAATCTTCAACACGGCAGCCCCTTAGGGGTGCGTGCTCATGACACAACAGTGGTAGGCCTGATCACTGACAACAATGAGACAGCCTACAGGGAGGAGGTCAGAGACCTGACCGTGTGGTGCCAGGACAACAACCTCTCCCTCAACGTGATCAAGACAATGGAGATTATTGTGGACTACAGGAAAAGGAGGGCCGAGCACAGGCCCCCATTCACATCAACAAGGCTGTAGTGGAGCAGGTTGAGAGCTTCGGGTTCCTCGGTGTCCACATCACTAAGGAATTATCATGGTCTAAGCACACCAAGACAGTCATGAAGAGGGCACAACAAAACCTATTCCCCCTCAGGGAATTTAAAAGATTTGGCATGGGTCCCCAGATGCTCAAAAAGTTTAACAGCTGCACCATCAAGAGCATCCTGACAGGTTGCATCACTGCCTGGTATGTCAACTGCTCGGACTCCGAACGCAAGGCACTACAGAGGGTAATGCGTACGGCCCAGTACATCACCGGGGCCAAGCTTCCTGCCATCCAGGACCTCTATACCAGGCGGTGTCAGAGGAAGGCCGTAAAAATTGTCCAAGACTCCAGCCACCCTAGTGATAGACTGTCTCTGCTACCGCACGGCAAGTGGTACAGGAGTGCCGAGCCTAGGTACAAGAGGCTTCTAAACAGCTTCTACCACCAAGCCATAAGACTCCTGAAGTATCAAAAGCCTTCAATAAGTCAATAAAGAGGGCAGCACAGTGCTTCCTCCTGTCCATACCCTTTACCACATCATTTAACACCAAAGTTGCAGCAGAGATGGTGCTATGACTCGCCCTGAAACCAGACTGGTGAACAATTAGAATACATCTCGTTATCACGGCCGTTTAAAGGAGTGGACCAAGGCACAGCGTTTTGAGCGTACATACTTATTTACCAATGTCGCCAACAAACACAATAAATATCAACCTACACTTGACGCCAACGTAGTGCATCCAGGCAACTAACAAGGACAACTACCCACAAAACCAACTTGGAAAATGGCAACCTAAATAGGCTCCCCAATCAGAGACAACGATAAACAGCTGTCTCTGATTGGGAACCCATCCAGGCCACCATCAACCTAATTACCCCTAGACAATACAAAATCCCCATAGATAACAAAAACCCTAGACAAGACAAAAACCCATAGACAATACAAAAACTAAACAAACCACCCTTGTCACACCCTGACCTAACCAAATAATAAAGAAACCAAATATAACTAAAGTCAGGGCGTGACACTCGTAGCTAGGAAGATTCTAAGGTGACAGTTGATTAATGATTTTACCATTTTTACTAAGCAAGACAATTTCAAGATAGGGCGATAATTATTTCGGTCGGGGGGGTCACCACCTTTGTGGAGAAGGAGCACATGAGCTGCCTTCCAAACCCTGGGGATAGCACCCGAGATAATCGTCAGATAGAAAATGTGTCAATGACTCAGCTGCAGCAAGAAAGAATCCAGCAAATGAGCCCCAGTTGATTTTTTCTGAAGCAAGGCATCTAGCACATCACAAGTAAAATGTTGTTGAAATGAAAAATATAAAAAAATCCCTAGAAGTTGGCTGATCTTCCATCCAGCCAAGTAAAGGCTGAGAGAGGAAAGAGCAGTCGACTCAATGACCTGTGTCAAATAAACCACAATGTCTTTCAAATAAAAAGCTTGCAAAGATAAAATGCTGATTAAAAGCATCATAAAATGCTGATTTAAAGAGTCAGACACGACTTGCTTAGGCCACGCTTCAGTGCATTAACTATTTTCCAACATGTTGACAGATCACCAGCAGACTCTGAGATAGAACTTAGAAAGTAGCTTGAGTTAGCTTTCTTCATTGAGGAAGTACATCTACAGCATTCCACAATAGCCTGAAACACTGCCAATCAGTTACCGAGTCAGTTTTTCGAGCGTTATCCCAGGTCTGATTTCTCATCATAATGACATCTGAAAGTTCTATAGGGAACCAAGGATTTGTTCTATTTTGAACTCTAAGGCGTTTAAAGGGAGTGTGATTGTCTACCAGAGATATAAAAATAGATGAGAAAAGTTCTAGAGCCAATTCAGTGTCAGGCAGGAAAGCTCTATCAGCTGTGTGTGTGTGCGTCTGCGTGTGCGTGTGTGTGTGTGTCACTTGCTGTTATGGTAGGTTTACAACAATAACGTCTTTCAGCAGCTTGGTGATTTCCAGTGTGAAATACAAGGTCGCTACGTGTTGGGTTAAGGTCTTTACAATATAAATATGCCTAGCAATTATTAATTAGTACTTGTAGTAATAACTGATTTTAGTTAAATTAATGCTGCAAAGAGAGAAAAGAGAAGTCCTGTCATTGAGCAACTGTTTTTTTTTCAACACATAGTCCCTCCCTCAGTCCCCATCATATAAAATAAGTGTCTATTTGGGTTGATGTTATAGGTGTCTATTTGGGTTGATGTTATAAGTGTCTGGTATGAGTGTTTAGATCAGTATGTCTGAAGGAATAGTCTACGCTGATGTGAAGTTCAAAAAACACCAAAGGACTGAAGGAAAAGATGGTGGTATGTTCTAAACTAAAATCTATTTTTATAGACATGCTATATGCTCAGGATGTGCAGTGTGTTCAACAAAAAGCTTCCTCTATCTGCCAATACATATCTATACTCTAGGGCAATTTAGGGAAATTACTTTATTTGACAACACATATTGACACCCTATTTTAAAACATGTTCCCAAGGACAAAAATGACCCACATCACAGAGATTTTAGAGATTACAATTCAAAGGGTTTGCAGGAAACATATTTGTTTGCTGGTTTGCATGCAACACTTCATGCACGCTTCATGCCTTATCAGTGATCTGTGCTGATAATTTTACATTACAGTTTTACTTTGTCGCTTTGGTCAAATTTTCACAAGTATCTAGTACATTTTCACAACTCTTAGTACAATACTCTAAACTGGTCACACTTGTAACTCAGCCAGTCTTTCACTCAACCTGTCATTGTGCATTCATTTGGATTGTAAACATCTCTCACCACACAACCACTGATTCAAAATATGTTTCTTGTAAAATGTAATGAGAACATTGGTTTAATCACCGTAACATATTAACATATTTTCTATTTAGTTGTTTTAACTACCAGTTAATCCAATAGAAAACAATGCAAGATGCGTGTTTCAAATCGCCCTTAGAAGTGCTGAAAGTAAAATGCTACAGTACTGTAAATTACAGTAGATTACAGTTTTCACATTAGGCAATAGACTTAAATGACCCAACAAAATTGACAGAAATTCTATATTTTCCATAATATCTATCCAATGTGTAATCAAAGGTGTGATCAATGAAGACATCCTCTACAATCATTCATTAAATGAATGAAAATAAAAGATAAGGTTTAGCACGCATTAGTTTGCATGAAGCCTGTCTTGAGCATTTGGCCATAAATTCTCATCCACGTCACAGTGAATGTCCTCATTATTCATGCACCGCAGGAAAAACCTTTTGACCTGGCTAATCCAAGCTTGACATTGGTCTGCATTGATGTCGTCGAATGCCTCATTCATGGCTAGAAGTAGGTTGGCTCGCTCATGGGGATGGCGATCGTACAGCTTCCACCTCCATGCTGAAAAAGATTCCTCAATAGGGTTGAGGAAAGATGAGTATAGGGTCACGAATTGGGGATGGGCCCAAAACCATGCCTGAACCACCTCTGCAGGGTGGAACCTGACATTGTCACACTCAGTGACATAGGTACCCCTTCACCTTGACAGGCCTGCTCAATTTCATTGAGAAACATAATGAGATGTGCAGCGTTGTAGGATCCAAGTAATGCCCTACATCCTACCACACCATCCTCAGAAATAGCTGCGTACACGGAGAAGTAAAGCATAGTGCATATCCTCAAGACTTACCGTGTTTTCCTGGTGAAATTTTCTCAGGATCAAATTGACAGTTTCAGATTGGGGTGAACTAATCTGTCAGCTCTGCCATGGTAAGGCCTCTGTTCAACACATGTTCAACGACGATGGCCCTGATTTCATTAGAAACAACAGTTCCCTGCCGTCTGCCTCCCTCTCTCTGATGTCCACCTCTTTGACGGGGCCCATGCCCAACGCTTTGACCTCTTTGATGGGGCCCATGCCCAACGCTTTGACCTCTTTGATGGGGCCCATGCCCACCTCTCTAACAAGCTCCTTGTCCACGAGCTCTTTGATTTCCACCTCTCCCTTGCTGTCTTTCCTGCTCCATGTTGAAATCAATTAGCATTAACTAGTAGTCATTATGTATGGTTATCATGCATCATACATGTCATTTAGATGTTTATACTTTACAAACGCAACATTTTATTTTTGTAGTTCTCAAAATACATATATAGTGGACAAACCAGTTTAAAATCTATAGGTTTACCAAACAGTGAAGTGTTTAGTTAAAGTTTTTGAAACAACAGCCTTTTACATGATCTGTTTTGAGTTTGTACAGAATTTTACCGCATACTTGTGAAAACAGGACCAAAGTGCTAAAAACAAAAACGAATAAACTGAGTGTTAAAAATGCTGGTTCAGGAACAACCAATGTGATGAGAGGAGTTTTGTCTTGTGCTCACACTTTCATGGTTGCATTCCATCAACAGCATCCACAGCAAATGATGCCACGTACTCTGAAATCTCAATTCCCAAAGCCGGACGCAACCAGCCATCTACCGACACTAATGGTATGTGTGTGTGTATTGTGTGTGTGGGTAGGTGCGTGCGTGGGTGAATATGCGCAGGATTGTGTTGGTCAGATGAAGTCAGTGCAAAGTGCAATATAGGCAAAACAATGAGGAAGTTTCCTACATATGGGTGGAAAAAACGTTTACAAGATGCAGAACAGATTCAACACTGCTCAAAAAAATAAAGGGAACACTTAAACAACACAATGTAACTCCAAGTCAATCACACTTCTGTGAAATCAAACTGTCCACTTAGGAAGCAACACTGATTGACAATAAATTTCACATGCTGTTGTGCAAATGGAATAGACAAAAGGTGGAAATTATAGGCAATTAGCAAGACACCCCCAAAAAAGGAGTGATTCTGCAGGTGGTGACCACAGACCACTTCTCAGTTCCTATGCTTCCTGGCTGATGTTTTGGTCACTTTTGAATGCTGGCGGTGCTCTCACTCTAGTGGTAGCATGAGACGGAGTCTACAACCCACACAAGTGGCTCAGGTAGTGCAGTTCATCCAGGATGGCACATCAATGCGAGCTGTGGCAAAAAGGTTTGCTGTGTCTGTCAGCGTAGAGTCCAGAGCATGGAGGCGATACCAGGAGACAGGCCAGTACATCAGGAGACGTGGAGGAGGCCGTAGGAGGGCAACAACCCAGCAGCAGGACCGCTACCTCCGCCTTTGTGCAAGGAGGTGCACTGCCAGAGCCCTGCAAAATGACCTCCAGCAGGCCACAAATGTGCATGTGTCTGCTCAAACGGTCAGAAACAGACTCCATGAGGGTGGTATGAGGGCCCGACGTCCACAGGTGGGGGTTGTGCTTACAGCCCAGCACCGTGCAGGACGTTTGGCATTTGCCAGAGAACACCAAGATTGGCACATTCGCCACTGGCGCCCTGTGCTCTTCACAGATGAAAGCAGGTTCACACTGAGCACACGAGCACATGTGACAGACGTGACAGAGTCTTGAGACGCCGTGGAGAACGTTCTGCTGCCTGCAACATCCTCCAGCATGACCGGTTTGGCGATGGGTCAGTCATGGTGTGGGGTGGCATTTCTTTGTGGGGCCCCACAGCCCTCCATGTGCTCGCCAGAGGTAGTCTGACTGCCAATAGGTACCGAGATGAGATCCTCAGACCCCTTGTGAGACCATATGCTGACACATGCACATTTGTGGCCTGCTGGAGGTCATTTTGCAGGGCTCTGGCAGTGCACCTCCTTGCACAAAGGCGGAGGTAGCGGTCCTGCTGCTGGGTTGTTGCCCTCCTACGGCCTCCTCCACGTCTCCTGATGTACTGGCCTGTCTCCTGGTAGCGCCTCCATGCTCTGGACACTACGCTGACAGACACAGCAAACCTTTTTGCCACAGCTCGCATTGATGTGCCATCCTGGATGAACTGCACTACCTGAGCCACTTGTGTGGGTTGTAGACTCCGTCTCATGCTACCACTAGAGTGAGAGCACCGCCAGCATTCAAAAGTGACCAAAACATCAGCCAGGAAGCATAGGAACTGAGAAGTGGTCTGTGGTCACCACCTGCAGAATCACTCCTTTTTTGGGGGTGTCTTGCTAATTGCCTATAATTTCCACCTTTTGTCTATTCCATTTGCACAACAGCATGTGACATTTTTTGTCAATCAGTGTTGCTTCCTAAGTGGACAGTTTGATTTCACAGAAGTGTGATTGACTTGGAGTTACATTGTGTTGTTTAAGTGTTCCCTTTATTTTTTTGAGCAGTGTATTTTAGCATTTGTCAAAAACCATGTTCCTTGTTCCTACGAGTCATACACTGAGTGTCCAAAACATTAGGAACACCTTCCTAATATTAAGGTGCACCCCCCTTTTACCATCAGAACTGCCCCAATTTGTCGGTACATGGACTCTACAAGGTGTTGAAAACTTTCCACAGGGATGCTGGCCCATGTTGACTCCAATGTAGTGTCAAGTTGGCTGGATGTCCTTCGGGTGGTGGGCCATTCTCAATACACACAAGAAACTGTTGAGCTTGAAAAACCCAGCAGTGTTGCAGTTCTTGAAACACTCAAACCGTTGCGCCTGGCACCTACGACCATACCCCGTTCAAAGGAACTTAAATCTTTTGTCTTGCCCATTCACCCTCTGAATGACACACACAATCCATGTCACAATTGTCTCAAGGCTTAAAAATCCTTCTTTAACCTGTCTCCTCCCCTTCATCTACACTGATTGGTGGATTTAACAAGTGACAGCAATACTGGGTCATAGCTTTCACCTGGATTCACCTGGTCAGTCTATGTCATAGAAAGAGCAGGTGAGCAATCCCAAGTACTTATCTGCCGCTGCCGCTGCCACTACAGCTATTTTCTGTTACTTTCAATTCATTTCTGCGGTACAATTAACAACCATGGCAATAAATGCTAAAAAGCCCACCGTACTGAAGGAACTATTCTTCCCATCACTCTTGATCTCCGCCTACTCCCAGGAATGCTCCCACCCTGTACCCATCTTCCTCTACCACTCTCTTCACTGCTTAGGCATACAACACTTTCTGTTCTATTCTAACCCTGGCAACCTCAATCTGCCTTTCTCTCACCGGACGCCTCCGATCTCCATCCCCATGATCATCCTCACAACTAACACAACTTTCTCCACCGATACCACACATTCCTTCGTCTCATGCCCTCCTGCACACTTCTCACATCTGGGCATGTCCCTCCTACACACTGCTGCAATATGCCCATAAACATGACAGCTAAAACACAGTAATATTTTCGTAACAAACTCTAACGTGATAACTGACACTTCCTACATTTACCTTATCTGGTAACGACTCTGCATCAAAACTCAGCATGACAGACAATGTTTTCTCCGGTTGCCCACCGTATCTACGTCTCATCAAGTGGCGGGTGTCACAGACACTGGGAATCTTCCATTTCAACTGCTCCTCCTCAACACTTAATGCCACTCTCGTAATCACTCCTTTCGACGGGTCCTTGCTCCAGAGAACAAAGCACGGCACAATTCTTGTCCCTAATCTCGTAATCCGGAGCGCCCTCTCCCTCTGGGGGGAGGAGACATGATAAATCATCACGAGTACATTCTGAGTTACTTTCACCAACTCAACAGTCCCCAACCTCCCCTCCACCCAACCTGACAACACATATAGATCAACCAAATAACAAGGCTCCCCAGTGGGGAAGCGGTCTAAGGCACTGCATCACAGTGCTAGAGGTGTCACTACAGACCCTGGTTCCATTCTGGGCTGTATCACAATCAGCTGTGATCGGGAGTCCCATAGGGTGGCGCACGGTGTAGGCTGTCATTGTAAATAAGAATGAGTTCTTAACTGACTTTCCTAGTTAAATAAAATTAATCAATTCTCTCTACAAATCTCACTCCCACTGGGCCAAAATCATCCTTATCAGCCTTGGGACGAAGCCTGAACTCAGCAATCTCCTCACTCTCAACAAGTTCCATCTCTGAACTACTGGAGCACGTATCCCTGTTTTTACACTTGTCGCCCACCTTCCTCACCTCACTACTTCACTCAACTTCTACGCAGCAGTCATCACTGTACCAGCCACCACATTTAATTCATCCTCACTCTTCTCCTGTCCCATTTCCTCCTCAAGCTCTTCCAAAACGTCTGTGCGATCCTCCATTCCATATTCACAAAACAAATCTTACATAACTCCTTTTTATCTTGTCTATCATCTTCTCCTTCACCAGATCTTTCAGAAGACCTGTGTAATCCCCCACTCCATGCTTAATCATAATATGCTGCACTTTCTTCCTTATTTCCTTTTCCGCCATCTTCCCCACCGTGGTCTTCGCCTAACACCCTGTAACACTCGTCTGAAGAAGTAGACCAAGGTGCAGCGTGGTAAGTGTTCATGATTCTTTAATTACTCAGAACACCAAACAAAAAGAATAACGACCGTCACGTTCTGCTGGCTTCACAGAGCTAACAAAAAACAAGATCCCACAACATAGGTGGGAAAAAAGGCTACCTAAGTATGATTCCCAATCAGAGACAACGATAGACAGCTGCCTCTGATTGGGAACCCCACTCGGCCAAACACAAAGAAATACAACACATAGAATGCCCACCCCACATCACACCCTGACCTAACTAAATAGAGAAATAAAACGGCTCTAAGGTCAGGGCGTGACACACCCCGACTGCCTCTCCGCACACTAAGGATTATTTGTCGACTCAGAATGATTTAGCCGGAGTGTATTTTCTCTCGCTTCAGTTAAAATAATGGCCACCATAGATTTCAAGAAATGTTGCGTCCTTTTTTTAACGTGGTTGCGTCATATTTCGTTGCATACTTTCTGTTGAAGTTTGCATCGATGCATGCTTCAAAATATGTACAAACGGAGTACGCATTTAAGAAGTGTCCTCCATGCTCCGTTTTGCATACTTTGATTTGGACTATACTCTGACCCTCCTGTGTTCCAATTTGTGTGCTCTGAGCACAGTATGCATTTTGAGAAACACCCTCAGTGTACGTTTTCTTCATCTCTAACATACAATAAAATCAAGTAGCGAGTGTTATAGGTTGTCAGTTTAATTCATTCTCTCTGTCTCCTCAGCTGGTGACCCTGATTCTCAGGAGGGGTCAAAGGTCAAACCAGGTGGATATGACCCTGTCAAAGTGGTCCTGGTGACTCTCTGTGTTCTTCTGATGGGTGCTGTCATTGGACTTGTGTTCCTGTGTGAGTGACCTAGATAGTGGAGGTGGCTAGTCTAAAGCAGATTCTATATCGGAGACAGATTCATAGAGGCTCTTGTCCAGAGCTATGAATATACAGAAATATCTAGGCACATTTTTAGCGCAAGAGCTGGAAAATCCCCACAGTACTGCTTCAAATGGATAAATGTTTCATGCCAGGTCATTGTCTAATTTCTGTAACAACGTAACTGATACAATATAAAAATGTTGGTGAATAAAATGAATAGCTATTTGTAATACTTTTCACAATCAACTAATATTACATTATCATGCAGAAGAATGTTGGGGTCAGATTCCTACAATTTAAAATGTATGTCTTTTTGCAATCAGACATCAGCAACCTGCCAACCAAAAACACAGAGCTCCAAATTCTGCAAGCGGCTTACAATCAAAATCTTACAGGTTTGGAAAAAGCCTTTACATCAGGTGAGTTTAGTTCACACAAAGAAAATGTTCACATCGGTTTAATAATATAACTGTTGTTTATATGTAGCTGGATGTAGGGAACTTGAGTCAGAGTTGTTATCTTTTGGCAACTAGCTTTAATGATCAAAAACAGAGAGCTTCAAGAACTGCAAGACAAGATCAAAGATCTTCATGAGAAGGAAAGTGCAGGTGAGTGACACAGATATGACCCTCCAATTAAATTGTATTGTCTGCCACTAATACAGCCTTTCCATTGAATCCAGTGACATTTTCATCCTTATGAAATAATATTAGAAAAAAGTGCAGCTTTTGTTATTGCTAAAACACTCTGTGTTGGATAATTCCAAAAAGTATGGATTCCAATGTCACGCTGTGAAAATGATGCAGGTTGGCTTTTCTTGTTATGACTCTTGCCCTGGAGGCAGCTCTGCAGGGTGGTCACCTGCTGGCACAGCCACAAAGTTATAAAATCTGATTTTAAACCTAACCTTAACCTTAACCCTAACCTTAACCTTAATCTCAACCACACTGCTAGCCCAAACCTTAAATGAAGACCAAACAGCTCATTTTTGTTTTCATAATCTTTGTGAGGCCCATCTAGCGGGAGTCGCTTAGTTCTGCCTTCAGGGCAGGATTCATGGCAATAAACTTCAACCTGCGAAAAGCATAATTATCTTTAATTCACAACAGTTCGGCAACAAAATGAAGAATTGAGAAAGCAGAAAAATCCACCCTCTTGCCCTACAAACACAGGTGAGATTATACTATGAGGGAATGTGTTTACTCATAGATGTAGTAGGTTGTATTAAGATAAAAACCTGTTTCAGATAGCAATCCTGAGTTAAACTCAAAACTACTTCAAATCAAGTTGTCAACTTCAGAGGCAGTCTATTTTTGTTTTAGTCCCTCCTTATTCATTGATGCAACAATATAGCATACTTGAATAGTTGTGAAATAATCATACAGTATGTCTCATATCCACATGGATTGTACACGATCAGTAACATGAGAACAAAAGGCATTTGACTATAGGTAGGCGTAGAGATCAGTGCAGTGTACTGACAATGGCATTGGGTATATCTGTTCTCTCCACAGGGAATAAAGACAGTCCTAAACCTATGAACTGTGCTGCAGACTGGGAGTATTATGAGGGGAAGTGCTATTACTTCTCCCCTGATAAACTGACCTGGGTTCAGAGTCGGGATGAGTGTATCACCAGGGGGGGACACCTTGTCATCATAGGGAGCCGAGAGGAGCAGGTATGAATCTATTATTGATTCTCTCAGTTGTTTTGATGCACATTTTTCCTTTCCTCTACTGACATAGAAATGACAATAAATCTTGACATAATTCTTCAAACAATGTTTCTGGTGAAGAAATTCTTAGATCAGCAAATTGGTACAAAAATGCTTAATAAACCTGAAGACAAGTTCTGGATTGGGCTGACGGACAGTACAAGCGAGAATAAGTGGTTATGGGTAGACAATTCATCTCTCAATCCAAGCACAAGGTTTGAATGCATGTTTAAATCAATATCATAATACAGTCACCCTAGACGAAAACTTATTATGATCATACCTCTTACGTATTATCATCCTTCAATCCATAGCTTCTGGCTTGGTAACAAGGAGCCTGATAACTGGAAAGGAGATGGAGGA
Organism: Salvelinus namaycush; assembly: GCF_016432855.1. Taxonomy (NCBI): domain Eukaryota; kingdom Metazoa; phylum Chordata; class Actinopteri; order Salmoniformes; family Salmonidae; genus Salvelinus; species Salvelinus namaycush. The sequence goes on from NC_052333.1 coordinate 32,597,776, forward strand.
GAATATCCCGAGGGTGAAGACTGTGCTAGAATGGGGGAACCGAGTGGTACTGAAGACGGCAAGAGTTGGTTGGATTTCAACTGTAGTAAGACTCAAAGAAGAATATGTGAGACAAAATCGCCCTTGTGAAACAGTATCTTTAAGAAACTCAACAGTTCCTTAAATATGTCTCTGAACAACACCAAAGTATTTTTTGCTGGCATTGATAAAAAGGAGGAGAAACTGTATTGTGACTGGTTTACAGGAGATTACTGCTGATATTCACATATCTTTCTTTGTACATACATGTTTTATGCTTTTCATGCTATGGTGTGAAACAAACCAAATCCCCAACTGAGTCTAATGAAAAACATGTCAGATATATTCAGTTCACGCCTCTTCACTTCTCAGTAGGCTACAGGTGTTGGATCTTAATTTGCAGAGTATTGTTGTTGCAATAGGATTTGAACTTTAGTCCTTCAATCAAGTCAAATGTTGCTTGATTGGTGGTTAAGCTGTTACCTGGCCAAATTTAGGCTACATGAAAAGTGCAATATTGTTAATTAAGTTTGTGGGTTTTCAATTAATTCATGTAAATCATGAAACATATCTGCATTTTGCGGTGCAGGAAAATTCTCAGCAACAAAAGAGTGATAAAATAAAATCCTACACCTGTACATCATCCTCAGTTTCTTTTGTACATGTATATTTCTACTTATCAGTGCTGTCTCTAGGCTAGTCATTTGATAAAAAAATATTGTGTGTATATCCAAACATCAGGAAACCATTGAATTAATAAAGTGTCAAAAGTAAAATTAGTTTTTTTCAGCAGTTTATTTATTAAGAAGACTTGTCGTCTTACCTACAGTAGTTCAGGGGCTAGAAAAGTAGAGATGCCAGAATGCCTACTGTACACTTCTCTAGTGGTGTATCATGAATATTCAAAAGGTTGAAAATAAAGAATTGTCATTTGAGGTTTCACACAAAGCTTTAAAGTTAATGTATTAAAGGGATGAATTAGTGTCTCCATACCCACCACATGTACATGCTGCTTTGCAGTAGTCTGAGAGATCACTATTCATTATTAGATTACCAAGATGGTGAAATGGAGCCCCATACAAGGTCAGTGGTGATTTTAGCATGTAATTCTTGGTGGGACAAACTCCACAATTTTTTTTTAGATGCATGCCAGCAAAGCCACTACACAACACAACACAACACTAAACAATACACAAATTTCACTATAACGATGACAAATAAACTGTTGGGACAGCTTTATGTAGGCCCTAACACCTTATCACTGCTACACCTGGCTATCAGGGGAGCCTTGTCTGGCAGCGAAACAGTTCATTCATTCTCATTTACTGCCTTTAAAAAAAACATAGCTGATATGGCTGACTTGCTTAAACAAAAGTGGATCCTACTGACAATTGAGATGTACAAACTAGGGCATAAGGGGATGATGAGCGAATAAGAAACAATCTGTAATTTCGATTAAGACATTAATGAGCGAGCTAGGACAGACGAAGTCCATTCAGAAAGTATTCAGACCCATTTCCTTTTTCCACATTTTGTTTCATTACAGTCGTATTCTAAAATGGATTACATTTTTTTTTAAATCTCATCAATCTACACACAATACCCCATAATTATCAAGCGAAAACAGGTTTTCGAAATTTTTAAAAGACCCAGAAAGAACATTTGCTATGAGACTCGAAATTGAGCTTAGGTGCATCCTGTTTCCATTGATCATCCTTGAGATGTTTCTACAACTTGATTGGAATCAACCTGTGGTAAAATCAATTGATTGGACATGATTTGTAAAGGCACACACCTGTCTATATAAGGTCCCACAGTTGACAGTGTATATCAGAGCAAAAACCATGCCATGAGGTCGAAGGAATTGTCTGTAGAGCTCCGAGACAGGATTGTGTCGAGGCACAGATCTGGGGAAGCGTTCCAAAAAACGTCTGCAGCATTGAAGTTCCCCAAGAACAGTGGCCTCCATCATTCTTAAATGGAAGAAATTTGGAACCATTAAGACTCTCCCTAGAGCTGGCCGCCCGGCCAAACTGAGCAATCAGGGGAGAAGGGCCTTGGTCAGGGAGGTGACCAAGAACTCGATGATCACTCTGACACAGCTCCAGAGTTCCTCTGTGGAGATGGGAGAACCTTCCAGAAGGACAACCAACTCTGCAGCACTCCACCAATCAGGCCTTTATGGTAGAGTGGCCAGACGGAAGCCACTCCTCAGTAAAAGGCACATGACATCCCGCTTGGAGTTTGCCAAAAGGCACCTAAAGGACTCTCAGACCATGAGAAACAAGATTCTCTGGTCTGATGAAACCAAGATTGAACTCTATGGCCTGAATGCCCAGCGTCACGCCTGGAGGAAACCTGGCACCATCCCTACAGTGAAGCATGGTGGTGGCATCATCATGCTGTGAGGATGTTTTTCAGCGGCAGGGGCTGGGAGACTAGTCAGGATCAAGGAAAAGATGAACGGAGCAAAGTACACAAAGATCCTTGATGAAAACCTGCTCCAGAGCGCTCAGGACCTCAGAATGGGGTGAAGGTTCACCTTCCAACAGGACAATGACCCTAAGCACACAGCCAAGACAACGCAGGAGTGGCTTTGGGACAAGTCTCTGAATGTCCTTGAGTGGCCCAGCCAGAGCCCGGACTTCAACCCGATTGAACATCTCTGGAGAGACCTGAAAATAGCTGTGCAGCGACGCTCCCCATCCAGCCTGACAGATCTTGAGAGGATCTGCAGAGAAGAATGGGAGAAACTCCCCAAATACAAGTGTATGTGTAGTGTCATACCCAAGAAGACTCAAGGCTGTAATCGCTGCCAAAGGTGCTTCAACAAAGTACTGAGTTAAGGGTCTGAATACTTACGTAAATGTTATATTTCAGTTTTTTTTTCATCAGTTTGAAAAAATTCTAAAAACCTGTTTTTCGCTCTGTCGTTATGGGGTATTGTGTGCAGATTGATGAAGAAAAAATATTTAGTCCATTTTAGAAAAAGGCTGTAAGGTAACATGTGGAAAAAATCAAGGGGTCTGAAAACGTTCTGAATGCACTGGAACTATTTGTTCAGCATTTCTGAAATGTACAGCAACAGAATTCAGAGCATGGGCCGTTCTTACAGTATTCTCCTTTCTAAGACAGTCTATAGGCTACATGTGCACCACCAAGTCAGAACATTAGGCTAAGTTATGGACCAAATTATTAGGGTGAGGCACATGGGCTGCTAACAGCTTACTACACAACATAGTTAATATTACTTTCTTAGCTACAATATACATATCTCCCTGGCATATTATATCATTTATGCAGCAGCATACAGTACATTTTTGGACTCACCTTGTTGTGCTACAGTATGCTCACATGAACAGGAAGGTTGGGCGGCGGTCCTTCGTGGGCAAATTTTGTCATCAAACTTTGTCATCAAAGTCTGCCATTCTCTGTATTTATAGTGCTTTCAATGCAACTGTGAAAAAACAAAGTTGAATCTTGACGTCAGTGATCTTCAGGTCGGAGCTCTAGAAAGAGGCCGAGTTCCTGTCTTGCAATTGCGAGTTGGATGACCGTTTAAAATTTCCCAGCCTCCCGGGTGGCGCAGTGGTCTAAGGCACTGCATCGCAGCTGTGCCACCAGAGATTCTGCGTTCGAGCCCAGGCTCTGTCGCAGTTGGCCGCAACCGGAGGTCCATGGGGCGATGCACAATTGGCCCAGCTGAGTTAGGGAGGGTTTGGCTGGCAGGGATATCCTTCTCTCATTGCGCACTAGTGACTCCTGTGGCAGGCCGGGCGCAGTGCATGCTGACCAGGTCGCCAGGTGTATGGTGTGCATGGTGTCAAGAAGCAGTGCGGCTAGGTTGTGTTTCGGAGGATGCATGGATCTCGACCTTTGCCTCTCCCGAGTCCGTATGGAAATTGCAGCGATGAGACAAGACTGTAACTACTACCAATTGAATACCATGAAAAAAGGTTAAAAAAACGTAATATCCCAGTCGGAGCTAGGTTTTTTTCACAATTCTCTTGAACTCACTGAACTCTGGGATTTTCCAGTTCCTAGTTTCCTGTTGTTTTGATTGTGGCAGAAGTCATGCTGGATTGACAGCATGGCCAATGTTGAATGTTTATCTATTTAAGCTTGGAAAACAGACCCTTACACGCAGACTTGTACGACACACACTGAATAGCAGGCTAGTGGTTGCTGTTTGCCACTGATTCCTTCAAAACCACTCATTGTTGAATTTGTGATTTCCAACTTGTGCGATGGCCGATGAGAACCGATACGTTATATTTATAATTTCTCTTCATATGACAAGGAAGAAAAGGATTTGCCAGTAGATTGACAACTTGATTCATGATGATGACTGCTAGCTTGCTAATATTTTGAAAATATGATATTGACATGATCAGTCCAATCAAACCTACTGTAGATATAACATGATTTCACATCATTTTATCTGTGGCCAATGACCTTGAGCCTTCTTGGATGGGCACTTCTAATGTAACTCTATGGCAGCACCCAAGGGGCTTGAATTTTCAAGCTCTCCCCGTAGATTTTGCGTTGGCGTAGTGTCCCCATGAGTGACAGAACACTGAGCCAACTAAAGAACATTACTAACCCCTACCTACACCCCATATTTTCTGCTAGCTACTCCACCACTACAGAAAGCATTGAGCTAGGCTGAAACACCTGCATTTTGGAGCTGCCTTACTCAAGAAAGCAAAAAAAGTTTGTATGCGGCTTTATTAACTCAATATATATATATTTTTTTACATTGTTTGCAAAATTATATGTGACACGTATTAATGCCACAAAACAGGCACATACATATATTTTATAGCTAAACAGGTAGGGCTCAAAACTGGTGGCTCTGCCCCACCTGCCCTGAATGACGGGTCGCCATTGTACATAGTTAGCACTAGCCTCTTGAATTGGAATCTAACATCTTGTGGCATATGATTCAGCACAGTGTTCCCATCAACCTAATACAGTGCTAGAGAGACTAGATGCCTAAATCACATGAAACTTTCTCTTTGAGTTGGTTAAGGTAAAGTGATTTTGAAATAAAATGTACAATGTTTACCATTAGTGTACACATTCAAGAGACAACACTGTGACTCCTAAGGATCCTCCCCAGCTCCTGGTTAGTCCTCTCCACCTGCCAGTTGGACTGAGGCCGGAACCCACATGTGAGGCTGACCGTGGCCCCCAGATTCTGATAGAAGGCTCTCCATACCCGCAAGGTGAATTTTATGCTCTCCATACCCGCAACGTCCTCCGGAAGGCCATAGTAGCGGAAAACCTGCTGGAACAATGCCCTTCAAAGACCTGGAGAGCTGTAGAGAGACCAGAGAGAGGAATAAAACGTCAGGATTTGGAAAATCTGTGGTGAAAAAAAATCAGTAACAAAATCTTTAGACAGATGTGACCAAGGCCGCTGAGGCACGGGAAGGGGAAGTAGTTTCCCTGCTGGAGCGTGCCGGGGAGATTTGGATTGAGTACATATGGAGCATGAGTTGACATAGTGGGCTACGTCCTGCACCAAGCTGGGCCACCAGTACTTCTCTGAGAGGGATTGGATGGTGTGTGATACCCAGGTCAACAGCCAATCTCTCACCTCCTTGGGGATGTAGATGCGCTCTGGAGGGCAGGTAGCAGGAGCAGGTTCCCTCTCCAGAGCCTGGTGGATGTCCACATCTACGTCCCAAAACATGGGGCCAATGATGCAGAAGGACCAATTGATGGGCTGGTAAGCACTCAACCGGCGTGGAACCACAGGGTGCGGGGAAGCAGGTCCTCTGACATCCTGGTCCCCAGGCGGTTATTTTCCTGCACGACCATAAGATGGTGGGATTGTGATGTTGGAGCCACGGGAGGCAGAGGATTACCTTGTGTACGGGTGCGGTGTAATGAAGAAGGGAAGGCTTTCCTGGTGCATGGGTCCCATGGTGAGGGTGAGTGGTGCGGTGATGTGCGTAATTGTGCCGGATCCCAATGGTTGTGTTTACAGGAGTCCGCCCCTCTGCTCTAGTAGACCCCAGTTTAGGGGGCACCGGACACCGCTGAAGCGCCATAAACCTCTCATAGGAACCCAGCTCCTCCTCTCTCTCAGACAGCCATAGCCCACTCCAACGGCCGTACGGTCAGCAGGACAATGACCGTGGCAACCTTGAACCTCTCGGTGGTGGGTCTCCCGTCTGATAGGCGAAATAGAGGAAGCACTGGAGTAGGAAGCCACGGCATTTCGATGAAGTTGGGTATCGCTGACCTGGGCGGGCAGCTGGGTAGGCTGGGGGACTAGCTCACTGTGAAGACCCGTAGTAGGAGGCCCTCTGATCGGGGTATGGAGAGCCTCGCTGGTGGTGTTGAGGCAGTGGAGGACCTCCTCATGGCCATACCAGTTTTGCCAGCTGGTCGTGGTGTTGATGGAGTAGATGACCTTGTTCGTTAACCGTCTGGAAGAGGGTTGAATCTTCTGCTGCTTCCATATTGTGAGGTGTTATTCTGTAACGTATACGCCGGGAGTCAGGAAGAAGGTGCAGAAGGTGAGTTTAATACGGAACAGATACAAAAGAACAAACATGGAAAGCGTACTGAGCCTTGACAGAAAACCAATAACATCTAAGGATTGATGAGATGACAACTAAGGGCTAAATAACGGGGGAGTAATCAGGGTAGTGATATGGTCCAGGTGTGCATAATGGTGGTTGCCAGGTGTGCTTATAGATGGGTTGCCAGGACCGGTGGTTAGTAAACCGGTGACGTCGAGCGCCGGAGTGGTGGAGCGGGAGTAGACGTGACACATAATGAATGTTCAGGATCATTGTAAGAACTTTTTTGGGTTCAGAATGTAGGAACTAGAGACTGAAGTGCAAGTTAAGCACATTGATTAATTAGTTAAGCCAGTATGATTGGTAACACTTTACAATAAGGGTACATTCATTAAAAGGATTTAATGCATTAGTTAACATTAATTAACTTTGAATAATTATTGTATGCATGTTTACTAAGCTATCAGCAAATACAATAATCAATGATTTATAAAATCAGTTAAATTAAACTAAATGGAATCGAAAATAGATTCTACGTAATCCCCAAAAGTAATTATTTATCATGAGAGGGCCATAAACCATGACTAGAAATGGTGCGTACTCCAAGAAAGGTTCAAATCTCACCTTTCTGGTAAAGTAGTTGCTGAGATGTAGTCAATTTTGAGGACAAACTCATTTACACAGTACAAATATTATACAAATATGATACAAATATGAAATATTTCATATGATGTATTTCCTATTTAACACTGTATGAATAAGACTTGAAATGACTTATACGCTTTCTAAATATAGTATGGTGTCAGATTTCACATCCTGTTTCACACAGGCAAAAGAGACACACTCCTTAAAAAAGTGTATTGATTTACAAAGTGATGACATAATGGTGATAATTAATTTATCAAATATTTAATAATTAGTTGGAAAACAGGGAAATTAAGATTTTCACACTTTACTAACATGAACAACAACAGATAGAGCAGCACATAGGTCAGCGCAAATGAGGAAGTTCTCTCTGCAGACATCAAACATCTTATGTGCGGGGGAGAAGAGTATGAGAACATTCACAAGAGAACATGGTCCCCCAATTACACAGTATGTCACCTCTGAGATGGGGCAGTATCAAAAACCTATATGTTGGTGCTGTACATGTCCAATATACTGAATAATGTAAAACCAAATAACTCACCCATGAATTCTTATTATGAGTTGCATGTGAGGTATATACAGTACCAGTCAAAAGTTTGGATACACCTACTAATTTCTCTTTATTTGTACTATTGTCTCCATTGTAGAATAATAGTGAAGACACCAAAACTATGAAATATGAATAAAAAAATATATATATTTTTGATTTTAGATTCTTCAAAGTAGCCACCCTTTGCCTTGATGACAGCTTTGCACACTCTTGGCATTCTCTCAACCAGCTTCACCTGGAATGCTTTTCCAACAGTCTTGAAGGAGTTACCCCATATGCTGGGCACTTGATGGCTGCTTTTCCTTCACTGCAGTCCAACTCATCCCAAACCATCTCAATTGGATTGAGGTCGGGTGATTGTGGAGGCCAGGTCATCTGATGCAGCACTCCATCACTCTCCTTGGTCAAATAGTCCTTACACAGCCTGGAGGTGTGTTGGGTCATTGTCCTGTTGAAAAACAAATGATAGTCCCACTAAGCGCAAACCAGATGGGCTTGTGTGTCGCTGCAGAATGCTGTGGTAGCCATGCTGGTTAAGTGTGCCTTGAATTCTAAATCACAGGCAGTGTCACCAGCAAAGCACCATCACACCTCCTCCACGGTGGGAACCACACATGCAGAGATCCGCCGATCACCTACTCTGCGTCTCACAAAGACATGGCAGTTGGAACCAAAAATCTCAAATTTGGACTCATCAGACCAAAGGACAGATTTCCACCGGTTTAATGTCCATTGCTTGTGTTTCTTGGTCCAAGCAAGTCTCTTCTTCTTATTGGTGTCCTTTAGTATGGGGTTTCTTTGCAGCAATTCGACCATGAAGGCCTGATTCACGCAGTCTCCTCTGAACAGTTGATGTTGAGATGTGTCTGTTATTGAAGTCTGTGAAGCATTTATTTGGTTTCCAATTTCTGAGGATGGTAAGGCTAATGAACTTATCTTCTGCAGCAGAGGTAACTCTGGGTTTTCCTTTCCTGTGGCGGTCCTCATGAGAGCCAGTTTCATCGTAGTGCTTGATGGTTTTTGTGACTGCACTTGAAGAAACTTTCAGTTCTTGAAATGTTCCACATTGACTGACCTTCATGTCTTAAAGTAATAATAGACTGTCGTTTCTCTTTGCTTATTTGAACTGTTCTTGCCATAATATGGATCTATTGCCAAATAGGGCTATCTTCTGTATACCACACCTACCTTGTCACAACAAAACTGATTGGCTGAAAACACATTAAGGAAAGGAATTCCACAAATTAACTTTTAACAAGGCACACCTGTTAATTGAAATGGATTTCAGGTGACTACCTCATGAAGCTGGTTGAGAGAATGCCAAGAATGCACAAAGCTGTCATTAAGGCAAAGGGTGGCTACTTTGAAGAACACTTTTTTGGTTACTACATGATTCCATATGTGTTATTTTATGGTTTTGATGTCTTCACTATTATTCTACAATGTAGAAAATAGTAAAAATAAAGAAAAACCCTTGAATGAGTAGGTGTGTCCAAACTTTTGACTTTTGTAAAATATAATTGTATAATATATTGTACAGTTGAAGTCGGAGGTTTACATACACCTTAGCCAAATACATTTAAAAACTTCTTTTTCACAATTCCTGACGTTTAATACTAGTAAAAATTCCCTGTCTTAGGTCAGCTAGGATCACCACCGTATTTTAAAATAATGTGAAATGTCAGAATAATAGTAGAGAGAATGATTTATTTCAGCTTTTATTTATTTTATCACATTCCCAGTGGGTCGAAGTTTACATACACTCAATTAGTATTTGGTAGCATTGCCTTTAAATTGTTTAATTGGGTCAAACGTGTCGGGTAGCCTTCCACAAGCTTCCCACAATAAGTTGAGTGAATTTTGGCCCATTCCTCCCATTCCAACAGAGCTGGTGTAACCAATCAAGTTCAATCAATCAAGTTTATTTTATATAGCCCTTCGTACATCAGCTAATATCTCGAAGTGCTGTACAGAAACCCAGCCTAAAACCCCAAACAGCTAGTAATGCAGGTGTAGAAGCACGGTGGCTAGGAAAAACTCCCTAGAAAGGCCAAAACCTAGGAAGAAACCTAGAGAGGAACCAGGCTATGAGGGGTGGCCGTTCTGGCTGTGCCGGGTGGAGATTATAACAGAACTATGCCAAGATGTTCAAAAATGTTCATAAGTGACAAGCATGGTCAAATAATAATCATGAATAATTTTCAGTTGGCTTTTCATAGCCGATCATTAAGAGTTGAAAAACAACAGGTCTGGGACAGGTGGCGGTTCCATAACCGCAGGCAGAATAGTTGAAACTGGAATAGCAGCAAGGCCAGGCGGACTGGGGACAGCAAGGAGTCACCAAGGCCGGTAGTCCCGACGTATGGTCCTAGGGCTCAGGTCCTCCGAGAGAAAGAAAGAGAGAAGGAGAAAATTAGAGAGAGCCAAGATTTTCAAAATGTGTAACCGAGTCAGGTTTGTAGGCCTCCTTGCTCGCACACGCTTTTTCAGTTCTGCCCACAAATGTTCTATGGGATTGAGGTCAGGGCTTTGTGATGGCCACTCCAATACCTTGACTTTGTTGTCCTTAAGCCATTTTGCCACAACTTTGGAAGTATGCTTGGGATCATTGTCCATTTGGAAGACCCATTTGCGACCAAGATTTAACTTCCTGACTGATGTCTTGAGATGTTGCTTCAACATATCCACATAATTATCCCTCCTCATGATGCCATCTATTTTGTGAAGTGCACCAGTCCCTCCTGCATCAAAGCACCCGCACAACATGATGCTGCCAGCCCCAGATGGTGTTCTTTGGCAAGCAAGCCTCCCCCTTTTTCCTCCAAACATAACGATGGTCATTATGGCCAAACAGTTCTATTTTTGTTTCATCAGACCAGATGACATTCTCCAAAAAGTATGATCATTGTCCCCATGTGCAGTTGCAAACCGTAGTCTGACTTTTTTATGGCGGTTTTGAAGTGGCTTCTTCCTTGCTGAGCGGCCTTTCAGGTTATGTCGACATAGGACTCGTTTTACTGTGGATATAGATACTTTTGTACCGGTTTCCTCCAGCATCTTCACAAGGTCCTTTGCTGTTGTTCTGGGATTGATTTGCACTTTTCGCACCAAAGTACGTTCATCTCTAGGAGACAGAACGCGTCTCCTTCCTGAGCGTTATGACGGCTGCGTGGTCCCATGGTGTTTATACTTGCGTACTATTGTTTGTACAGATGAACGTGGTACCTTTAGGCATTTGGAAATTGCTCCCAAGGATGAACCAGACTTGAGGAGGTCTACAAAAAAACATTGAGGTCTCGGCTGATTTCTTTTGATTTTCCCATGATGTCAAGCAAAGAGGCACTGAGTTTGAAGGTAGGCCAGTGTTATACTGTATTTTCTTTACCATGTCTTCACTGTGGTATACAGGGGATGTAAGCTAGTCAGAACGGAACAGGAAGTTCTAGTTGAGGTTTATTTAATACCTATAAATAGCTGTGAGGTAAATTCTAGGACATTTTCTTCTGACACAATCTCAAGTAATTCCTTTTTTTTACCAGTAGAAGGTCTCAGGGGGAACTCCAAGTTGGTATGACTTTGTCTACCTCTCTTTTCAAAACATTGGCTGTGACATCACAATGTGCAATAACATATTACATAAATCCTACCCTTTTGGCCCTGGGGTTTGCCCTGGTTCTGGACAGGAAGTGATCTAAGCAGCTAGTTGAGTTAGTGTGTTTGGGTGTGTATGGTGGTGTTAGAAGAGGAGAGTAGAGGAAGTTCTCTCTGCAAGCATCAGCATACATCACAACCACGGGGGAGAAGATTAGAACATAAAGATGATTTCTTTGGTTCTGTTAAGAATATGAGGGGATTTCTCAGCAGACCAAATGTAGACTAAACTTAAATAGCACATAGTGTAGAGTCTAATGAGGAAACCTGACAGGATGGGATACAGGAGCTGCGTTAATGCGCAGCAAACAGTATAAACCAGAGGATTTTCATCAACCCAATATAAGAAATCATGGTCTTTGCTCCCTTGACTTTACAGTGCAGAATGGGGAGATTTAAGGTATGCAGTATTTGTGTACTCACCACTCACCACAGGTAGAACTCGTACAATTGGACAGGACAGCGGAGGAGATTCTCACTGTTCTCCCGCACCTCCTCTTTCTCCTCGTCCTCCCTCTTCCTCTTCGCTGCCACATCGTCTGCATCTGCTACACACACAGGTCCATAATTACATCGGAATCAAATTTGATCTATATCATTTTACTAAATGCATTAGTAAAAACAGCAACCCACACTTAAATCCCCGTTGCAAGGCAATAGTGGCAAGGGAATAACTCCCTAGGTAGGAATAAACCTTGAGGGCAACACTCTCACATGACAACAGAAACATATGCAAAACACAGTATTAGAAAGCACAAAAAATGCATGAACGAGACAAGACAAAGATTTTTCCTTTAATGAGTCGGACGGGAAGGATATAATCCAAACACCCGTACAGGCCCTCATCCTCGTCATTCGCTGGAGAAAGGAACAGAGATTTCGCAGAAAGAGATCAGGGTGCCTTGTGAGGCTCAGGTGACAAGTGGCTAATCTTCCTTTGCCATTCGTACAGTTAGCTAATGTTCAATCGCTGGAAAATAAATGGGACAAACTGAAAGCATGTATATCCTACCAACAGAACATTAAAAACTGTAATATCTTATGTTTCACAGAGTCGTGGCTGAACGACGACATTAATAGCATAAAGCTGGCGGGTTATACACTCTATCCGCAGGATAGAACAGCAGCCTCTGGTAAGACATGGGGGGGGGGCCTATGCATATTTGTAAACAACAGCTGGTGCATGATATCTAAGGACGTTTCGAGGTTTTGCCCGCATGAGGTAGAGTATCTCATGATAAGCTGTAGAGCACACTATCTACCTAGAGAGTTTTCATCTGTATTATTCGTAGCTGTCTACATACCACCACAGACTGATGCGAGCACTAAAACCGCACTCAATGAGCTGTATACCGCCATAAGCAAACAAGAAAATTCTCATCCAGAGGTGGCGCTCCTAGTGGCCAGGGAATTTAATGCAGGGAAACTTAAATCCTGTTTACCTAATTTCTATCAGCATGTTAAATGTGCAACCAGAGGGGAAAAAAACTCTAGACCACCTTTACTCCACACAGAGACGCGTACAAAGCTCTCCCTCGCTCTCCATTTGGCAAATCTGACCATAATTCTATTCTCCTGATTCCTGCTTACAAACAAAAATTAAAGCAGGAAGCACCAGTGACTCGTGACTGACCATAAAAAAGTGGTCAGACTAAGCAGATGCACAGACTGGAATATGTTCTGGGATTCTTCTGATGGCATTGAGGATTACACCACATCAGTCACTGGCTTCATCAATAAGTGCATCGATGACGTCGTCCCCACAGTGACTGTACGTACATACCCCAACCAGAAGCCATGGATTACAGGCAACATTCGCACTGAGCTAAAGGATAGATCTGTCGCTTTCAAGGAGCGGGACTCTAACCCGGAAGCTTATAAGAAATCCCGCTATCCCAACGAACCATCAAACAGGCAAAGAGTCAATACAGGACTAAGATCGAATCATGCTACACCGGCTCCAACGCACGTTGGATGTGGCAGGGCTTGTAAACTATTACAGATTACAAAGGGAAGGACAGCTGAGAGCTATCCAGTGACACGATCCTACCAGATGAGCTAAATAACTTCTGTGCTCGCTTCGAGGCAAATAACACTGAAACACGCATGAGAGCATCAGCTGTTCTGGGCGACTGTGTGATCACACTCTCCGCAGCCGATGTGAGTAAGACCTTTAAACAGGTCAACATTCACAAGGCCGCAGGGCCAGACGGATTACCAGGACGTGTACTCTGAGCATGCGCTGACCAACTGGCAAGTGTCTTCACTGACATGTTCAACCTTTCCCTGACCGAGTCTGTAATACCAACATGTTTCAAGCAGACCACCATAGTCCCTGTGCCCAAAAACACTGAGCTAACCTGCATAAATGACTATCGACCCTGAGCACTCACATCTGTAGCCATGAAATGCTTTGAAAGGCTGATCATGGCTCACATCAACACCATTATCCCAGAAACCCTAGACCCACTCCAATTTGCATACCGCCCCAACAGATCCAAAGATGATGCAATCTCTATTGCATTCCACACTGCCCTTTCACACCTGGACAAAAGGAACACATATGTGAGAATGCTATTTATTGGCTACAGCTCAGCGTTCAACACCATAGTGCCCTCAAAGCTCATCACTAAGCTAAGGACCCTGGGACTAAACACCTACCTCTGCAATTGGATCCTGAACTTCCTGAAGGTCCGCCCCCAGGTGGTAAGGGTAGGTAACAACACAATCGCCACGCTAATCTTCAACACGGCAGCCCCTCAGGGGTGCGTGCTCATGACACAACAGTGGTAGGCCTGATCACTGACAACGATGAGACAGCCTACAGGGAGGAGGTCAGAGACCTGACCGTGTGGTGCCAGGACAACAACCTCTCCCTCAACGTGATCAAGACAATGGAGATTATTGTGGACTACAGGAAAAGGAGGGCCGAGCACAGGCCCCCATTCACATCAACAGGGCTGTAGTGGAGCAGGTTGAGAGCTTCAGGTTCCTCGGTGTCCACATCACTAAGGAATTATCATGGTCTAAGCACACCAAGACAGTCATGAAGAGGGCACGACAAAACCTATTCCCCCTCAGGAAATGTAAAAGATTTGGCATGGGTCCCCAGATGCTCAAAAAGTTTAACAGCTGCACCATCAAGAGTATCCTGACGGGTTGCATCACTGCCTGGTATGTCAACTGCTCGGACTCCGAACGCAAGGCACTACAGAGGGTAGTGCGTACGGCCCAGTACATCACCGGGGCCAAGCTTCCTGCCATCCAGGACCTCTATACCAGGCGGTGTCAGAGGAAGGCCCTAAAAATTATCCAAGACTCCAGCCACCCTAATGATAGACTGTTCTCTCTGCTACCGTACGGTAAGCCCCGAGTCTAGGTCCAAGAGGCTTCTAAACAGCTTCTACCACCAAGCCATAACACTCCTGAACATCTAATCAAATGGCTACCCAGCCTATTTGCATTCTGATACAGAATGATAAATAAATACATACAATGGCAGCTGCATTCATATAGACAATATTGCCATAGTCTATAACTGGTATGAATGTTGACTGACTGCTATTTAATGAAAGCCATGACCTATTCCTATTAAAGAAGCCCATTTTAAATCTTAATTTCTTATGTCATCAACAAGCTTTTTGAAAGACAGCTATTCGTCAATCCAGATATTTATAAACAGGGACACTATCAACGAGGGCATCATCAAATGTACATATGCATAAATCATCAGATACATTTTTACGTGATTTGGAGAATAACATAGACTTGGTTTTACCTGCTTTAAGTCCCAATTTCAGTTCAACAAAGGGTTTCTGCAAAGCAATGAAGGTAGATTGAAGCGCCAAAAGAGCCTGGTCAACAGCATACACTGTCATCTGTATACTGGTATATGTTACATTTCTTTGCAGATAGACCAACATTGTTTAAATTAACCAGAAAAAGTACAAGACCTAAAATCAATCTCTGTGGGACACCTTTCGTAATATCTAGGAAACCTGACTTAACACCATCAGAAAAAAACATGTATTGAAAAGAATGCCAGTGATTACAGATGTCATTCAGCCATGTCAGCAAAGTTGTTTTTGTAATCTTCAAACCAATTACATAATGCCTGATCCATACTGATTGCAGACAATCTTTGAATCAATAAAGAGTGGTCAACAGTATCAAAAGCCTTCAATAAGTCAATAAAGAGGGAAGCACAGTGCTTCCTCCTGTCCATACCCTTTACCACATCATTTAACACCAAAGTTGCAGCAGAGATGGTGCTATGACCCGCACTGAAACCAAACTGGTGAACAATTAGAATACATCTCGTAGCTAGGAAGAATCTAAGATGACAGTTGATTAATGATTCTACCATTTTTACTAAGCAAGACAATTTCAAGATAGGGTGATAATTATTTTGGTCGGGGGGTCACCACCTTTGTGGAGAAGGACCACATGAGCTGCCTTCCAAACCCTGGGGATAGCACCCGAGATAATCGTCAGATAAAAAATGTGTCAATGACTCAGCTGCAGCAAGAAAGAATCCAGCAAATGAGCCCCAGTTGATTTTTTTCTGAAGCAAGGCATCTAGCACATCACAAGTAAAATGTTGTTGAAATGAAAAATATAAAAAAATCCCTAAGAAGTTGGCTGATCTTCCATCCAGCCAAGTAAAGGCTGAGAGAGGAAAGAGCAGTCGACTCAATGACCTGTGTCAAATAAACCACAATGTCTTTCAAATAAAAAGCTTGCCAAGATAAAATGCTGATTAAAAGCATCATAAAATGCTGATTTAAAGAGTCTGACACAACTCGCTTAGGCCACGCTTCAGTGCATTAACTATTTTCCAACATGTTGACGGATCACCAGCAGACTCTGAGATAGAACTTAGAAAGTAGCTTGAGTTAGCTTTCTTCATTGAAGAAGTACATCTACAGCATTCCACAATAGCCTGAAACACTGGCAATCAGTTACCGAGTCAGTTTTTTTAGCCTTATCCCAGGCCTGATTTCTCATCATAATGAGATCTGAAAGTTCTATAGGGAACCAAGGATTTGTTCTATTTTGAACTCTAAGGCGTTTTAAGGGAGTGTGAATGTCTACCAGAGATATAAAAGTAGATGAGAAAAGTTCTAGAGCCAATTCAGTGTCAGGCAGGAAAGCTCTATCAGCTGTGTGTGTGTGCGTGTGCGTGTGTGTGTGTGTGTGTGTGTCACTTGCTGTTATGGTAGGTTTACAACAATAACGTCTTTCAGCAGCTTGGTGATTTCCAGTGTGGAATACAAGGTCGCTACATGTTGGGTTAAGGTCTTTACAATATAAGTATGCCTACCAATTATTAATTAGTACTTGTAGTAATAACTGATTTTAGTTAAATTAATGCTGCAAAGAGAGAAAAGAGAAGTCCTGTCATTGAGCAACTGTTTTTTTTCAACACATAGTCCCTCCCTCAGTCCCCATCATATAAAATAAGTGTCTATTTGGGTTGATGTTATAAGTGTCTGTTTGGGTTGATGTTATAAGTGTCTGGTATGAGTGTTTAGATCAGTATGTCTGAAGGAATAGTCTACGCTGATGTGAAGTTCAAGAAGCGCCAAAGGACTGAAGGAAAAGATGGTGGTATGTTCTAAACTAAAATCTATTTTTATAGACATGCTGTATGCTCAGGATGTGCAGAATGGTCAACAAAAAGCTTCCTCTATCTGCCAATATATATCTATGATCTAGGGCAATCTAGGATCCGTTTTTGAAATGAATGCTATATAGCTGTTGATTCTTGAAGAATATTACTTAGAAACACCTCATCAGCTTAGTTCAACTGTATTACACCATCAGAACAAATGTAAGCTTGTTTTACTCCATTGTTTGTATACAATGTAATTGTATAAATCATGGTTATCATTTTTATCTCATGGTCATGGATGGTCCGTCCTTGCTCCCATAGCTCCGTCTATGAACTTGAGTGTTTACATTCCTCCAGCCCCATCCCTCAGCTGTTTACCAAAAAATACCCAGATGGCCACTTTAAAATTATATTTATACTACACTGACTTTATTTGACAACACATATTGATACCCTATTTCAAAACATGTTCCCAAGGACAAAAATGACATACATCACAGAGATTTTAGAGACTACAATTCAAAGGGTTTGCAGGAAACATATTTGTTAGCTGGTTTGCATGCAAGACTTCATGCATTATCAGTGATCTGTGCTGATTACAGTTTAACTTTGTCGCTTTGGTCAAATTTTTACAAGTATCTGGTACATTTTCACAACTCTTAGTACAATACTCTAAACTGGTCACACTTGTAACTCAGCCAGTCTTTCACTCAACCTGTCATTGTGCATTCATTTGGATTGTAAACATCTCTCACCACACAACCACTGATTCAAAATATGTTTATTGTAAAATGTAATGAGAACATTGGTTTAATCACCGTAACATATTAACATATTTTCTATTTAGTTGTTTTAACTACCAGTTAATCCACAATGCAAGATGCGTGTTTCAAAACGTCCTCATAAGTGCTGAAAGTAAAATGCTACAGTACTGTAAATTACAGTTTTCACATTAGGCAATAGACTTAAATGACCCAACAAAATTGACAGAAATTCTATATTTTCCTTAATATCTATCCAATGTGTAATCAAAGGTGTGATCAATGAAGACATCCTCTACAATCATTCATTAAATGAATGAAAATAAAAGATAAGGTTTAGCACGCATTAGTTTGCATGAAGCCTGTCTTGAGCATTTGGCCATAAATTCTCATCCACGTCACAGTGAATGTCCTCATTATTCATGCACCGCAGGAAAAACCTTTTGACATGGCTAATCCAAGCTTGACATTGGTCTGCATTGATGTCGTCGAATGCCTCATTCATGGCTAGAAGTAGGTTTGCTCGCTCATTGGGATGGTGATCGTACAGCTTCCACCTCCATGCTGAAAAAGATTCCTCAAAAGGGTTGAGGAAAGAAGAGTATAGGGTCACGAATTTGGGATGGGCCCAAAACCATGCCTGAACCACCTCTGCAGGGTGGAACCTGACATTGTCACACTCAGTGACATAGTTACCCCTTCACCTTGACAGGCCTGCTCAATTTCATTGAGAAACACAATGAGATGTGCAGCATTGTAGGATCCAAGTAATGCCCTACATCCTAACACACCATCCTCAGAAATAGCTGCGTACATAGAGATGTAAAGCATAGTGCATATCCTCAAGACTTACCGTGTTTTCTTGGTGAAATTTTCTCAGGATCAAATTGACAGTTTCAGATTGGGGTGAACTAATCTGTCAGCTCTGCCATGGTAAGGCCTCTGTTCAACACATGTTCAACAACGATGGCCCCGATTTCATTAGACACAACAGTTCCCTGCCGTCTGCCTCCCTCTCTCTGATGTCCACCTCTTTGACGGGGCCCATGCCCAACGCTTTGACCTCTTTGATGGGGCCCATGCCCAACGCTTTGACCTCTTTGATGGGGCCCATGCCCAACGCTTTGACCTCTTTGATGGGGCCCATGCCCAACGCTTTGACCTCTTTGATGGGGCCCAAGCCCACCTGTTTGACCTCTTTGATGGGGCCCATGCCCACCTCTCTAACAAGCCCCTTGTCCATGAGCTCTTTGATTTCCACCTCTCCCTTGCTGTCTTTCCTGCTCCATGTTGAAATCAATTAGCATTAACTAGTAGTCATTATGTATGGTTATCATGCATCATACATGTCATTTAGATGTTTATACTTTACAAACGCAACATTTTATTTTTGTAGTTCTCAAAATCCATATATAGTGGACAAACCAGTTTAAAATCTATAGGTTTACCAAACAGTGAAGTGTTTAGTTAAAGTTTTTGAAACAACAGCCTTTTACATGATCTGTTTTGAGTTTGTACAGAATTTTACCGCATACTTGTGAAAACAGGACCAAAGTGCTAAAAACAAAAACGAATAAAATGAGTGTTAAAAATGCTGGTTCAGGAACAGCCAATGTGATGAGAGGAGTTTTGTCTTGTGCTCACACTTTCATGGTTGCATTCCATCAACAGCATCCACAGCGAATGATGCCACGTACTCTGAAATCTCAATTCCCAAAGCCGGACGCAACCAGCCATCTACCGACACTAATGGTATGTGTGTGTGTGTGTGTGTGTGTGTGGGTAGGTGTGTGTGTGGGTGAGTGTGTGGGTCAGATGAAGTCAGTGCAAAGTGCAAGCTAGGCAAAACAATGAGGAAGTTTCCTACATATGGGTGAAAAAAACGTTTACAAGATGCAGAACAGATTCTATTTTAGCATTTTCGTCAAAAACCATGTTCCTTGTTCCTACGAGTCATACACTGAGTGTCCAAAACATTAGGAACACCTTCCTAATATTGAGGTGCACCCCCCTTTTGCCATCAGAACTGCCCCAATTTGTCGGCACATGGACTCTACAAGGTGTTGAAAACGTCCACAGGGATGCTGGCCCATGTTGACTCCAATGTAGTGTTAAGTTGGCTGGATGTCCTTTGGGTGGTGGGCCATTCTCGATACACACAAGAAACTGTTGAGCTTGAAAAACCCAGCAGTGTTGCAGTTCTTGACACACTCAAACCGGTGCGCCTGGCACCTACGACCATACCCCGTTCAAAGGCACTTAAATCTTTTGTCATGCCCATTCACCATCTGAATGGCATACACAATCCATGTCACAATTGTCTCAAGGCTTAAAAATCCTTCTTTAACCTGTCTCCTCCCCTTCATCAAAACTGATTGGTGGATTTAACAAGTGACAGCAATACTGGGTCATAGTTTTCACCTGGATTCACCTGGTCAGTCTATGTCATAGAAAGAGCAGGTGAGCAATCCCAAGTACTTATCTGCCGCTGCCGCTGCCACTACAGCTATTTTCTGTTACTTTCAATTCATTTCTGCGGTACAATTAACAACCATGGCAATAATTGCTAAAAAGCCCACCGTACTGAAGCAACTATTCTTCCCATCACTCTTGATCTCCGCCTACTCACAGGAATGCTCCCACCCTGTACCCATCTTCCTCTACCACTCTCTTCACTGCTTAGGCATACAACACTTTCTGTTCTATTCTAACCCTAGCAACCTCAATCTGCCTTTCTCTCACCGGACACCTCCGATCTCCATCCCCATGATCATCCTCACAACTAACACAACTTTCTCCACCGATACCACACATTCCTTCGTCTCATGCCCTCCTGCACACTTCTCACATCTGGGCATGTCCCTCCTACACACTGCTGCAATATGCCCATAAACATGACAGCTAAAACACAGTAATATTTTCGTAACAAACTCTCACTTGATAACTGACACTTCCTACATTGACCTTATCTGGTAACGACTCTGCATCAAAACTCAGCATGACAGACAATGTCTTCTCCGTTTGCCCACCGTATCTACGTCTCATCAAGTGGCGGGTGTCACAGACACTGGGAATCTTCCATTTCAACTGCTCCTCCTCAACACTTAATGCCACTCTCGTTATCACTCCTTTCGACGGCTCCTTGCTCCAGAGAACAAAGCACGGCACAATTCTTGTCCCTAATCTCGTAATCCGGAGCGCCCTCTCCCTCTGGGGGGAGGAGACATGATAAATCATCACGAGTCCATTCTGAGTTAGTTTCACCAACTCAACAGTCCCCAACCTCCCCTCCACCCAACCTGACACCACATATAGATCAACCAAATAACAAGGCTCCCCAGTGGGGAAGCGGTCTAAGGCACTGCATCACAGTGCTAGAGGTGTCACTACAGACCCTGGTTCGATTCTGGGCTGTATCACAACCAGCTGTGATCGGGAGTCCCATAGGGTGGCGCACGGTGTAGGCTGTCATTGTAAATACGAATGAGTTCTTAACTGACTTTCCTAGTTAAATAAAATGAATCAATTCTCTCTACAAATCTCACTCCCACTGGGCCAAAATCATCCTTATCAGCCTTGGGATGAAGCCTGAACTCGGCAATCTCCTCATTCTCAACAAGTTCCATCTCTGAACTACTGGAGCAGGTATCCCTGTTTTTACACTTGACGCCCACCTTCCTCACTTCACTACTTCACTCAACTTCTACGCAGCAGTCATCACCTGCCACCACATTTAATTCATCCTCACTCTTCTCCTGTCCCATTTCCTCCTCAAGCTCTTCCAAAACGTCTGTGCGATCCTCCATTCCATATTCACAAAACAAATCTTACATAACTCCTTTTTATCTTGTCTATCATCTTCTCCTTCACCAGATCTTTCAGAAGACCTGTGTAATCCCCCACTCCATGCTTATTCATAATATGCTGCACTTTCTTCCTTATTTCCTTTTCCGCCATCTTCCCCACCGTGGCCTTCGCCTAACACCCTGTAACACTCGTCTGAAGAAGTAGACCAAGGTGCAGCGTGGTAAGTGTTCATGATTCTTTAATTACTCAGAACACCAAACAAAAAGAATAACGACCGTCACGTTCTGCAGGCTTCACAGAGCTAACAAAAAACAAGATCCCACAACATAGGTGGGAAAAAAGGCTACCTAAGTATGATTCCCAATCAGAGACAACGATAGACAGCTGCCTCTGATTGGGAACCACACTCGGCCAAACACAAAGAAATACAACACATAGAATGCCCACCCCACATCACACCCTGACCTAACTAAATACAGAAATAAAACGGCTCTCTAAGGTCAGGGCGTGACACACCCCGACCGCCTCTACGCCCACTAAGGATTATTTGTCGACTCAGAATGATTTAGCCGGAGTGTATTTTCTCTCGCTTCAGTTAAAATAATGGCCACCATAGATTTCAAGAAATGTTGCGTCCTTTTTTACGTGGTTGCGTCATATTTCGTTGCATACTTTCTGTTGAAGTTTGCATCGATGCATGCTTCAAAATATGTACAAACGGAGTACGCATTTGAGAAGTGTCCTCCATGCTCCGTTTTGCATACTTTGATTTGGACTATACTCTGACCCTCCTGTGTTCCAATTCGTGTGCTCTGAGCACAGTATGCATTTTGAGAAACACCCTCAGTGTACGTTTTCTTCATCTCTAACATACAATAAAATCAAGTAGCGAGTGTTATAGGTTGTCAGTTTAATTCATTCTCTCTCTGTCTCCTCAGCTGGTGACCCTGATTCTCAGGAGGGGTCAAAGGTCAAACCAGGTGGATATGACCCTGTCAAAGTGGTCCTGGTGACTCTCTGTGTTCTTCTGATGGGTGCTGTCATTGGACTTGTGTTCCTGTGTGAGTGACCTAGATAGTGGAGGTGGCTAGTCTAAAGCAGATTCTATATCGGAGACAGATTCATAGAGGCTCTTGTCCAGAGCTATGAATATACAGAAATATCTAGGCACATTTTTAGCGCAAGAGCTGGAAAATCCCCACAGTACTGCTTCAAATGGATAAATGTTTCATGCCAGGTCATTGTCTAATTTCTGTAACAACGTAACTGATACAATATAAAAATGTTGGTGAATAAAATGAATAGCTATTTGTAATACTTTTCACAATCAACTAATATTACATTATCATGCAGAAGAATGTTGGGGTCAGATTCCTACAATTTAAAATGTATGTCTTTTTGCAATCAGATATCAGCAACCTGCCAACCAAAAACACAGAGCTCCAAATTCTGCAAGCGGCTTACGATCGAAATCTTACATCAGGTGAGTTTAGTTCACACAAAGAAAATGTTCACATCGGTTTAATAATATAACTGTTGTTTATATGCAGCTGGATGTAGGGAACTTGAGTCAGAGTTGTTATCTTTTGGCAACTAGCTTTAATGATCAAAAACAGAGAGCTTCAAGAACTGCAAGACAAGATCAAAGATCTTCAGGAGAAGGAACGTGCAGGTGAGTGACACACAGATATGACCCTCCAATTAAATTGTATTGTCTGCCACTAATACAGCCTTTCCATTGAATCCAGTGACATTTTCATCTGTATAAAATAATATTAGAAAAAAGTGCAGCTTTTGTTATTGCTAAAACACTCTCAGTGTTGGATAATTCCAAAAAGTATGGATTCCAATGTCACGCTGTGAAAATTATGCAGGTTGGCATTTGTCATAACTCTTGCCCTGGAGGCAGCTCTGCAGCGTGGTCACCAGCTGGCACAGCCACAAAGTCATAAAATCTGATTTTAAACCTTAACCCTAATCTCAACCACACTGCTAGCCCGAACCTTAAATGAATACCAAACAGCTCATTTTTGTTTTCATAATCTTTGTGAGGACCATCTAGCGGGAGTCGCTCAATTCTGCCTTCAGGGCAGGATTCATGGCAATAAACTTCAACCTGCGAAAGCATAATTATCTTTAATTCACAACAGCTCGGCAACAAAATGAAGAATTGAAAAAGCAGAAAAATCCACCCTCTTGCCCTACAAACACAGGTGAGATTATACTATGAGGGAATGTGTTTACTCATAGATGTACTAGGTTGTATTAAGATAAAAACCTGTTTCAGATAGCAATCCTGAGTTAAACTCAAAACTACTTCAAATCCAGTTGTCAACTTCAGAGGCAGTCGATTTTTGTTTTAGTCCCTCCTTATTCATTGATGCAACAATATAGCATACTTGAATAGTTGTGAAATAATCATACAGTATGTCTCATATCCACATGGATTGTACACGATCAGTAAAATGAAAACAAAAGGCATTTGACTATAGGTATGCATAGAGATCAGTGTACTGACAATGGCATTGGGTATATCTGTTCTCTCCACAGGGAATAAAGACTGTCCTAAACCTAGAAACTGTGCTGAAAACTGGGAGTATTATGGGGGGGAAGTGCTATTACTTCTCCCCTGATAAACTGACCTGGGCTCAGAGTCGGGATGAGTGTATCACCAGGGGGGGACACCTTGTCATCATAGGGAGCCGAGAGGAGCAGGTATGAATCTATTATTGATTCTCTCAGTTGTTTTGATGCACATTTTTCCTTTCCTCTACTGACATAGAAATGACAATAAATCTTGACATAATTCTTCAAACAATGTTTCTGGTGAAGAATTTCTTAGATCAGAAAATTGGTACAAAAATGCTTAATGCTGAAGACAAGTTCTGGATTGGGCTGACGGACAGTACAAACGAGAATGAGTGGTTATGGGTGGACAATTCATCTCTAAGCACAAGGTTTGAATGCATGTTTAAATCAATATCATAATACATTCACCCTAGACGAAAACTTATTACGATCATACCTCTTATGTATTATCATCCTTCAATCCATAGTTTCTGGTTTGGTAACAAGGAGCCTGATAACTGGAAAGGAGATGGAGGAGAATATCCCGAGGGTGAAGACTGTGCTAGAATGGGGGAACCGAGTGGTACTGAAGACGGCAAGAGTTGGTTGGATTTCAACTGTAATAAGACTCAAAGAAGAATATGTGAGACAAAATCGCCCTTGTGAAACAGTATCTTTAAGAGACCCAAAAGTTCCTTAAATATGTCTCTGAACAACACCAAAGTATTTTTTGCTGGCATTGATAAAAAGGAGGAGAAACTGTATTGTGACTGGTTTACAGGAGATTACTGCTGATATTCACATATCTTTCTTTGTACATACATGTTTTATGCTTTTCATGCTATGGTGTGAAACAAACCAAATCCGCAACTGAGTCTAATGAAAAACATGTCAGATATATTCAGTTCACGCCTCTTCACTTCTCAGTAGGCTACAGGTGTTGGATCTTAATTTGCAGAGTATTGTTGTTGCAATAGGATTTGAACTTTAGTCCTTCAATCAAGTCAAATGTTGCTTGATTGGTGGTTAAGCTGTTACCTGGCCAAATTTAGGCTACATGAAAAGTGCAATATTGTTAATTAAGTTTGTGGGTTTTCAATTAATTTATGTAAATCATGAAACATATCTGCATTTTGCGGTGCAGGAAAATTCTCAGCAACAAAAGAGTGATAAAATAAAATCCTACACCTGTACATCATCCTCAGTTTCTTTTGTACATGTATATTTCTACTTATCAGTGCTGTCTCTAGGCTAGTCATTTGAGAAAAAAATATTGTGTGTGTATCCAAACATCAGGAAACCATTGAATTAATAAAGTGTCAAAAGTAAAATTAGTTTTTTTCATCAGTTTATTTATTAAGAAGACTTGTTGTCTTACCTACAGTAGTTCAGGGGCTAGAAAAAGTGGAGATGCCAGAATGCCTACTGTACACTTCTTTAGTGGTGTATCATGAATATTCAAAAGGTTGAAAATAAAGAATTGTCATTTGAGGTTTGACAAAGCTTTAAAGTTAGTGTATTAAAGGGATGAATTAGTGTCTCCATACCCACCACATGTACATGCTGCTTTGCAGTAGTCTGAGAGATCACTATTCATTATTAGATTACCAAGATGGTGAAATGGAGCCTCATACATGGTCAGTGGCGATTTTAGCATGTAAATCTTGATGTGGTAAACTCCACACATTTTTTTTTTTAGATGCATGCCAGCAAAGCCACTACACAACACAACACAACACAATACATATATTGCACTATAGCGGTGACAAATAAACTGTTAGGGCCTACATAAAGCTGTCCCAACAGCAGTCCCAACACCTTATCACTGCTACACCTGGCTAATAAGGGAGCCTTGTCTGGCAGCGAAACAGTTCGTTCAGCCTCATTTACTGCCTTTCAAAAAAACATAGCTGATATGGCTGACTTGCTTAAACAAATGTGGATCCTACTGACAATTGAGATGTACAAACTATGGCATAAGGGGACGACGAGCGAATAAGAAACAATCTGTCATTTCGATTAAGACATTAATGAGCGAGCTAGGACAGACGAAGTCCATTCAGAAAGTATTCAGACCCATTTCCTTTTTCCACATTTTGTTTCATTACAGTCGTATTCTAAAATGGATTACATTTGTTTTAAATCGCATCAATCTACACACAGTACCCCATAACTACAAAGCGAAAACAGGTTTTCGAAATTTTTAAAAGACCCAGAAAGAACATTTGCTATGACACTCGAAATTGAGCTTAGGTGCATCCTGTTTCCATTGATCATCCTTGAGATGTTTCTACAACTTGATTGGAATCAACCTGTGGTAAATTCAATTGATTGGACATGATTTGTAAAGGCACACACCTGTCTATATAAGGTCCCACAGTTGACAGTGTATATCAGAGCAAAAACCAAGCCATAAGGTCGAAGGAATTGTCCGTAGAGCTCCGAGACAGGATTGTGTCGAGGCACAGATCTTGGGAAGGGTTCCAAAAAACGTCTGCAGCACTGAAGTTCCCCAAGAACAGTGGCCTCCATCATTCTTAAATGGAAGAAATTTGGAACCACTAACACTCTTCCTAGAGCTGGCCACCTGGCCAAAGTGAACAATCAGGGGAGAAGGGCCTTGGTCAGGGAGGTGACCAAGAACTCGATGATCACTCTGACACAGCTCCAGAGTTCCTCTGTGGAGATGGGAGAACCTTCCAGAAGGACAACCAACTCTGCAGCACTCCACCAATCAGGCCTATACGGTAGAGTGGCCAAACGGAAGCCACTCCTCAGTAAGAGGCACATGACAGCCCGCTTGGAGTTTGCCAAAAGACACTTAAAGACTCTCAGACCATGAGAAACAAGATTCTCTGGTCTGATGAAACCAAAATTGAACTCTTTGGCCTGAATACCAGCGTCACGTCTGGAGGAAACCCGGCACCATCCCTACGGTGAAGCATGGTGGTGGCAGCATCATGCTGTGGGGAAGTTTTTCAGCGGCAGGGACTGGGAGACTAGTCAAGATCGAGGAAAAGATGAATGGAGTAAAGTGCAGAGAGCTCCTTGATGAAAACCTGCTCCAGAGCCCTCAGGACCTCAGACTGGAGCGAAAGTTCAACAGGACAACGATCCCAAACACACAGCCAAGACAACACAGGAGTGTCTTCGGGACAGTCTCTGAATGTTGTTGAGTGGCCCAGCCAGAGCCTGGACTTGAACCCAATCGAACATCTCTGGAGAGACCTGAAAATAGCTGTGCAGCAACGCTCCCCATCCCACCTGACAGAGCTTGAGAGGATCTGCAAAGAAGAATGGGAGAAACTCCCCAAATACAGGTGTGCCAAGCTTGTAGCGTCATACCCAAGACTCGAGGCTGTAATCGATGCCAAAGGTACTTCAACAAAGTACTGAGTTAAGGGTCTGAATACTTACGTAAAAGACATATCAGTTTTTTTTTCATAAATTTGAAAAAACTCTAAAAAACTGTTGTTTGCTTTGTCGTTATGGGGTATTGTGTGCAGAATGAAGAAGAAAAAAACGATTTAGTCCATTTTAGAAAAAGGCTGTAAGGTAACATGTGGAAAAAATCAAGGGGTCTGAAAACGTTCTGAATGCACTGGAACTATTTGTTCAGCATTTCTGAAATGTACAGCGACAGAATTCAGAGCATGGGCCGTTATTACAGTATTCTCCTTTCTAAGACAGTCTATAGGCTACATGTGCACCACCAAGTCAGAACATTAGGCTAAGTTATGGACCAAATTATTAGGGTGAGGCACATGGGTTGCTAACAGCTTACTACACAACATAGTTAATATTACTTCCTTAGCTACAGTATACATATCTCCCTGGCATATTATATCATTTATGCAGCAGCATACAGTACATTTTTGGACTCACCTTGTTGTGCTACAGTATGCTCACATAAACAGGAAGGTTGGGCGGCGGTCCTTCGTGGGCAAATTTTGTCATCAAACTTTAACATCAAAGTCTGCCATTCTCTGTATTTATGGTGCTTTCAATGCAACTGTGAAAAAACAAGGTTGAATCATGACGTCAGTGATCTTCAGGTCGGAGCTCTAGAAAGAGGCCGAGTTCCCGTCTTGCAATTCCGAGTTGGATGACCGTTTAAAATTTCCCAGCCTCCCGGGTGGCGTAGTGGTCTAAGGCACTGCATCGCAGCTGTGCCACCAGAGATTCTGCGTTCGAGCCCAGGCTCTGTCGCAGTCGGCCGCAACCGGAGGTCCACGGGGCGACACACAATTGGCCCAGCTGAGTTAGGGAGGGTTTGGCTGGCAGGGATATCCTTGTCTCATTGCGCACTAGTGACTCCTGTGGCAGGCCGGGTGCAGTGCATGCTGACCAGGTCGCCAGGTGTATGGTGTGCATGGTGTCAAGAAGCAGTGCGGCTAGGTTGTGTTTCGGAGGATGCATGGCTCTCAACCTTTGCCTCCCGAGTCCGTACGGAAGTTGCAGCGATGAGACAAGACTGTAACTACTACCAATTGAATACCATGAAATTGGGGAGAAAAAAGGGGTTAAAAAAATTTAATATCCCAGTCGGAGCTAGTTTTTTCCCCAGTTCTCTTGAACTCGCTGAAGTCTGAGATTTTCCAGTTCCTAGTTCCCTGTTGTTTTGATTGTGGCAGAAGTCATGCTGGATTGACAGCGTGGCCAATGTTGAATGCTTATCCATTTAAGCTTGGAAAACAGACCCTTACACGCAGACTTGTACGACACACACTGAATAGCAGGCTAGTGATTGCTGTTAGCCACTGATTCCTTCAAAACCACTCATTGTTGAATTTGTGATTTCCAACTTGTGCAATGGCTGATGAGAACCGATACGTTATATTTATAATTTCTCTTCATATGACAAGGAAGAAAAGGATTTGGCAGTAGATTGACAACTTGATTCATGATGATGACTGCTAGCTTGCTAGCTAATATTTTGAAAATATGATGTTGACATGATCAGTCCAATCAAACCTACTGTAGATATAACATGATTTCACATCATTTTATCTGTGGCCAATGACCTTGAGCCTTCTTGGATGGGCACATCTAATGTAACTCTATGGCAGCACCCAAGGGGCTTGAATTTTCAAGCTCTCCCCGTAGATTTTGCGTTGACGTAGTGTCCCCATGAGTGACAGAACACTGAGCCAACTAGAGAACATTACTAACCCCTACCTACACTCCATATTTTCTGCTAGCTACTCCACCACTGCAGAAAGCATTGAGCTAGGCTGAAACACCTGCATATGAGCTGCCTTTCTCAAGAAAGCAAAAGTTTCTATGTGGCTTTATTAACTCAATAATATATTATTATTTTTTTACATTGTTTGCAAAATTATATGTGACAAGTACTAATGCCAAAAAACAGGCACAAATATATATATATTTTATAGCTAAACAGGTAGGGCTCAAAACTGGTGGCTCTGCCCCACCTGCAGTGAATGACGGGTCGCCATTGTACATAGTTAGCGCTAGCCTCTTGAATTGGAATCTAAAATCTCAGATGGTAGATGCACTACGGAGGGCAGGTAGCAGGAGCAGGTTCCCTCTCCAGAGCCTGGTGGATGTCCACATCTATGTCCCAAAACATGGGGCCAACGATGCAGAAGTACCAATTGATGGGCTGGTAGGCACTCAACCGGCGTGGAACCACAGGGTGCGGGGAAGCAGGTCCTCTGACATCCTGGTCCCCAGGCGGTGATTTTCCTGCTCGACCATTAGATGGTCGGGTTGTGATGTTGGAGCCACGGGAGGCAGAGGATTACCTTGTGTACGGGTGCGGTGGTAATGAAGAAGGGAAGGCTTTCCTGGTGCATGGGTCCCATGGTGAGGGTGAGTGGTGCGGTGATGTGCGTAATTGTGCCGGATCCCAATGGTTGTGTTTACAGCGGGCCGCCCCTCTGCTCTAGTGGACCCCAGTTTAGGGCGCACCGGACACCGCTAAAGCACCATAAACCTCTCATAGGAACCCAGCTCCTCCTCTCTCCCAGACGGCCATAGCCCACTCCAACGGCCGTACGGTCAGCAGGACAATGACCGTGGCAACCTTGGACCTCTCGGTGGTGGGTCTCCCGTCTGCACTGGAGTAGGAAGCCACGGCATTTCGATGACGTTGGGTATCGCTGACCTGGGCAGGCAGCTGGGTAGGCTGGGG
This sequence comes from Salvelinus namaycush, assembly GCF_016432855.1. Classification (NCBI taxonomy): domain Eukaryota; kingdom Metazoa; phylum Chordata; class Actinopteri; order Salmoniformes; family Salmonidae; genus Salvelinus; species Salvelinus namaycush. The sequence goes on from NC_052333.1 coordinate 32,628,086, forward strand.
GACTAGATCACTGTGATGACCCGTAGTAGGAGGCCCTCTGATAGGGGTATGGAGAGCCTCGCTGGTGGTGTTGAGGCAGTGGAGGACCTCCTCATGGCCATACCAGTTTCGCCAGCTGGTCGTGGTGTTGATGGAGTAGATGACCTTGTTCGTTAACCGTCTGGAAGAGGGTTGAATCTTCTGCTGCTTCCATATTGTGAGGTGTTATTGTGTAACGTATACCCCGGGAGTCAGGAAGCAGGTGCAGAAGGTGAGTTTAATACGGAACAGATACAAAAGAACAAACATGGAAAGCGTACTGAACCTTGAAGGAAAACCAATAACACCTAAGGATTGATGAGATGACAACTAAGGGCTAAATAACGGGGGAGTAATCAGGGTAGTGATATGGTCCAGGTGTGCATAATGGTGGTTGCCAGGTGTGCGTATAGATGGGTTGCCAGGACCGGTGGTTAGTAAACCGGTGACGTCGAGCGCAGAGCGGTGGAGCGGGAGTAGACGTGACACATATAATGAATGTTCAGGATCATTGTAAGAACTTTTTTGGTTCAGAATGTAGGAACTAGACTGAAGTGCAAGTTAAGCACATTGATTAATTAGTTAAGCCATTAGTTAAGCCAGTATGATTGGTAACAATTTACAATAAGGGTACATTCATTAAAAGGATTTAATGCATTAGTTAACATTAATTAACTTTGAATAATAATTGTATGCATGTTTACTAAGCTATCAGCAAATACAATAATCAATGATTTATAAAATCTGTTAAATTAAACTAAATGGAATCGAAAATAGAATCTACGTAATCCCCAAAAGTAATTATTTATCATGAGGGCCATAAACCATGACTAGAAATGGTGCGTACTCCAAGAAAGGTTCAAATCTCACCTTTCTGGTAAAAAGTTGATATGTAGTCAATTTTGAGGACAAACTCATTTACACAGTACAAATATTATACAAATGTGATACATCATATTTGTTTTTCCTATTCAACAACACTGTATGAATAAGACTTGAAATGACATAAGCTTTCTAGTATAAACAAATATAGTATAAACAAATTCTAAAATGAATAACTATAAGACGTCACCTTATAACTGTAAAATACATACAAGTTAGATCACATTTGCATATTTTGTAGAGGTCTCTCTCTTGATCAAAGCACTGGATCCCATTGCTGTAAACGTCTCACAGAGCTCTCTCTTTCATCTCATATGTCTCTTGCCCCTATGACAAACAGGAAGTGTTTTTTTTCAATTAATTATTTTAGATTACTGTCTATAAATCGAACTCTGAAAGTGCTACAGGGACGAAGCCACTCTCTCCTGCTATCTTGTAAGGATTCCAAGCATGTGCATTGTAAGTGGCTGTGACATAGGGTTCAGCCAGGAGTTGATGGACAGTCGGAAGATCAAATGAAACAGTAGGAGGGACATCCCAGCTGTGGTGTCAGATTTCACATCCTGCTTCACACAGGCAAAAGAGACACTCCTTAAAAAAGTGTATTGATTTACAAAGTGATGACATAATGGTGATAATTAATTTATCATATATTTAATAATTAGTTGGAAAACAGGGAAATTAAGATTTTCACACTTTACTAACATGAACAACAGATAGCGCAACACATAGGTCAGCGCAAATGAGGAAGTTCTCTCTGCAGACATCAAACACCTTATGTGCGGGGGAGAAGAGTATGAGAACATTCACAAGAGAACATTGGTCCCCCAATTACACAGTATGTCACCTCTGAGATGGGGCAGTATCAAAAACCTATATGTTGGTGCTGTACATGTCCAATATACTGAATAATGTAAAACCAAATAACTCACCCATGAATTCTTATTATGAGTTGCATGTGAGGTATATACAGTACCAGTCAAAAGTTTGGATACACCTACTAATTTCTTTGTTTGTACTATTGTCTACATTGTAGAATGATAGTGAAGACACCAAAACTATGAAATAATCATGAATTAACCAAAAAAAAGTATTTTTGATTTTAGATTCTTCAAAGTAGCCACCCTTTGCCTTGATGACAGCTTTGCACTCTTGGCATTCTCTCAACCAGCTTCACCTGGAATGCTTTTCCAACAGTCTTGAAGGAGTTACCCCATATGCTGGGCACTTGATGGCTGCTTTTCCTTCACTGCAGTCCAACTCATCCCAAACCATCTCAATTGGATTGAGGTCGGGTGATTGTGGAGGCCAGCTCATCTGATGCAGCACTCCATCACTCTCCTTCTTGGTCAAATAGCCCTTACACAGCCTGGAGGTGTGTTGGGTCATTGTCCTGTTGAAAAACAAATGATAGTCCCACTAAGCGCAAACCAGATGGGCTTGTGTATCGCTGCAGAATGCTGTGGTAGCCATGCTGGATAAGTGTGCCTTGAATTCTAAATAAATCACAGGCAGTGTCACCAGCAAAGCACCATCACACCTCCTCCACGGTGGGAACCACACATGCAGAGATCCTCCGATCACCTACTCTGCGTCTCACAAAGACATGGCAGTTGGAACCAAAAATCTCAAATTTGGACTATTCAGAACAAAGGACAGATTTCCACCGGTCTAATGTCCATTGCTTGTGTTCCTTGGTCCAAGCAAGTCTCTTCTTATTGGTGTCCTTTAGTATGGGGTTTCTTTGCAGCAATTCGACCATGAAGGCCTGATTCACGTAGTCTCCTCTGAACAGTTGATGTTGAGATGTGTCTGTTATTGAACTCTGTGAAGCATTTATTTGGTTTCCAATTTCTGAGGATGGTAACGCTAATGAACTTATCTTCTGCAGCAGAGGTAACTCTGGGTCTTCCTTTCCTGTGGCGGTCCCCATGAGAGCCAGTTTCATCATAGTGCTTGATGGTTTTTGTGACTGCACTTGAAGAAACTTTCAGTTCTTGAAATGTTCCACATTGACTGACCTTCATGTCTTAAAGTAATAATAGACTGTCGTTTCTCTTTGCTTATTTGAACTGTTCTTGCCATAATACGGATCTTTTGCCAAATAGGGCTATCTTCTGTATACCACACCTACCTTGTCACAACAAAACTGATACGCTGAAAACACATTAAGGAAAGGAATTCCACAAATTAACTTTTAACAAGGCACACCTGTTATTTGAAATGGATTTCAGGTGACTACCTCATGAAGCTGGTTGAGAGAATGCCAAGAATGCGCAAAGCTGTCATCAAGGCAAAGGGTGGCAACTTTGAAGAATATCGAATATAAAATGTAACACTTTTTTGGTTACTACATGATTCCATATGTGTTATTTTATGGTTTTGATGTCTTCACTATTATTCTACAATGTATAAAATAGTAAAAATAAAGAAAAACCCTTGAATGAGTAAGTGTGTCCAAACTTTTGACTTGTATAATATAATGTACAGTTGAAGTCGGAGGTTTACATACACCTTAGCCAAATACATTTAAACTTGTTTTTCACAATTCCTGACGTTTAATACTAGTAAAAATTCCCTGTCTTAGGTCAGCTAGGATCACCACCTTATTTAAAAATAATGTGAAATGTCAGAATAATAGTAGAGAGAATGATTTATTTCAGCTTTTATTTATTTTATCACATTCCCACTGGGTCGAAGTTTACATACACTCAATTAGTATTTGGTAGCATTGCCTTTAAATTGTTTAACTTGGGTCAAACGTGTCGGGTAGCCTTCCACAAGCTTCCCACAATAAGTTGAGTGAATTTTGGCCCATTCCTCCTAACAGAGCTGGTGTAACTGAGTCAGGTTTGTAGGCCTCCTTGCTCGCACACGCTTTTTCAGTTCTGCCCACAAATGTTCTATGGGATTGAGGTCAGGGCTTTGTGAAGGCCACTCCAATACCTTGACTTTGTTGTCCTTAAGCCATTTTGCCACAACTTTGGAAGTATGCTTGGGGTCATTGTCCATTTGGAAGACCCATTTGCGACCAAGATTTAACTTCCTGACTGATGTCTTGAGATGTTGCTTCAATATATCCACATAATTATCCTTCCTCATGAGGCCATCTATTTTGTGAAGTGCACCAGTCCCTCCTGCATCAAAGCACCCGCACAACATGATGCTGCCAGCCCCAGATGGTGTTCTTTGGCAAGCAAGCCTCCCACTTTTTCCTCCAAACATAACGATGGTCATTATGGCCAAACAGTTCTATTTATGTTTCATCAGACCAGAGGACATTCTCCAAAAAGTATGATCATTGTCCCCATGTGCAGTTGCAAACCGTAGTCTGACTTTTTTATGGCGGTTTTGAATTGGCTTCTTCCTTGCTGAGCGGCCTTTCAGGTTATGTCGACATAGGACTCGTTTTACTGTGGATATAGATACTTCTGTACCGGTTTCCTCCAGCATCTTCACAAGGTCCTTTGCTGTTGTTCTGGGATTGATTTGCACTTTTCGCACCAAAGTACGTTCATCTCTAGGAGACAAATCGCGTCTCCTTCCTGAGCGTTATGACGGCTGCGTGGTCCCATGGTGTTTATACTTGCGTACTATTGTTTGTACAGATGAACGTGGTACCTTTAGGCATTTGGAAATTGCTCCCAAGGATGAACCAGACTTGAGGAGGTCTACAAAAAAGATTCTGAGGTCTCGGCTGATTTCTTTTGATTTTCCCATGATGTCAAGCAAAGAGGCACTGAGTTTGAAGGTAGGCCTTGAAATACATCCATGGGTACACCTCCAATTGACTCAAATGATGTCAATTAGTCTACCAGAAGCTTCTAAAGCATGACATAATTTTCTGGAATTTTCCAAGCTGTTTAAAGGCACAGTCAACTTAGTGTATGTAAACGTCTGACCCACTGGATTTTTGAGACGGTGAATTATAAGTGAAATAATCTGTCTGTAAACAATTTTTGAAAAAATTACTTGTGCCATGCACAAAGTAGATGTCCTTACCGACTTGCCAAAACTATAGTTTGTTAACAAGAAATTTGTGGAGTGGTTGAAAACAAGTTCTCATGACTCCTACCTAAGTGTATGTAAACTTCCGACTTCCATAGCTACCCTTTACAAAGTGAAGCCTTGCTCTGTGGAGGTAGTCATCCTGTTTGACCTGTTTAAAGCATTCTGGTTGAACACTAATGTATAACACTTAATGATGTATACAGTGACTAATATTTAACTGGCCAGTGTGGGAGCTGGCTAGTGAGACGACAATGATGATGGCTGGATTAGTCTCCATGGGAGATTGATCAGACATGCTCGTAGCAGTGGTAGTAGTGGAGGGGGATGGAGCGATGGAGATCGCCAATGTAAGGGCGAGAGGGTAACGAGAGAGAGTAGGTAGCTAAATGTTGATAGTTCTTACATGTGTGATTCTTCACCACTCAAGAACAGTGTTATACTGTCTTTTCTTTACCATGTCTTCACTGTGGTATACAGGGGATGTAAGCTAGTCAGAACGGAACAGGAAGTTCCAGTTGAGGTTTATTTAATACCTATAAATAGCTGTGAGGTAAAAACTAGGACATTTTCTTCTGACACAATCTCAGTAATTCCTTTTTTACCAGTAGAAGGTCTCAGGGGGAATTCCAAGTCGGTATGACTTTATGTCTACCTCTCTTTTCAAAACATTGGCTGTGACATCACAATGTGCAATAACATATTACATAAATCCTACCCTTTTGGCCCTGGGGTTTGCCCTGGTTCTGGACAGGAAGTGATCTAAGCAGCTAGTTGAGTTAGTGTGTTTGGGTGTGTCTGGTGGTGTTAGAAGAGGAGAGTAGAGGAAGTTCTCTCTGCAAGCAGCAGCATACATCACAACCACGGGGGAGAAGATTAGAACATAAAGATGATTTCTTTGGTTCTGTTAAGAATATGAGGGGATTTCTCAGCAGACCAAATGTAGACTAAACTTAAATAGCATATAGTGTAGAGTCTAATGAGGAAACCTGACAGGATGGGATACAGGAGCTGCGTTAATGCGCAGCAAACAGTATAAACCAGAGGATTTTTATCAAACCAGTATAAAAAAATCATGGTCTTTGCTCCCTTGACTTTACAGTGCAGAATGGGGAGATTAAAGGTATGCAGTTTGTGTACGTGTCACTCACCACTCACCACAGGTAGAACTCGTACAATTGGACAGGACAGCGGAGGAGATTCTCACTGTTCTCCCGCACCTCCTCTTCGCTGCCACACCGTCTGCATCTGCTACACACACAGGTCCATAATTACATCGGAATCAAATTTGATCTATATCATTTTACTAAATGCATTAGTAAAAACAGCAACCCACACTTAAATCCCCATTGCCAAGGCAACGTGGCAAGGGAATAACTCCCTAGGTAGGAATAAACCTTGAGGGCAACACTCTCACATGACAACAGAAATATATGCAAAACACAGTACTTGAAAGCACAAAAAATGCATGAATGAGACAAGACAAAGATTTTTCCTTTAATGAGTCGGACGGGAAGGATATAATCCAAACACCCGTACAGGCCCTCATCCTCGTCATTCACTGGAGAAAGAAACAGAGATTTCGCAGAAAGAGATCGGGGTGCCTTGTGGCTAATCTTCCTATGCCATCCGTACAGTTAGCTAATGTTCAATCGCTGGAAAATAAATGGGACGAATTGAAAGCACGTATATCCTACCAACGGAACATTAAAAACTGTAATATCTTATGTTTCACAGAGTCGTGGCTGAACGACGACATTAATAGCATAAAGCTGGCGGGTTATACACTCTATCCGCAGGATAGAACAGCAGCCTCTGGTAAGACATGGGGGGGGGCCTATGCATATTTGTAAACAACAGCTGGTGCATGATATCTAAGGACGTTTCGAGGTTTTGCCCGCATGAGGTAGAGTATCTCATGATAAGCTGTAGAGCACACTATCTACCTAGAGAGTTGTCATCTGTATTTTTCGTAGCTGTCTACATACCACCACAGACTGATGCGAGCACTAAAACCGCACTCAATGAGCTGTATACCGCCATAAGCAAACAAGAAAATTCTCATCCAGAGGTGGCGCTCCTAGTGGCCAGGGACTTTAATGCAGGGAAACTTAAATCCTGTTTACCTCATTTCTATCAGCATGTTAAATGTGCAACCAGAGGGGAAAAAAACTCTAGACCACTTTTACTCCACACAGAGACGCGTACAAAGCTCTCCCTCGCTCTCCATTTGGCAAATCTGACCATAATTCTATTCTCCTGATTCCTGCTTACAAACAAAAATTAAAGCAGGAAGCACCAGTGACTCGTTACTGACCATAAAAAAGTGGTCAGACTAAGCAGATGCTAAACCACAGGACTGTTTTGCTAGCACAGACTGGAATATGTTCTGGGATTCTTCTGATGGCATTGAGGATTACACCACATCAGTCACTGGCTTCATCAATAAGTGCATCGATGACGTCGTCCCCACAGTGACTGTACGTACATACCCCAACCAGAAGCCATGGATTACAGGCAACATTCGCACTGAGCTAAAGGATAGATCTGTCGCTTTCAAGGAGCGGGACTTTAACCCGGAAGCTTATAAGAAATCCCGCTATCCCAACGAACCATCAAACAGGCAAAGAGTCAATACAGGACTAAGATCGATTCATGCTACACCGGCTCCAACGCACGTTGGATGTGGCAGGGCTTGCAAACTATTACAGACTACAAAGGGAAGCACAGCCAAGAGCTGCCCAGTGACACAAGCCTACCAGATGAGCTAAATAACAATGTGCTCGCTTCGAGGCAAATAACACTGAAACATGCATGAGAGCATCAGCTGTTCTGGGCGACTGTGTGATCACACTCTCCGCAGCCGATGTGAGTAAGACCTTTAAACAGGTCAACATTCACAAGGCCGCAGGGCCAGACAGATTACCAGGACGTGTACTCTGAGCATGCGCTGACCAACTGGCAAGTGTCTTCACTGACATGTTCAACCTCTCCCTGACCGAGTCTGTAATACCAACATGTTTCAAGCAGACCACCATAGTCCCTGTGCCCAAAAACACTGAGGTAACCTGCATAAATGACTACCGACCCTTAGCACTCACATCTGTAGCCATGAAATGCTTTGAAAGGCTGATCATGGCTCACATCAACACCATTATCCCAGAAACCCTAGACCCACTCCAATTTGCATACCGCCCCAACAGATCCAAAGATGATGCAATCTCTATTGCATTCCACACTGCCCTTTCACACCTGGACAAAAGGAACACATATGTGAGAATGCTATTTATTGGCTACAGCTCAGCGTTCAACACCATAGTGCCCTCAAAGCTCATCACTAAGCTAAGGACCCTGGGACTAAACACCTACCTCTGCAATTGGATCCTGAACTTCCTGAAGGTCCGCCCCCAGGTGGTAAGGGTAGGTAACAACACAATCGCCACGCTAATCTTCAACACGGCAGCCCCTCAGGGGTGCGTGCTCATGACACAACAGTGGTAAGCCTGATCACTGACAACGATGAGACAGCCTACAGGGAGGAGGTCAGAGACCTGACCGTGTGGTGGCAGGACAACAACCTCTCCCTCAACGTGATCAAGACAATGGAGATTATTGTGGACTACAGGAAAAGGAGGGCCGAGCACAGGCCCCCATTCACATCAACAGGGCTGTAGTGGAGCAGGTTGAGAGCTTCAGGTTCCTCGGTGTCCACATCACTAAGGAATTATCATGGTCTAAGCACACCAAGACAGTCATGAAGAGGGCACGACAAAACCTATTCCCCCTCAGGAAATTTAAAAGATTTGGCATGGGTCCCCAGATGCTCAAAAAGTTTTACAGCTGCACCATCAAGAGCATCCTGACGGGTTGCATCACTGCCTGGTATGTCAACTGCTCGGACTCCGAAGGCAAGGCACTACAGAGGGTAATGCGTACGGCCCAGTACATCACCGGGGCCAAGCTTCCTGCCATCCAGGACCTCTATACCAGGCGGTGTCAGAGGAAGGCCCTAAAAATTGTCCAAGACTCCAGCCACCCTAGTGATAGACTGTCTCTCTGCTACCGCACGGCAAGTGGTACAGGAGTGCCGAGCCTAGGTACAAGAGGCTTCTAAACAGCTTCTACCACCAAGCCATAAGACTCCTGAACATCTAATCAAATGGCTACCCAGACTATTTGCATTCTGATACAGAATGCAGTGATGTGTACTGAACCTATCGGCCATAATAAATAAATACAATGGCAGCTGCATTCATATAGACAATATTGCCATAGTCTATAACTGGTATGAATGTTGACTGACTGCTATTTAATGAAAGCCATGACCTATTCCTATTAAAGAAGCCCATTTTAAATCTTAATTTCTTATGTCATCAACAAGCTTTTTGAAAGACAGCTATTCGTCAATCCAGATATTTATAAACGGGGACACTATCAACGAGGGCATCATCAAATGTACATATGCATAAATCATCAGATACATTTTTACGTGATTTGGAGAATAACATAGACTTGGTTTTACCTGCTTTAAGTACCAATTTCAGTTCAACAAAGGGTTTCTGCAAAGCAATGAAGGTAGATTGAAGCGCCAAAAGAGCCTGGTCAACAGCATACACTGTCATCTGTATACTGGTATATGTTACATTTCTTTGCAGATAGACCAACATTGTTAAAATTAAGCAGAAAAAGTACAAGACCTAAAATCAATCCCTGTGGGACACCTTTCGTAATATCTAGGAAACCTGACAACACCATCAGAAAAAAAACATGTATTGAAAAGAATGCCAGTGATTACAGATGTCATTCAGCCATGTCAGCAAAGTTGTTTTTGTAATCTTCAAACCAATTACATAATGCCTGATCCATACTGATTGCAGACAATCTTTGAATCAATAAAGAGTGGTCAACAGTATCAAAAGCCTTCAATAAGTCAATAAAGAGGGCAGCACAGTGCTTCCTCCTGTCCATACCCTTTACCACATCATTTAACACCAAAGTTGCAGCAGAGATGGTGCTATGACTCGCCCTGAAACCAGACTGGTGAACAATTAGAATACATCTCGTAGCTAGGAAGAATCTAAGATGACAGTTGATTAATGATTCTACCATTTTTACTTAGCAAGACAATTTCAAGATAAGGCGATAATTATTTCGGTCGGGGGGGTCACCACCTTTGTGGAGAAGGAGCACATGAGCTGCCTTCCAAACCCTGGGGATAGCACCCGAGATAATCGTCAGATAAAAAATGTGTCAATGACTCAGCTGCAGCAAGAAAGGATCCAGCAAATGAGCCCCAGTAGATTTTTTCTGAAGCAAGGCATCTAGCACATCACAAGTAAAATGTTGTTGAAATGAAAAATATAAAAAAATCCCTAAGAAGTTGGCTGATCTTCCATCCAGCCAAGTAAAGGCTGAGAGAGGAAAGAGCAGTCGACTCAATGACCTGTGTCAAATAAACCACAATGTCTTTCAAATAAAAAGCTTGCCAAGATAAAATGCTGATTAAAAGCATCATAAAATGCTGATTTAAAGAGTCAGACACAACTTGCTTAGGCCACGCTTCAGTGCATTAACTATTTTCCAACATGTTGACGGATCACCAGCAGACTCTGAGATAGAACTTAGAAAGTAGCTTGAGTTAGCTTTCTTCATTGAGGAAGTACATCTACAGTATTCCACAATAGCCTGAAACACTGCCAATCAGTTACCGAGTCAGTTTTTCGAGCCTTGGCCCAGGCCTGATTTCTCATCATAATGAGATCTGAAAGTTCTATAGGGAACCAAGGATTTGTTCTATTTTGAACTCTAAGGCGTTTAAAGGGAGTGTGATTGTCTACCAGAGATATAAAAGTAGATGAGAAAAGTTCTAGAGCCAATTCAGTGTCAGGCAGGAAAGCTCTATCAGCTGTGTGTGTGTGCGTCTGTGTGTGTGTGTGTGTGTCACTTGCTGTTATGGTAGGTTTACAACAATAACGTCTTTCAGCAGCTTGGTGATTTCCAGTGTGGAATACAAGGTCGCTACGTGTTGGGTTAAGGTCTTCACAATATAAATATGCCTACCACTTATTAATTAGTACTTGTAGTAATAACTGATTTTAGTTGGTTAGTTAAATTAATGATGCAAAGAGAGAAAAGAGAAGTCCTGTCATTGAGCAACTGTTTTTTTTCAACACATAGTCCCTCCCTCAGTCCCCATCATATAAAATAAGTGTCTATTTGGGTTGATGTAATAAGTGTCTGGTATGAGTGTTTAGATCAGTATGTCTGAAGGAATAGTCTACGCTGATGTGAAGTTCAAGAAGCGCCAGAGGACTGAAGGAAAAGATGGTGGTATGTTCTAAACTAAAATCTATTTTTATAGACATGCTGTATGCTCAGGATGTGCAGAATGGTCAACAAAAAGCTTCCTCTATCTGCCAATATATATCTATACTCTAGGGCAATCTAGGGAAATGAATGCTATATAGCTGTTGATTCTTGAAGAATATTACTTAGAAACACCTCATCAGCTTAGTTCAACTGTATTACCCCATCAGAACAAATGTAAGCTTGTTTTACTCCATTGTTTGTATACAATGTAATTGTATAAATCATGGTTATCATTTTTATCTCATGGTCATGGATGGTCCGTCCTCGCTCCCATAGCTCCGTCTATGAACTTGAGTGTTTACATTCCTCCAGCCCCATCCCTCAGCTGTTTACCAAAAAATACCCAGATGGCCCCTTTAAAATTATATTTATACTACACTGACTTTATTTGACAACACATATTGATACCCTATTTCAAAACATGTTCCCAAGGACAAAAATGACTTACATCACAGAGATTTTAGAGACTACAATTCAAAAGGGTTTGCAGGAAACATATTTGTTAGCTGGTTTGCATGCAACACTTCATGCACGCTTCATGCATTATCAGTGATCTGTGCTGATTACAGTTTAACTTTGTCGCTTTGGTCAAATTTTTACAAGTATCTGGTACAGTTTCACAACTCTTAGTACAATACCGTCAACTGGTCACACTTGTAACTCAGCCAGTCTTTCACTCAACCTGTCATTGTGCATTCATTTGGATTGTGAACATCTCTCACCACACAACCACTGATTCAAAATATGTTTCTTGTAAAATGTAATGAGAACATTGGTTTAATCACCGTAACATATTAACATATTTTCTATTTAGTTGTTTTAATTACCAGTTAATCCACAATGCAAGATGCGTGTTTCAAAACGTCCTCATAAGTGCTGAAAGTAAAATGCTACAGTACTGTAAATTACAGTTTTCACATTAGGCAAAACACTTAAATGACCCAACAAAATTGACAGAAATTCTATATTTTCCATATTATATATCCAATGTGTAATCAAAGGTGTGATCAATGAAGACATCCTCTACAATCATTCATGCAAAAAAACATGTTGTTTTTCAGATATAATTGCAAATGTAAGAAAGTCAATGAAACTAATTAATGAAATGAATGAAAATAAAAGATAAGGTTTAGCACGCATTAGTTTGCATGAAGCCTGTCTTGAGCATTTGGCCATAAATTCTCATCCACATCACAGTGAATGTCCTCATTATTCATACACCGCAGGAAAAACCTTTTGACATGGCTAATCCAAGCTTGACATTGGTCTGCATTGATGTTGTCGAATGCCTCATTCATGGCTAGAAGTAGGTTGGCTCGCTCATGGGGATGGCGATCGTACAGCTTCCACCTCCATGCTGAAAAAGATTCCTCAAAAGGGTTGAGGAAAGAAGAGTATAGGGTCACGAATTGGGGATGGGCCCAAAACCATGCCTGAACCACCTCTGCAGGGTGGAACCTGACATTGTCACACTCAGTGACATAGTTACCCCTTCACCTTGACAGGCCTGCTCAATTTCATTGAGAAACACAATGAGATGTGCAGCGTTGTAGGATCCAAGTAATGCCCTACATCCTACCACACCATCCTCAGAAATAGCTGCGTGATTGAGATGTTTCCCCCACATTGTCCAGGCACTTGGACGGTTGCCCGTTGGACGATGAGTTTCCGCCCACGGCGCTGAGTTTTGTCCAGGTTGAAGCCCACTTCACAGCAGCATCAAGCACCATCACCCTCTAAAATATATTTGGGTTCTTTTTACAGTATAGTTACACTATGATATTGTGATGTAGCATGTGCATCCATTAGTAACAGTAATACTGTATATAGTGCTGTACCTGAACATACTTGGCCTGTAGTTGTTTCACCCGGTCGTTGTTTCTCTCAAAAGGCATCAGGTAAATGTGTTTCATAGATACCTGGTGCCTCTTCAAAAGGTGGGCCATTGTTGGTAGGCTGATGGATGTCACATTGGCAAAGGTGTCATCTTTCTCCTCAATGGCCTGCTTTATTTCGGACAGCCGTATGTCATTCCTGGCCCTCACCATGTCCACCACTGCCCACTCCTGCTGGTCAGTCAGCACACGGCCACGGCCACCACCATGGGGTCTTCTGTCGGTTCTGAGGGTAGAACAGATTATACTGTCAATAGATCATACTGTAACATGTTTTGTGAATTTACATGCATTACAATATGTAATTTACTGTAAAGGTAAAGCATAGTGCATATCCTCAAGACTTACCGGGGTTTCTTGGTGAAATTTTCTCAGTATCAAATTGACAGTTTCAGATTGGGGTAAACTAATCTGTCAGCTCTGCCATGGTAAGGCCTCTGTTTATCACATGTTCAACGACGATGGCCCTGATTTCATTAGACACAACAGTTCCCTGCCGTCTGCCTCCCTCTCTCTGATATCCACCTCTTTGATGGGGCCCATGACCACCCCTTTGACCTCTTTGATGGGGCCCATGACCACCCCTTTGACCTCTTTGATGGGGCCCATGCCCAACGCTTTGACCTCTTTGATGGGGCCCAAGCCCACCTGTTTGACCTCTTTGATGGGGCCCATGACCACCCCTTTGACCTCTTTGATGGGGCCCATGCCCAACGCTTTGACCTCTTTGATGGGGCCCAAGCCCACCTGTTTGACGGGGCCCAAGCCCACCTCTCTGACAGACCCCTTGTCCACGAGCTCTTTGATTTCCACCTCTCCCTTACTGTCTTTCCTGCTCCATGTTGAAATCAATTAGCATTAACTAGTAGTCATTATGTATGGTTATCATGCATCATACATGTCATTTAGATGTTTATACTTTACAAACGCAACATTTGATTTTTGTAGTTCTCAAAATACATATAGTGGACAAACCAGTTTAAAATCTATAGGTTTACCAAACGGTTAAGTGGTTAGTTAAAGTTTTGAAACAGCCTTTTACATCTGTTTTGAGTTTGTACAAAATTTTACCGCATACTTGTGAAAACAGGACCAAAGTGCTAAAAACAAAAACGAATAAACTGAGTGTTAAAAATGCAGGAACAGGAACAGCCAATGTGATGAGAGGAGTTTTGTCTTGTGCTCACACTTTCATGGTTGCATTCCAGCAATAGCATCCACAGCGAATGATGCCACGTACTCTGAAATCTCAATTCCCAAAGCCGGACGCAACCAGCCATCTACCGACACTAATGGTATGTGTGTGTGTAGGTGTGTGTGTGGGTAGGTGCGTGCGTGGGTGAATATGTGCGGGATTGTGTGGGTCAGATGAAGTCAGTGCAAAGTGCAAGCTAGGCAAAACAATGAGGAAGTTTCCTACATATGGGTGAAAAAAAAGTTTACAAGATGCAGAACAGATTCTATTTTAGCATTTTTGTCAAAAACCATGTTCCTTGCTCCTACGAGTCATACACTGAGTGTACAAAACATGAGGCACACCTTCCTAATATTGAGTTGCACCCCCTTTTGCCATCAGAACTGCCCCAATTTGTCGGTACATGGACTCTACAAGGTGTTGAAAACGTCCACAGGGATGCTGGCCTATGTTGACTCCAATGTAGTGTTAAGTTGGCTGGATGTCCTTTGGGTGGTGGGCCATTCTTGATACACACAAGAAACTGTTGAGCTTGAAAAACCCAGCAGTGTTGCAGTTCTTGACACACTCAAACCGGTGCGCCTGGCACCTACGACCATACCCCGTTCAAAGGCACTTAAATCTTTTGTCTTGCCCATTCACCCTCTGAATGACACACACAATCCATGTAACAATTATCTCAAGGCTTAAAAATCCTTCTTTAACCTGTCTCCTCCCCTTCATCTACACTGATTGGTGGATTTAACAAGTGACAGCAATACTGGGTCATAGCTTTCACCTGGATTCACCTGGTCAGTCTATGTCATAGAAAGAGCAGGTGAGCAATCCCAAGTACTTATCTGCCGCTGCCACTACAGCTATTTTCTGTGACTTTCAATTCATTTCTGCGGTACAATTAACAACCATGGCAATAAATGCTAAAAAGCCCACCGTACTGAAGCACCTATTCTTCCAATCACTCTTGATCTCCGCCTACTCCCAGGAATGCTCCCACCCTGTACCCATCTTCCTCTACCACTCTCTTCACTGCTTAGGCATACAACACTTTCTGTTCTATTCTGACCCTGGCAACCTCAATCTGCCTTTCTCTCACCGGACACCTCCGATCTCCATCCCCATGATCATCCTCACAACTAACACAACTTTCTCCACCGATACCACACATTCCTTCGTCTCATGCCCTCCTGCACACTTCTCACATCTGGGCATGTCCCTCCTACACACTGCTGCAATATGCCCATAAACATGACAGCTAAAACACAGTAATATTTTCGTAACATAAACTCTCACGTGATAACTGACACTTCCTACATTGACCTTATCTGGTAACGACTCTGCATCAAAACTCAGCATGATAGACAATGTCTTCTCCGTTTGCCTACCGTATCTACGTCTCATCAAGTGGCGGGTGTCACAGACACTGGGAATCTTCCATTTCAACTGCTCCTCCTCAACACTTAATGCCACTCTCGTTATCACTCCTTTCGACGGCTCCTTGCTCCAGAGAACAAAGCACGGCACAATTCTTGTCCCTAATCTCGTAATCCGGAGCGCCCTCTCCCTCTGGGGGGAGGAGACATGATAAATCATCATGAGTCCATTCCGAGTTACTTTCACCAACTCAACAGTCCCCAACATCTCCTCCACCCAACCTGACACCACATATGGATCAACCAAACAACAAGGCTCCCCAGTGGGGCAGCGGTCTAAGGCACTGCATCACAGTGCTAGAGGTGTCACTACAGACCCTGGTTCGATTCTGGGCTGTATCACAACCAGCTATGATCGGGAGTGCACAATTGGCCCAGTGTCATCCTGATTAGAGTTTGGCCGGTGTAGGCTGTCATTGTAAATAAGAATGAGTTCTTAACTGACTTTCCTAGTTAAATAAAATAAATCAATTCTCTCTACAAATCTCACCCCCACTGGGCCAAAATCATCCTTATCAGCCTTGGGACGACGCCCGAACTCGGCAATCTCCTCACTCTCAACAAGTTCCATCTCTGAACTACTGGAGCACGTATCCCAGTTTTTGCACTTGAAGCACTGGAGATCTGGTGCTTATCCTTGGCACCACTCTTCCAGGCTGAATGCCCACTTTAGCACTGCACCTCCAGAGCGCAGGCACAGGTTGAACCGGGCTGTGGGGGAGCACTGGAGATCTGGTGCTTAGAACTTGCACCGCTCCTCGTGGCTGAATGCCCACTTTAGCCCGGCACGAGCGGAGCGCAGGCACAGGACACACTGAGCTGTCCCAGCGCACCGGAGACACAGTGTGCAGAGCCGGCGCAGGATACCCTGGGCCGAAACAGCGCACCGGAGACCAAGAGCACTGAGCTGGCACAATCCGCCCTGGCTGGATGCCCACTCTAGCGTGGCACTTGCGAAGAGTTGGCTCAGAGCACACCGGGCTGTGCAGGCACCCTGTAGAAACCGTGCGCTTTACCGCATAACACGGTGCCTACCCGGTCACTCGCTCCCCGCGGTAAGCACGGGGAGTTGGCTCAGGTCTATAACCTGACTCCGCCAATCTACCCGTGTCCCTCCCCCCAAAAATGTTTTGGGGCTGCCTCTCATGCATGCTTTATCGTGCCAACTCCTTGTATCTTCGCCGTTCTGCTTTTGCTGCTTCTATCTCCTCCTTAGGACGGCGATATTCTCCAGCCTGTGCCCAGGGTCCCTTGCCTTCCAGTATCTCCTCCCATGTCCACTCCTCCAGAAAACTCTGCTTGGTCTTTTTGTGGTGGGAGCTCTGTAACGCTCGTCTGAAGAAGTAGACCAAGGTGCAGCGTGGTAAGTGTTCATGATTCTTTAAGTACTCAGAACACCAAACAAAAACAACAAACGAATAACGAACGTCACGTTCTGCATGCTTCACAGAGCTAACAAAAAACAAGATCCCACAACATAGGTGGGAAAAAAGGCTACCTAAGTATGATTCCCAATCAGAGACAACGATAGACAGCTGCCTCTGATTGGGAACCACACTCGGCCAAACACAAAGAAATACAACACATAGAATGCCCACCCCACATCACACCCTGACCTAACTAAATAGAGAAATAAAACGGCTCTCTAAGGTCAGGGCGTGACACACCCCGACCGCCTCTCCGCCCACTAAGGATTATTTGTCGACTCAGAATGATTTAGCCGGAGTGTATTTTCTGTCGCGTCAGTTAAAATAATGGCCACCATAGATTTCAAGATATTTTGCGTCATTTTTTACGTGGTTGCGTCATATTTCGTTGCATACTTTCTGTTGAAGTTTGCATCGATGCATGCTTCAAAAAATATGTACAAACGGAGTACGCATTTGAGAAGTGCCCTCCATGCTCCGTTTTGCATACTTTCATTTGGAATTATACTCTGACCCTTCCGTGCTCCAATTTGCGTGCTCTGAGTACGGTAGTATGCATTTGAGAAACACCCACAGCATAAGCTTTCTTCATGTTTGATGATTTCATGTCTAACATACAATAAAATGAAGTAGCGAGTGTTATAGGTTGTCAGTTTAATTCATTCTCTGTCTCCTCAGCTGGTGACCCTGATTCTCAGGAGGGGTCAAAGGTCAAACCAGGTGGATATGACCCTGTCAAAGTGGTCCTGGTGACACTCTGTGTTCTTCTGATGGGTGCTGTCATTGGACTTGTGTTCCTGTGTGAGTGACCTAGATAGTGGAGGTGGCTAGTCTAAAGCAGATTCTATATCGGAGACAGATTCGTAGAGGTTCTAGTCCAGAGATATGAATATACAGAAATATCTAGGCACATTTTTAGCGCAAGAGCTGGAAAATCCCCACAGTACTGCTTCAAATGGATAAATGTTTCATGCCAGGTCATTGTCTAATTTCTGTAACAACGTAACTGATACAATATAAAAATGTTGGTGAATAAAATGAATAGCTATTTGTAATACTTTTCACAATCAACTAATATTACATTATCATGCAGAAGAATGTTGGGGTCAGATTCCTACAATTTAAAATGTATGTCTTTTTGCAATCAGATATCAGCAACCTGCCAACCAAAAACACAGAGCTCCAAATTCTGCAAGCGGCTTACAATCAAAATCTTACATCAGGTGAGTTTAATTTCACACAAAGAAAATGTTCACATCGGTTTTCTGATATAACTGTTGTTTATATGTAGCTGGATGTAGGGAACTTGAGTCAGAGTTGTTATCTTTTGGCAACTAGCTTTAATGATCAAAAACAGAGAGCTTCAAGAACTGCAAGACAAGATCAAAGATCTTCAGAAGGAACGTGCAGGTGAGTGACACACAGATATGACCCTCCAATTAAATTGTATTGTCTGCCACTAATACAGCCTTTCCATTGAATCCAGTGACATTTTCATCCTTATAAAATAATATTAGAAAAAAGTGTAGCTTTTGTTATTGCTAAACACTCTCAGTGTTGGATAATTCCAAAAAGTATGGATTCCAATGTCACGCTGTGAAAATGATGCAGGTTGGCATTTATTGTTATGACTCTTGCCCTGCAGCGTGGTCACCAGCTGGCACAGCCACAAAGTCATAAAATCTGATTTTAAACCGAACCCTAACCTTAACCTTAATCTCAACCACACTGCTAGCCCAACCCTTAAATGAAGACCAAACAGCTCATTTTTGTTTTCATAATCTTTGTGAGGCCCATCTAGCGGGAGTCGCTCAGTTCTGCCTTCAGGGCAGGATTCATGGCAATAAACTTCAACCTGCGAAAAGCATAATTATCTTTAATTCACAACAGTTAGGCAACAAAATGAAGAATTGAAAAAGCAGAAAACTCCACCCTCTTACCCTACAAACACAGGTGAGATTATACTATGAGGGAATGTGTTTACTCATAGATGTAGTAGGTTGTATTAAGATAAAAACCTGTTTCAGATAGCAATCCTGAGTTAAACTCAAAACTACTTCAAATCAAGTTGTCAACTTCAGAGGCAGTCTATTTGTAACGACCGTAGTAATCCTCCTCGTCTGAGGAGGACCAAGGATCGGACCAAAGCGCAGCGTGGTTTGAATACATACTTTAATATATAAACGAAGACGAACACGAAGAACACTTGACAAACTACAAAACAATAAACAGAAACCAACGACGCTACAGTCCTGAACTTGAGAACATAAACACATGAACGCACGAACAGGAACAATCACCCACAAACAAACAGTGAACACAGCCTACCTAAATATGGTTCCCAATCAGAGACAACGTAAAACACCTGCCTCTGATTGAGAACCATATCAGGCCAATCAGACACACCTAAACCAATGAGACACAAAACATGAATATACCCACCCAGCTCACGTCCTGACCAACTAAACACATACGAAACAAAGGAAATAAGGTCAGGAATGTGACACTATTTTTGTTTTAGTCCCTCCTTATTCATTGATGCAACAATATAGCATACTTGAATAGTTGTTAAATAATCATACAGTATGTCTCATATCCACATGGATTGTACACTATCAGTAACATGAAAACAAAAGGCATTTGACTATAGGTAGGCATAGAGATCAGTGTAGTGTACTGACAATGGCATTGGGTATATCTGTTCTCTCCACAGGGAATAAAGACAGTCCTAAACCTAGGAACTGTGCTGAAGACTGGGAGTATTATGGGGGGAAGTGCTATTACTTCTCCCCTGATGAACTGACCTGGGCTCAGAGTCGGGATGAGTGTATCACCAGGGGGGGACACCTTGTCATCATAGGGAGCCGAGAGGAGCAGGTATGAATCTATTATTGATTCTCTCAGTTGATTTGAAGCACATTTTTCCTTTCCTCTACTGACATAGAAATGACAATAAATCTTGACATAATTCTTCAAACAATGTTTCTGGTGAAGAATTTCTTAGATCAGAAAATTGTTACAAAAATGCTTAAAAAGGCTGAAGACAAGTTCTGGATTGGGCTGACGGACAGTACAAACGAGAATGAGTGGTTATGGGTGGACAATTCATCTCTCAATTCAAGCACAAGGTTTGAATGCATGTTTAAATCAATATCATAATACATTCACCCTAGATGAAAACTTATTATGATCATACCTCTTATGTATTATCATCCTTCAATCCATAGTTTCTGGTTTGGTAAGAAGGAGCCTGATGACTGGAAAGGAGAAAAAGGAGAATATCCCGAGGGTGAAGACTGTGCTAGAATGGGGGAACCGGGTGGTAATACCGAGTGGTTGGATTTCAACTGTAATAAGACTCAAAGAAGAATATGTGAGACAAAATCGCCCTTGTGAAACAGTATCTTAAAGAAACTCAACAGTTCCTTAAATATGTCTCTGAACAACACCAAAGTAGTTTTTGCTGGCATTGATAAAAAGGAGGAGAAACTGTATTGTGACTGGTTTACAGGAGATTACTGCTGATATTTACATCTTTCTTTGTACATACATGTTTTATGCTTTTTATGCTACGGTGTGAAACAAACCAAATCCCCAACTGAGTCTAATGAAAAACATGTCAGATATATTCAGTTCACGCCTCTTCACTTCTCAGTAGGCTACAGGTGTTGGATCTTAATTTGCAGAGTATTGTTGTTGCAATAAGATTTGAACTTTAGTCCTTCAATCAAGTCAAATGTTGCTTGATTGGTGGTTAAGCTGTTAGCTGGCCAAATTTAGGCTACATGAAAAGTGCAATATTGTTAATTAAGTTTGTGGGTTTTCAATTAATTTATGTAAATCATGAAACATATCTGCATTTTGCGGTGCAGGAAAATTCTCAGCAACAAAAGAGTGATAAAATAAAATCCTACACCTGTACATCATCCTCAGTTTGTTTTGTACATGTATATTTCTGCTTATCAGTGCTGTCTCTAGGCTAGTCATTTGAGAAAAAAATATTGTGTGTGTATCCAAACATCAAGAAACCATTGAATTAATAAAGTGTCAAAAGTAAAATGTGTTTTTTTCAGCAGTTTATTTATTAAGAAGACTTGTTGTCTTACCTACAGTAGTTCAGGGGCTAGAAAAAGTGGAGATGCCAGAATGCCTACTGTACACTTCTCTAGTGGTGTATCATGAATATTCAAAAGGTAGAAAATAAAGAATTGTCATTTGAGGTTTGACACAAAGCTTTAAAGTTAGTGTATTAAAGGGACTAATTAGTGTCTCCATACCCACCACATGTACATGCTGCTTTGCAGTAGTCTGAGAGATCACTATTCATTATTAGATTACCAAGATGGTGAAATGGAGCCCCATACATGGTCAGTAGCGATTTTAGCATGTAAATCTTGATGGGACAAACTCCACAATTTTTTTTTTTTAGATGCATGCCAGCAAAGCCACTACACAACACAACACTAAACAATACACAAATTGCACTATAACGGTGACAAATAAACTGTTAGGGCCTACATAAAGCTGTCCCAACACCTTATCACTGCTACACCTGGCTATCAGGGGAGCCTTGTCTGGCAGCGAAACAGTTAATTCAGCCTCATTTACTGCCTTTAAAAAAACATAGCTGATATGGCTGACTTGCTTAAACAAATGTGGTTTCTACTGACAATTGAGATGTACAAACTATGGCATAAGGGGACGACGAGCGAATAAGAAACAATCTGTAATTTCGATTAAGACATTAATGAGCGAGCTAGGACAGACGAAGTCCATTCAGAAAGTATTCAGACCCATTTCCTTTTTCCACATTTTGTTTCATTACAGTCATATTCTAAAATGGATTCTTTTTTTTTTTAATCGCATCACACAGTACCCCATAACTACAAAGCGAAAACAGGTTTTCAAAAATTTTTAAAAACCCAGAAAGACCCTTTGCTATGAGACTACAAATTGAGCTCAGGTGCATCCCGTTTCCATTGATCATCCTTGAGATGTTTCTACAACTTGATTGGAATCAACCTGTGGTAAATTCAATCGATTGGACATGATTTGTAAAGGCACACACCTGTCTATATAAGGTCCCACAGTTGACAGTGTATATCAGAGCAAAAACCAAGCCATGAGGTCGAAGGAATTGTCCGTAGAGCTCCGAGACAGGATTGTGTCGAGGCACAGATCTGGGGAAGTGTTCCAAAAAACGTCTGCAGCATTGGTTCCCCAAGAACACAGTGGCCTCCATCACTCTTAAATGGAAGAAGTTTGGAACCATTAAGACTCTTCCTAGAACTGGCCACCCGGCCAAAGTGAGCAATCAGGGGAGAAGGGCCTTGGTCAGGGAGGTGACCAAGAACTCGATGATCACTCTGACACAGCTCCAGAGTTCCTCTGTGGAGATGGGAGAACCTTCCAGAAGGACAACCAACTCTGCAGCACTCCACCAATCAGGCCTATATGGGAGAGTGGCCAAACGGAAGCCACTCCTCAGTAAAAGGCACATGACAGCCCGCTTGGAGTTGCCATAAGACACCTAAAGACTCTCAGACCATGAGAAACTTGGCCTGAATGCCAAGGGTCACGTCTGGAGGAAACCTGGCACCATCCCTACGGTGAAGCATGGTGGTGGCAGCATCATGCTGTGGGGAAGTTTTTCAGCGGCATGGACTGGGAGACTAGTCAGGATTGAGGAAAAGATGAATGGAGCAAAGTGCAGAGAGATCCTTGATGAAAACCTGCTCCAGAGCCCTCAGGACCTCAGACTAGGGCGAAAGTTCAACAGGACAACGATCCCAAACACACAGCCAAGACAACACAGGAGTGTCTTCGGGACAAGTCTCTGAATGTCGTTGAGTGGCCCAGCCAGAGCCTGGACTTGAACCCAATCGAACATCTCCGGAGAGACCTTAAAATAGCTGTGCAGCAACGCTCCCCATCCCACCTGACAGAGCTTGAGAGGATCTGCAGAGAAGAATGGGAGAAACTCCCCAAATACAGGTGTGCCAAGCTTGTAGCGTCATACCCAAGAAGACTCGAGGCTGTAATCGATGCCAAAGGTACTTCAACAAAGTACTGAGTTAAGGGTCTGAATACTTACGCAAATGTCATATTTCAGTTTTTTTTTTCATAAATTCAAAAAAATTCAAAAAAACTGTTTTTTGCTTTGTCGTTATGGGGTATTGTGTGCAGAATGATGAAGAAAAAAACGATTTACTCCATTTTAGAAAAAGGCAGTAAGGTAACAACATGTGGAAAAAGTCAAGGGGTCTGAATACGTTCTGAATGCACTGGAACTATTTGTTCAGCATTTCTGAAATGTACAGCAACAGAATTCAGAGCATGGGCCGTTCTTACAGTATTCTCCTTTCTAAGACAGTCTATAGGCTACATGTGCACCACCAAGTCAGAACACTAGGCTAAGTTATCTCCTTATGGCTGCAGTCCCATTAACGGAATCGATATGACAACAGCCAGTCGAAGTGCAGGGTGCCAAATTCAAAAAACAGAAATCTCATAATTAAAATTCCTCAGACATTCATGTGTCTTATATCATTTTAAAGGTAATCTTGTTGTTAATCCCACCAAAGTGTCCGATTTCAAATAGGCTGTTCAGCGAAAGCACTACAAACAATTATGTTAGGTCACCACAAAACCACAATAATCACAGCCATTTTTTCCAGCTAAAGATAGCTTCACAAAAACCAGAATAGAGATAAAATTAATCACTAACCTTTGATTATTTTCATCAGATGACACTCATAGGACTTCATGTTACACAATACATGCATGTTTTGTTTGATTAAATTCATATTTATATAAAAAAATCTGAGTTTACATTGAGGCGACTAGATTCACTAGTGGCAAAAACATCAAGTGACTTTGCATTGCCACATCGTTTCAACAGAAATACTCATAAATATAGATGATAATACAAGTTATACACATGGAATTATAGATATACCTCTCCTTAATGCAACCGCTGTGTCAGATTACAAAAACACTTTACGGAAAAAGAAACCCACGCTATAATCTGAGACGGTGCTCAAAAGCAAAACACCACAGCCGCAAAGATGGCGTCAACATAAACAAGAAAATATATGATAAATATTCCCTTACCTTTGATGATCTACATCAGAAAGCACACCAGGAATCCCAGGTCCACAATAAATGTTTGTTTTGTTCGAAAAAATCCGTTATTTATGTCCAAATACCTTCTTTTGTTAGCGCGTCTGGTTTACATATCCAAACGCTAATTCTGGTCAGCGTTATATCGGACAAAAACTTCAAAAAGTGATATTACCGGTCGAAGAAACATTTCAAACTAAGTACAGAATCAATCATTAGGATGTTTTTAACATATAGCTTCAATAAAGTTCCAACCGGAGTATTCTTTCTTGTCTTTGTGAGCAATGGAACGCAAGTGAGTACCATGAGGAAAAAGCATGATCAGAAAATGGCTGCTTGATGGACCCCTGACTGATTCTGCTATCATTCTCTCCAACAACATCATACAAGTCTCATTATAATTTCTATTGATGGTTGACATCTAGTGGAACCCCTAGGCAGTGCACAATCATTCATATCTCAAGGGGATTTCATTAGGGACTCTGGTGAATGCATACAAGCTCAGATTTCTGACTTCCTGTTTTGATTTCAACTCAGGATTTTGCCTGCCAATATGAGTTCTGTTAATCTCACAGACATAATTCAAACAGTTTTAGAAACTTTAGAGTGTTTTCTATCCAATACTAATAATAATATGCAAATATTAGCAACTATGACTGAGGAGCAGGCCGTTTGATATGGGCACCTTTTATCCAAGCTACTCAATACTGCCCCTTCAGCCATAAGAAGTTATGGACCAAATTATTAGGGTGAGGCACATGTGCTACTAACAGCTTACTACACAACATACAGTTAATATTACTTTCTTAGCTACAATATACATATCTCCCTGGCATATTACATCATTTATGCAGCAGCATACAGTACATTTTTGTACTCACCTTGTTGTGCTACAGTATTCTCACAAACAGGAAGGTTGGGCGGCGGTCCTTCGTGGGCAAATTTTGTCATCAAACTTTGTCATCAAAGTCTGCCATTCTCTGTATTTATGGTGCTTTCAATGCAACTGTGAAAAAACATGACGCCAGTGATCTTCAGGTCGGAGCTCTAGAAAGAGGCCGAGTTCCCGTCTTGCAATTCCGAGTTGGATGACCGTTTAAAATTTCCCAGCCTCCCGGGTGGCGCAGTGGTCTAAGGCACTGCATCGCAGCTGTGCCACCAGAGATTCTGCGTTCGAGCCCAGGCTCTGTCGCAGTCGGCCGCAACCGGAGGTCCATGGGGCGACGCCCAATTGGCCCAGCTGAGTTAGGGAGGGTTTGGCTGGCAGGGATATCCTTGTCTCATTGCGCACTAGTGACTCCTGTGGCAGGCCGGGTGCAGTGCATGCTGACCAGGTTGCCAGGTGTATGGTGTGCATGGTTTCAAGAAGCAGTGCGGCTAGGTTGTGTTTCGGAGGATGCATGGCTCTCGACCTTTGCCTCCCGAGTCCGTACGGAAGTTGCAGCGATGAGACAAGACTGTAACTACTACCAATTGAATACCACGATATTGGGGAGAAAAAAGGGGTAAACAAAACTTAATTTCCCAGTCGGAGCTATTTTTTTTCCCAGTTCTCTTGAACTCACTGAAGTCTGAGATTTTCCAGTTCCTAGTTTCCTGTTGTTTTGATTGTGGCAGAAGTCATGCTGGATTGACAGCGTGGCCAATGTTGAATGTTTATCCCTTTAAGCTTGGAAAACAGACCCTTACACGCAGACTTGAACGACACACCCTGAATAGCAGGCTAGTGATTGCTGTTAGTCACTGATTCCTTCAAAACCACTCATTGTTGAATTTGTGATTTCCAACTTGTGCGATGGCCGATGAGAACCGATGATACGTTATATTTATAATTTCTCTTCATATGACAAGGAAGAAAAGGATTTGCCAGTAGATTGACAACTTGATTCATGATGATGACTGCTAGCTTGCTAGCTAATATTTTGAAAATATGATGTTGACATGATCAGTCCAATCAAACCTACTGTAGATATAACATGATTTCACATCATTTTATCTGTGGCCAATGACCTTGAGCCTTCTTGGATGGGCACTTCTAATGTAACTCTATGGTAGCACCCAAGGGGCTTGAATTTTCAAGCTCTCCCCGTAGATTTTGCGTTGACGTAGTGTCCCCATGAGTGACAGAACACTGAGCCAACTAGAGAACATTACTAACCCCTACCTACACTCCATATTTTCTGCTAGCTACTCCACCACTACAGAAAGCATTGAGCTAGGCTGAAACACCTGCATTTGGAGCTGCCTTACTCAAGAAAGCAAAAAAGGTTTGTATGCGGTTTTATTAACTCAATATATCTATTTTTTTTACATTGTTTGCAAAATTATATGTGACAAGTATTAATGCCAAAAAACAGGCACATATATATATTTTATAGCTAAACAGGTAGGGCTCAAAACTGGTGGCTCTGCCCCACCTGCCCTGAATGACGGGTCGCCATTGTACATAGTTAGCGCTAGCCTCTTGAATTGGAATCTAACATCTTGTGGCATATTATTTAGCACAGTGTTCCCATCAACCTAATACAGTGCTAGAGAGACTAGATGCCTAGATCACATGAAACTTTCTCTTTGAGTTGGTTAAGGTAAAGTGATTTTGAAATAAAATGTACAATGTTTACCATTAGTGTACACATTCAAGAGACACTGTGACTCCTAAGGATCCTCCCCAGCTCCTGGTTGGTCCTCTCCACCTGCCAGTTGGACTGAGCCCGGAACCCACATGTGAGGTTGACCGTGGCCCCCAGATTCTGATAGAAGGCTCTCCATACCCGCAAGGTGAATTTTATGCTCTCCATACCCGCAACGTCCACCGGAAGGCCATAGTGCCGGAAAGCCTGCTGGAACAATGCCCTTCAGAGACCTGGAGAGCAGTAGGGAGACCAGAGAGAGGAATAAAACGGCAGGATTTGGAAAATCTGTCCACAACAACCATAACAGTGGTGAAACCATTAGACAGGGGAAGATCAGTAACAAAATCTATGGACAGATGTGACCAAGGCCGCTGAGGCACGGGAAGGGGAAGTAGTTTCCCTGCTGGAGCGTGCCGGGGAGATTTGGATTGAGTACATATGGAGCATGAGTTGACATAGTGGGCGACGTCCTGCACCAAGCTGGGCCACCAGTACTTCTCTGAGAGGGATTGGATGGTGTGTGTGATACCCAGGTCAACAGCCAATCTCTCACCTCCTTGGGGATGTAGATGCGCTCCGGAGGGCAGGTAGCAGGAGCAGGTTCCCTCTCCAGAGCCTGGTGGATGTCCACATCTATGTCCCAAAACATGGGGCCAACCAGCGTAGGCACTCAACCAGCGTGGAACCACAGGGTGCGGGGAAGCAGGTCCTCTGACATCCTGGTACCCAGGCGGTGATTTTCCTGCTCGACCATAAGATGGTTGGGTTGTGCTGTTGGAGCCACGGGAGGCAGAGGATTACCTTGTGTACGGGTGCGGTGATAATGAAGAAGGGAAGGCTTTCCTGGTGCATGGGTCCCATGGTGAGTGGTGCGGTGATGTGCGTAATTGTGCCGGATCCCAATGGTTGTGTTTACAGCGGGCCGCCCCTCTGCTCTAGTGGACCCCAGTTTAGGGCGCACCGGACACTGCTGAAGCGCCATAAACCTCTCATAGGAACCCAGCTCCTCCTCTCTCCCAGACGGCCATAGCCCACTCCAACGGCCGTACGGTCAGCAGGACAATGACCGTGGCAACCTTGGACCTCTCGGTGGTGGGTCTCCCGTCTGATAGGCGAAATAGAGGAAGCACTGGAGTAGGAAGCCACGGCATTTCGATGAAGTGCCGTCATATTTCTCCGGAAGGGACAGTTGGGTATCGCTGACCTTTGCGGGCAGCTGGGTAGGCTGGGGGACTAGCTCACTGTGACAACCCGTAGTAGGAGGCCCTCTGATCGGGGTATGGAGAGCCTCGCTGGTGGTGTTGAGGCAGTGGAGGACGTGGAGGACCGCCTCCATGGCCATACCAGTTTTGCCAGCTGGTCGTGGTGTTGGTGGTGTAGATGACCTTGTTCGTTAACTGTCTGGAAGAGGGTTGAATCTTCTGCTGCTTCCATATTGTGAGGTGTTATTGTGTAACGTATACCCCGGGAGTCAGGAAGCCAGTGCAGAAGGTGAGTTTAATACGGAACAGATACAAAGCATGGAAAGCGTACTGAACCTTGATAGAAAACCAATAACACCTAAGGATTGATGAGATGACAACTAAGGGCTAAATAACGGGGGAGTAATCAGGGTAGTGATATGGTCCAGGTGTGCATAATGGTGGTTGCCAGGTGTGCGTAAAGATGGGTTGCCAGGACCGATGGTTAGTAAACCGGTGACATCGAGCGCCGGAGCGGACCCCATTGCTGTAAACGTCTCACAGAGCTCTCTCTTTCATCTCATATGTCTCTTGCCCCTATGACAAACAGAAAGTGTTTTTTTTTCAATTAATTATTTTAGATTACTGTCTATAAATCGACCTCTGAAAGTGCTACAGGGACGAAGCCACTCTCTCCTGCTATCGTGTAAGGATTCCAAGCATGTGCATTGTAAGTGGCTGTGACATAGGGTTCAGCCAGGAGTTGATGGACAGTCGGAAGATCAAATGAAACAGTAGGAGGGACATCCCAGCTGTGGTGTCAGATTTCACATCCTGCTTCACACAGGCAAAAGAGACACACTCCTTAAAAAAGTGTATTGATTTACAAAGTGATGACATAATGGTGATAATTCATTTATCATATATTTAATAATTTGTTGGAAAACAGGGAAATTAAGATATTCACACTTTACTAACATGAACAACAACAGATAGAGCAGCACATAGGTCAGCGCAAATGAGGAAGTTCTCTCTGCAGACATCAAACATCTTAACCATATGTGCGGGGGAGAAGAATATGAGAATATTCACAAGAGAACATTGGTCCCCCAATTACACAGTATGTCACCTCTGAGATGGGGCAGTATCAAAAACCTATATGTTGGTGCTGTACATGGATCATTGTCCATTTGGAAGACCCATTTGCGACCAAGATTTAACTTCCTGACTGATGTCTTGAGATGTTGCTTCAATATATCCACATAATTATCCTCCCTCATGATGCCATCTATTTTGTGAAGTGCACCAGTCCCTCCTGCATCAAAGCACCCCCACAACATGATGCTGCCACCCCGTGCTTCACGGTTGGGATGGTGTTCTTTGTCTGCAAGCCTCCCCCTTTTTCCTCCAAACATAACGATGGTCATTATGGCCAAACAGTTCTATTTTTGTTTCATCAGACCAGAGGACATTTCTCCAAAAAGTACAATCTTCGTCCCCATGTGCAGTTGCAAACCGTAGTCTGGCTTTTTTATGGTGGTTTTGGAGCAGTGGCTTCTTCCTTGCTGAGCGGCCTTTCAGGTTATGTCGATATAGGACTGTGGATATGATACTTTTGTACCTGTTTCCTCCAGCATCTTCACAAGGTCCTTTGCTGTTGTTCTGGGATTGATTTGCACTTTTCGCACCAAAGTACGTTCATCTCTAGGAGACAGAACGCGTCTCCTTCCTAAGCGGTATGGCGGCTACGTGGTCCCATGGTGTTTATACTTGCGTACTATTGTTTGTACAGATGAACGTGGTACCTTCAGGCGTTTGGAAATTGCTCCCAAGGATGAACCAGACTTGTGGAGGTCTACAAAAAAAATTCTGAGGTCTTGACTGATTTCTTTTGATTTTCCCATGATGTCAAGCAAAGAGGCACTGAGTTTGAAGGTAGGCCTTGAAATATATCCCAGGTACACCTCCAATTGACTCAATTAGCCTATCAGAAGCTTCTAAAGCCATGACATAATTTTGGGGAATTTTCCAAGCTGTTTAAAGGCACAGTCAACTTAGTGTATGTAAACTTCTGACCCACTGGAATTGTGATACATTGAACTATAAGTGAAATAATCTGTCTGTAAGCAATTGTTGGACAAATTACTTGTGTCATGTACAAAGTAGATGTCCTACCCTACTTTCCAAAACTATAGTTTGTCAACAAGAAATGTGTGGAGTGGTTGAAAAACGAGTTTTAATGACTCCAACCTAAGTGTATGTAAACTTCCGACTTCAAATGTATATATCTATATCAAATATTACTGCCCACTTTAATATGATTCAACAAGAATAAGATAAAAACTGAAGTCTGAGGTACAAAACGTAAAAACAATCTAAACCGTTTTGAAACAAAGTCAAGACTTGATTGAGCAGAGAATTCCACTCATTTGTCGTACAAACACAGGTGAGATTCTAGTGTCCAGGAATGTTGACTAGACTGTATATTTCAATGTTACAAATATCTAGGTATATAATTTATCACTGCACAGGACACTGAAAATAGTAACAGGATTTATTTTCCCATTCTCTCCAAAGGGTATACATGTCCAATATGTACTAAAGGCTGGGAGCATCATGTGGGAAAGACCTGGGGGGGGGGGGGGGCTGGTCATCATAGACAGCCAACGGGAACAGGTATGACTGACTATTGATTGACGTTATATTAAAGTACACCTAAATCACCTTTCACTAAGGCCTCATATATCTCAAAGGGTTAACCTAATTCATAGCAGCACTCTAATATTAATCTCCAATGAATGAGTCTGGTTAAGACGGTTTTAAGATGAGCAAGTTCATAAAAAGATGCCTGATAATGACCTCAAGTTCTGGATCGGGCTAACAGGTACACAGCCAGAGAAAACGTGGTTCTGGGTGGACAACACACCTCTAGACGTCAGATACATTGTATTCAAATAGTTATACATTTACTTTAGATCACAACACTATATATAAATCATGATCCTTCAGTTAAATATTGCTGTGTAAGTATATTGTGATGTGTCTTCCATGACTGACACAATACAAAAAGACTGGGGAAATCATGAGGGTTTATGTTAACCAAACAAAATAGTTTACTTATGTGTTACCAGATTTTTTCCCTAGCTTCTGGTATGGCAACGAGCCTGATAACTGGCCAGGAAAAAACTGAGAAAATCCCAATGGTGAAGACTGTGTTAGAATGGGAAATTGTGGTACTAAAGACCTCAAGTGTTGGTTTGATGTCAACTGTGATAAGCCTCAGAGAAGAATATGTAAGACAATGTCAAGTGCATGAAATGGCATATTTGTGAAACTTAAAAGTTTCTTGAATTTTGCTCTCAACACAAAAGTATTTTCTAATATTTTTTGCTCGCATTGATAATGAGAAGAAACTGTATTGGTGAGTGGATTACAGGAGATTACTGCTGATGTTCACAGACAGCTTATTTTATGCATACATCTTTTTTTTAAATTACGCTATGGCGTAACACAAACCAAATCTGTAACTCAGCCTGTCAAAAAAAATATGTCTGATATCTTTCGTTTACACCATCTTGAGTGTGTTTTGTACATTTGTATTTCTGCTTTTCAGTGTTGTTTCTAGACCAAGGTCAATTGAAAACAAGAATGTTGTGTGCATACAATATCTAAACATCTAAACATCATTAATAAAGTGTAAAAGGTTTGTTGTTCAGCATTTTATTAAAAAATTGTTTTAAGATTAGCTACAGTAATAGGGACAACACAAACTAGAGATGACTGAATGCCTACAGTACACTTCTTCTATGGTGATGTATCAAGAATATTCAAAAGGTAGGCAATTCAATATTGTGTTGTAGGATTTGACTCAGCTTCAAAGTTAAAATGGATTCAAGTTTGATTAGTGTCACCTTACCCACCACATGTGTAATACATGCTGCTTTGTAGTAACCTGAGAGGTCACACTATTCATTGTTAGATTACCAAGTTAGTAAAATGGAGCTTACACCTTCAGAATGTATTCATACCCCTTGACTTATACCACATTTTGTTAGGTTACAGCCTTATTCTAAAATTGATTAAATCATTGTTTCCCCTCATCAATCTACACACAATACCCAATAATGATAAAGTGAAAAAATATTTTTTGAAATGTTTCAAATATAATGAAAATGAAATACAGAAATATCTCATTTTCTTAAGTATTTACACCCCTGAGTCAATACATGTTAGAATCACTTATGTCAGTGATTACAGCTGTGAGTCTTCCTGGGTAAGTACAATATTATACAATATTTGCACGTTATTCTTAAAAAATATTTCCAAACTGACAAGTTGGTTGTTGATCATTGCTAGACATCCATTTTCAAGCTATACCATATATTTTCAAGCTGATTTAAATCCAATCTGTAACTAGGCCACTCAGACACACTTACTGTCATCTTGGTGAGCAACTCCAGTTTATATTTGGCCTTGTGTTTTAGATTATTGTCCTGCTGAAAGGTGAATTTGTCTCCCAGTGTTGGAAGGCAGTCTGAACCAGGTTTTCCTCTAGGATTCTGCCTGTGCTTCGCTCTATTCTGTTTCTATTTATCCTAAAAAACTACCTACTGTAGTTCTTGCTGATGACAAGCATACTCTTAACATGATGCTGCCCCCACCATGCTTGAAAATATGAAGAGTGGTGCTTAATGATGTGTTGGATTTGCCCCAAACATAGCGCTTGGTATTCAGGACATAAAGTTAATTTCTTTGCCACATTTCCTGCAGTTTTACTTTAGTGCCTTATTGCAAACAGGATGCATGTTTCTGGAATATTTTTATTCTTTAAGGGCTTCCTTTTTTTAACTCTGTTTATTTAGGTTAGTATTGTGGAGTAACTACAATGTTGTTGATCCATCCTCAGTTTTCTCCTATCACAGCCATCAAACCCTGTAACTGTTTTAAAGTTACCATTGGCCTCATGGTGAAATCTCCGGCAACTGATTGAGTAAGGATGCCTATATCTTTGTAGTGACTGGGTGTATAATAGGTGCCCTTCTTTGCGAGGCATTGAAAAACTCCTTGGTCTTTTTTTGTTGAATCTGTGTTTGAAATTCACTGCTCGAATGAAGGACCTTACAGATGCCAGCAGCATACCAGCCTGCATACCACTGCTGGCTGGCTTCTAAAGCTAAGCAGGGTTGGTTCTGGTCAGTCCCTAGACGGGAGACCAGATGCTGCTTGAAGTTGGAGAGCCAGTAGGAGGTGCTCTTTCCTCTAGTCTAAAAATATATCCCAATACCCCAGGACAGTGATTGGGCACATTTTGCTGTGTAGGGTGCAGTCTTTCAGATGGGATGTTAAAACAGGTGTGGTCTTTAAAGATCCTATGCTAGGGGTGTTAAACCTGGTGTCCTGGCTAAATTCCCAATTTGTCCCTCATATCATTATGGCCAGCTAATCATCCCTAACTTGCAATTGGCTCATTCCTCTCCCCTGGTTGTTGTTGTAAATGAGAATGTGTTCTCAGTCAACTTACCTAGTTAAATACAATTCAACAGATAATTGTATGTGTGGGGTACAGAGATGAAGACATAAAAAAAAATATTCCACACAGAGTCCATGCACTTGTTATGCACATTTTCACTCCTGGATGTATTTAGTCTTGCTACAACAAAAGAGTTGAATACTTATATACTCAAGACATACCAGCTTTTCGTTTTTTATAAATGTTATAAAATATTCTAAAAACATAATTCCACTTTGACATTATGAGGTATTGTGTGTAGGCCAGTGACACAACATCTCAATCTAATTCATTTTAAATTCAGGCTGTAACACAATAAAATGTGAACAAGTTCCAGAGGTGTGAATACTTTCTGAAGGCACAGAGAATGAGAAGACCCGCTATAGAGGAACTGCTGGGGTGTTTTGTTCTGGGGAGATGCTTCTGTAAGTGTCTCTGCATTGAGTGTTCAGAACTAGTCTTCATCTTGACTTACTGAAAGGTGGATAAAATCAACAATGTCTGAGACTGCAAGTGTTTATATTAATACAATAAAATCGCCAAAGGTGTCACGTTCGTCGTAATGTGGAAGAGAGGAGGACTAAGGCGCAGCGTGATATGAAAACATCTATTTATTTAACGAAGATGAACACTAAACAAACTATACAAAATAACAAAACGAACGTGAAGCTATAATACAAAAGTGCAGACACAGGCAACTAGACATAGACAATAACCCACAACCCACAATACAAAACAGGCTACCTAAATATGGTTCCCAATCAGAGACAACGCAAAACACCTGTCTCTGATTGAGAACCATATCAGGCCAAACACATAGAAATAGACAAACCAGACATACAACATAGAATGCCCACTCAGATCACACCCTGACCAAACAAAACATAAAACATACAAAGCAAACTATGGTCAGGGCGTGACAAAAGGACTGAGGGGGAAGATTAAGATTAGTTTCAAACTCAGAATTTGATGATAATGCATTTGTATAGAGCAATACATACTGTGCATTCGGAGAGTATTCAGACCCCTTGACTTTTTCTTAAGTTACAGCCTTATTCCCTCATCAATCTACACACAACACCCCATAATGACGAAGCAAAAAACGTGTTTTAGGAATTTCTGCAAATGTATAAAAAAAATCGAAATGGAAATATCACATTTACAGAAGTATTCAGACCCTTTACTCAGTACTTTGTTGAAGCACCTTTAGCAGCGATTACAGCCTCGAGTCTTCTTGGGTATGACACTGCAAGCTTGGCACACCTGTATTTGGGGAGTTTCCCCCATTCATCTCCGCAGATCCTCTCTAGCTCTGTCAGTTTGGATGGGTAGCGTCGCTGCACAGCTATTTTCAGGTCTCTTCAGAGATGTTCGATCAGGTTATACTGTAGTGTGGATAGTTACAACTTCACAATAAAGGTAACCAAGACACTTAAATAATACTTAGTTTATAATGCATATAAAGTGCACACAAGCAGTATTAGTACTCGGTCACCAAATATAAATGAATGTTGAGCGTGTTCTTCATTCTCAACCTGTTTTAAGAGATGTCACCTGGACAAAGTTACATGGCCAAACGGAGAAAATGCAAAAATCGACAGTCCAAACATACTGTTCTTTGAATTCAAGTCATATTGCTTTTTGTTAGGCTATTGGTCTATTGACGGATTGCATGTATATATTTATACAGTGATGACAAATGGTATTGGTAGGCCTAGTTGGAGGGGGGAAATCAAGATTACACCTCTCTCAACGTGAACTACCATCACAAAACATCATGAATTAATGAGTTTGTACATAGTGTGATTGTACTTTGTAGTGCAAATGGAGGAAGTTCTTTCTGCAGACATCAAACATCTCTACCACATAGGCGAGGAAGAAGAATACGAGAACATTGACATGAGAACATTGGTTCCCTTATTTTATGGACCACAAACACAAGGGTCTCTCTCTGTCACCTCTAAGATGGGACAGGACAGTATCAAGAGCCTTGGTCTTGCTCCCTAGAATCATAGGTTTTGGAAAGTGTTCAGACCCCTTGACCTTTTTCACATTTTGTTATATTACTGCCTTATTCTAAAATTGATAAAATTGTTTTTTCCCCCTCATCAATCTACACACAACACCCCATAATGACACAGGTATTTAGACATTTTTGCAAATTTATAAAATAAAAAATAAACACTGAAATATCAGATTTACATAAGTATTCAGACCCTTTACTCAGTACTTTGTTGAAGCACCTTTGGCAGCGATTACAGCGTCTACTTTGGTACGACGCTACAAGCTTTGACACCTGTATTTGGTGAGTTTCTCCCATTCTTCTCTGCAGATCCTCTCAAGCTCTGTCAGGTCGGATGGGGAACGTTGCTGCACAGCTATTTTCAGGTCTCTCCAGAGATGTTCGATCGGGGTCAAGTCCGGGCTCTAGCTGGGCCACTCAAGGACATTCAAAGACTTGTCCTGAAGCCACTCCTGCATTGATTTGGCTGTGAACTTAGGGTCATTGTCCCTGTTGGAGGTGAGCCTTCGACCCAGCTCTGGAGCAGGTTTTCATCAAGGATCTCTCTGTACTTTGCTCTGTTCATCTTTTCCTCGATCCTGACTAGTCTCCCAGTCCCTGCCGCTGAAAAACTTCTCCCACAGCATGATGCTGCCACCACCATGCTTCACCGTAGGGATGGTGCCAGGTTTCCTCCAGACGTGACACTTGGTATTCAGGCCAAAGAGTTCAATCTTGGTTTCATCAGACCAGAGAATCTTGTTTCTCATGGTCTGAGAGTCCTTTAAATGCCTTTTGGCAAACTCCAAGCGGGCTATCATGTGCCTTTTACTGAGGAGTGGCTTTCGTCTGGCCACTCTACCATAAAGGCCTGATTGGTGGAGTGCTGCAGAGTTGGTTGTTCTTCTGGAAAGTTCTCCCATCTCCACAGAGGAACTCTAGAGCTGTGTCAGTGACCATCGGGTTCTTGGTCACCTCCCTGACCAAGGTCCTTCTCCCCGATTGCTCAGTTTGGCAGGGTGGCCAGCTCTAGTCTTGGTGGTTCCAAACTTCTTCCATTTAAGAGTTTATTTATTTTATTTATTTTATTTCACCTTTATTTAACCAGGTAGGAAAGTTGAGAACAAGTTCTCATTTACAATTGCGACCTGGCCAAGATAAAGCAAAGCAGTTTGACACATACAACAACACAGAGTTACACATGGAGTAAAACAAACATACAGTCAATAATACAGTAGAAAAATAAGTCTATATGCAATGTGAGCAAGTGAGGTGAGATAAG
Organism: Salvelinus namaycush; assembly: GCF_016432855.1. Taxonomy (NCBI): domain Eukaryota; kingdom Metazoa; phylum Chordata; class Actinopteri; order Salmoniformes; family Salmonidae; genus Salvelinus; species Salvelinus namaycush. Next base: position 32,665,039 of record NC_052333.1, read on the forward strand.
GGAGGTGAAGGCAAAAAAAGGCCATGTTGGCAAAGTAAATACAATATAGCAAGTAAAACACTGGAATGGTTGATTTGCAGTGGAAGAATGTGAAAAGTAGAGATAGAAATAATGGGGTGCAAAGGAGCAAAATAAATAAATAAATACAGTAGGGAAAGAGGTAGTTGTTTGGGCTAAATTATAGATGGGCTATGTACAGGTGCAGTAATCTGTGAGCTGCTCTGACAGCTGGTGCTTAAAGCTAGTGAGGGAGATAAGTGTTTCCAGTTTCAGAGATTTTTGTAGTTCGTTCCAGTCATTGGCAGCAGAGAACTGGAAGGAAAGGCGACCAAAGGAGGAATTGGCTTTGGGGGTGACCAGTGAGATATACCTGCTGGAGCGCATGCTACAGGTGGGTGCTGCTATGGTGACCAGCGAGCGGAGATAAGGGGGAACTTTACCTAGCAGGGTCTTGTAGATGACCTGGAGCCAGTGGGTTTGGCGACGAGTATGAAGCGAGGGCCAGCCAACGAGAGCGTACAGGTCGCAGTGGTGGGTAGTATATGGGGCTTTGGTGACAAAACGGATGGCACTGTGATAGACTGCATCCAATTTATAGAGTAGGGTACTGGAGACTATTTTGTAAATGACATCACCGAAGTCGAGGATTGGTAGGATGGTCAGTTTTACAAGGGTATGTTTGGCAGCAGGAGTGAAGGATGCTTTGTTGCGGAATAGGAAGCCAATTCTAGATGTAACTTTGGATTGGAGATGTTTGATGTGAGTCTGGAAGGAGAGTTTACAGTCTAACCAGACACCTAGGTATTTGTAGTTTTCCACATATTCTAAGTCAGAGCCGTCCAGAGTAGTGATGTTGGACAGGCGGGCAGGTGCAGGCAGCGATCGGTTGAAGAGCATGCATTTAGTTTTACTTGTATTTAAGAGCAATTGGAGGCCACCAAAGGAAAGTTGTATGGCATTGAAGCTCGCCTGGAGGGTTGTTAACACAGTGTCCAAAGAAGGGCCAGAAGTTTACAGAATGGTGTCGTCTGCGTAGAGGTGGATCAGAGACTCACCAGCAGCAAGAGCGACATCATTGATGTATACAGAGAAGAGAGTCGGTCCAAGAATTGAACCCTGTGACACCCCCATAGAGACTGCCAGAGGCCCGGACAACAGACCCTCCGATTTGACACACTGAACTCGATCAGAGAAGTAGTTGGTGAACCAGGCGAGGCAATCATTTGAGAAACCAAGGCTGTCGAGTCTGCCGATGAGGATGTGGTGATTGACAGAGTCGACAGCCTTGGCCAGGTCAATGAACACAGCTGCACAGTATTGTTAACCGCTGCACAGCGGTTAAGATATCGTTTAGGACCTTGAGCGTGGCTGAGGTGCACACATGACCAGCTCTGAAACCAGATTGCATAGCGGAGAAGGTATGGTGGGATTCGAAGTGGTCGGTAATCTGTTTGTTGACTTGGCTTTCGAAGACCTTAGAAAGGCAGGGTAGGATAGATTTAGGTCTGTAGCAGTTTGGGTCAAGAGTTGCCCCCCCCTTTGAAGAGGGGGATGACCGCAGCTGCTTTCCAATCTTTGGGAATCTCAGACGACACGAAAGAGAGGTTGAACAGGCTAGTAATAGGGGTGGCAACAATTTCAGCAGATCATTTTAGAAAGAAAGGGTCCAGATTATCTAGCCCGGCTGATTTGTAGGGGTCCAGATTTTGCAGCTCTTTCAGAACATCAGCTGACTGGATTTGGGAGAAGGAGCAATGGGGAAGGCTTGGGCGAGTAGCTGTGGGGGGTGCAGTGCTGTTGACCGGGGTAGGGGTAACCAGGTGGAAAGCATGGCCAGCTGTAGAAAAATGCTTATTGAAATTCTCAATTATAGTGGATTTATCGGTGGTGACAGTGTTTCCTATCTTCAGTGCAGTGGGCAGCTGGGAGGAGGTGTTCTTATTCTCCATGGACTTTACAGTGTCCCAGAACTTTTTTGAGTTTGTGTTGCAGGAAGCAAATTTCTGCTTGAAAAAGCTAGCCTTGGCTTTTCTAACTGCCTGTGTATATTGGTTTCTAGCTTCCCTGAAAAGTTGCATATCACGGGGGATGTTCGATGCTAATGCAGAACGCCATAGGGTATTTTTGTGTTGGATAAGGGCAGTCAGGTCTGGAGAGAACCAAGGGCTATATTTGTTCCTGGTTCTAAATTTCTTGAATGGGGCATGCTTATTTAAGATGGTGGGTAAGGCTTTTTTTTTTAAATAACCAGGCGTCCTCTACTGACGGGATGAGATCAATATCCTTCCAGGATACCCGGGCCAGGTTGATTAGAAAGGCCTGCTCGCTGAAGTGTTTTAGAGAGCGTTTGACAGTGATGAGGGGAGGTCGTTTGACCGCAGACCCATTACGGATGCAGGCAATAAGGCAGTGATCGCTGAGATCTTGGTTGAAAACAGCAGAGGTGTATTTAGAGGGCAAGTTGGTTAGGATGATATCTATGAGGGTGCCCGTGTTTACGGCTTTGGGGTGGTACCTGGTAGGTTCATTGATAATTTGTGTGAGATTGAGGGCATCAAGCTTAGATTGTAGGATGGCTGGGGTGTTAAGCATGTTCCAGTTTAGGTCGCCTAGCAGCACGAGCTCTGAAGATCGATGGGGGGCAATCAGTTCACATATGGTGTCCATAGCACAGCTAGGGGCAGAGGGTGGTCTATAGCAGGCGGCAACGGTGAGAAACTTGTTTTTAGAGAAGTTCAAATTGTTTGGGTACAGACCTGGATAGAAGGACAGAACTCTGCAGGCTATCTTTGCAGTAGATTGCAACACCGCTCCCTTTGGCCGTTCTATCTTGTCTGAAAATGTTGTAGTTAGAGATGAAAATGTCAGAATTTTTGTGTGTGCTAAAGTGTGCTAAAGCAGTGAATAAAACAAACTTCTGAAAAAACATGGAGTGGGGGATTACACAGGCCTTCTGAAAGATCTCGTGAAGGAGAAGATGGACAAGATAAAAAGGAGAGTTATGTAAGATTTTTTGTGTGAATATGGAATGGAGGATCACACAGACCTTTTGGAAGAGCTTGAGGAGGAAATGGGACAGGAGGAGAGTGAGGATCAATTAAATGTGGCGGCAGGTGCAGTGATGACTGCTGCGTAGAAGTTGAGTGTAGAGGGAAGTAGTGGTGAGGAAGGTAGGCGACAAGTGCAAAAACAGGGATACCTGCTCCAGTAGTTCAGAGATGGAACTTGTTGAGAATGAGGAGATTGCGGAGTTCAGGCTTCGTCCCAAGGCTGATAAGGATGATTTTGGCCCAGTGGGGGTGAGATATATATTTTTTATTTAACTAGGCAAGTCCATCAAGAACAAATTCTTATTTACAATGACAGCCTACACCAGCTAAACCCTAAACAGGATGACACTGGGCCAATTGTGCGCCACCCTATGGTACTCCCGATCACAGCTGGTTGTGATACAGCCCAGAATCGAACCAGGGTCTGTAGTGACACCTCTAGCACTGTGATGCAGTGCCTTAGACCGCTGCCCCACTGGGGATCCTTGTTGTTTGGTTGATCCATATGTGGTGTCAGGTTGGGTGGAGGAGAGGTTGGGGACTGTTGAGTTGGTGAAAGTAACTCGGAATGGACTCATGATGATTTATCATGTCTCCTCCCCCCAGAGGGAGAGGGCGCTCCGGATTACGAGATTAGGGACAAGAATTGTGCCGTGCTTTGTTCTCTGGAGCAAGGAGTCGTCGAAAGGAGTGATAACGAGAGTGGCATTAAGTGTTGAGGAGGAGCAGTTGAAATGGAAGATTCCCAGTGTCTGTGACACCCGCCACTTGATGAGACGTAGATACGGTGGGCAAATGGAGAAGACATTGTCTGTCATGCTGAGTTTTGATGCAGAGTCATTACCAGAAAAGGTCAAGGTAGGAAATGTCAGTTATCACGTGAGAGTTTGTTACGAAAATATTACTGTGTTTTAGCTGTCATGTTTATGGGCTTATTGCAGCAGTGTGTAGGAGGGACATGCCCAGATGTGAGAAGTGTGCAGGAAGGCATGAGAAGAAGGAATGTGTGGTATCGGTGGAGAAAGTTGTGTTAGTTGTGAGGATGATCATGGGGATGGAGATCGGAGGTGTCCGGTGAGAGAAAGGCAGATTGAGGTTGCCAGGGTCAGAATAGAACAGAAAGTGTTGTATGCCTAAGCAGTGAAGATAGTGGTAGAGGAAGATGGGTACAGGGTGAGAGCATTCCTATGAGTAGGCGGAGATCAAGAGTGATGGGAAGAATAGGTGCTTCAGTACGGTGGGCTTTTTAGCATTTATTGCCATGGTTGTTAATTGTACCGCAGAAATGAATTGAAAGTAACAGAAAATAGTTGTAGTGGCAGCGGCAGATAAGTACTTGGGATTGCTCACCTGCTCTTTCTATGACATAGACTGACCAGGTGAAAGCTATGACCCAGTATTGCTGTCACTTGTTAAATCCACCAATCAGTGTAGATGAAGGGGAGGAGACAGGTTAAAGACGGATTTTTAAGCCTTGAGACAATTGTGACATGGATTGTGTGTGTCATTCAGAGGGTGAATGGGCAGGACAAAAGATTTAAGTGCCTTTGAACGGGGTATGGTAGTAGGTGCCAGGCACACCAGTTTGAGTGTGTCAAGAACTGCAACACTGCTCGGTTTTTAAAGCTCAACAGTTTGTGTGTATCAAGAATGGCCCACCACCCAAAGGACATCCAGCCAACTTGACACTACATTGGAGTCAACATGGGCCAGCATCCCTGTGGAACGTTTTCAACACCTTGTAGAGTCCATGTACCGACAAATTGAGGCAGTTCTGATGGCAAAAGGGGGTGCAACTCAATATTAGGAAGGTGTGCCTCATGTTTTGTACACTCAGTGTATGACTCGTAGGAACAAGGAACATGGTTTTTGACGAAAATGCTAAAATAGAATCTGTTCTGCATCTTGTAAACGTTTTTTCCACCCATATGTAGGAAACTTCCTCATTGTTTTGCCTAGCTTGCACTTTGCACTGACTTCATCTGACCCACACACATTCACCCACGCACGCACCTACCCACACACACATACTGTACCATTAGTGTCGGTAGATGGCTGGTTGCGTCCGGCTTTGGGAATTGAGATTTCAGAGTACGTGGCATCATTCGCTGTGGATCCTGTTGCTGGAATGCAACCATGAAAGTGTGAGCACAAGACAAAACTCCTCTCATCACATTGGCTGTTCCTGAACCAGCATTTTTAACACTCAGTTTATTCGTTTTTGTTTTTAGCACTTTGGTCCTGTTTTCACAAGTATGCGGTAAAATTCTGTACAAACTCAAAACAGATCATGAAAAAGGCTGTTGTTTCAAAACTTTAAGCACATTTTCAATTGACGGGGCCCAAGCCCACCTGTTTGACCTCTTTGATAGGGCCCAAGCCCCATCAAAAGTACAACACACAAAATCATACTGTAACCTTTTCACCAAACCTGATCACTGTTTCATCTAGAAATACCTTTCATATAAAGTCATTGCCTTTCACAATGCAATGCTCACAATACTTTTCATATGATTCTCTTTTCATTTGTTCAAATCAATTTGACCATCACTTAATCCAACTGGGCTTAATGGCCAACCACTTACCCGGTGGTAAACCTATGAATTTTAAACTAGTTTGTCCACTATCAATGGATTTTGAGAACTACAAAAATAAAATGTGTGTTTGTAAAGTATAAACATCTAAATGACATGTATGATGCATGATAACCATACATAATGACTACTAGTTAATGCTAATTGATTTCAACATGGAGCAGGAAAGACAGCAAGGGAGAGGTGTAAATCAAAGAGCTCGTGGACAAGGAGCTTGTCAAACAGGTGGGCATGGGCCCCATCAAAGAGGTCAAACAGGTGGGCATGGGCCCCATCAAAGAGGTCAAACAGGTGGGCATGGGCCCCATCAAAGAGGTCAAACAGGTGGGCATGGGCCCCATCAAAGAGGTCAAACAGGTGGGCATGGGCCCCATCAAAGAGGTCAAAGAGGTGGGCTTGGGCCCCATCAAAGAGGTCAAAGAGGTGGGCTTGGGCCCCATCAAAGAGGTCAAACAGGTGGGCTTGGGCCCCATCAAAGAGGTCAAAGGGGTGGGCTTGGGCCCTGTCAAAGAGGTCAAACAGGTGGGCTTGGGCCCCATCAAAGAGGTCAAACGGGTGGGCTTGGGCCCTGTCAAAGAGGTCAAACAGGTGGGCTTGGGCCCCGTCAAAGAGGTCAAACAGGTGGGCTTGGGCCCCATCAAAGAGGTCAAACAGGTGGGCTTGGGCCCCATCAAAGAGGTCAAACAGGTGGGCTTGGGCCCCATCAAAGAGGTCAAACAGGTGGGCTTGGGCCCCATCAAAGAGGTCAAAGGGGTGGGCTTGGGCCCCATCAAAGAGGTCAAACAGGTGGGCTTGGGCCCCATCAAAGAGGTCAAAGGGGTGGGCTTGGGCCCCATCAAAGAGGTCAAACAGGTGGGCTTGGGCCCCATCAAAGAGGTCAAAGGGGTGGGCTTGGGCCCCGTCAAAGAGGTCAAAGGGGTGGGCTTGGGCCCCATCAAAGAGGTCAAAGGGGTGGGCTTGGGCCCTGTCAAAGAGGTCAAACAGGTGGGCTTGGGCCCCATCAAAGAGGTCAAACAGGTGGGCTTGGGCCCCATCAAAGAGGTCAAAGGGGTGGGCTTGGGCCCCATCAAAGAGGTCAAAGGGGTGGGCTTGGGCCCCATCAAAGAGGTCAAAGGGGTGGGCTTGGGCCCCGTCAAAGAGGTCAAACAGGTGGGCTTGGGCCCCGTCAAAGAGGTCAAACAGGTGGGCTTGGGCCCCATCAAAGAGGTCAAAGGGGGTGGCTTGGGCCCTGTCAAAGAGGTCAAACAGGTGGGCTTGGGCCCCATCAAAGAGGTCAAAGGGGTGGGCTTGGGCCCTGTCAAAGAGGTCAAACAGGTGGGCTTGGGCCCCGTCAAAGAGGTCAAACAGGTGGGCTTGGGCCCCATCAAAGAGGTCAAACAGGTGGGCTTGGGCCCCATCAAAGAGGTCAAACAGGTGGGCTTGGGCCCCATCAAAGAGGTCAAACAGGTGGGCTTGGGCCCCGTCAAAGAGGTCAAACAGGTGGGCTTGGGCCCCATCAAAGAGGTCAAACAGGTGGGCTTGGGCCCCATCAAAGAGGTCAAAGGGGTGGGCTTGGGCCCCGTCAAAGAGGTCAAACAGGTGGGCTTGGGCCCCATCAAAGAGGTCAAAGGGGTGGGCTTGGGCCCTGTCAAAGAGGTCAAACAGGTGGGCTTGGGCCCCATCAAAGAGGTCAAACAGGTGGGCTTGGGCCCCATCAAAGAGGTCAAACAGGTGGGCTTGGGCCCTGTCAAAGAGGTGGGACTGGGCCCTGTCAAAGAGGTGGACATCAGAGAGAGGGAGGCAGACGGCAGGGAACTGTTGTGTCTAATGAAATCAGGGCCATCGTCGTTGAACATGTGATAAACAGAGGCCTTACCATGGCAGAGCTGACAGATTAGTTCACCCCAATCTGAAACTGTCAATTTGATCCTGAGAAAATTTCACCAAGAAAACCCGGTAAGTCTTGAGGATATGCACTATGCTTTACATCTCCATGTACGCAGCTATTTCTGAGGATGGTGTGGTAGGATGTAGGGCATTACTTGGATCCTACAACGCTGCACATCTCATTGTGTTTCTCAATGAAATTGAGCAGGCCTGTCAAGGTGAAGGGGTAACTATGTCACTGAGTGTGACAATGTCAGGTTCCACCCTGCAGAGGTGGTTCAGGCATGGTTTTGGGCCCATCCCCAATTCGTGACCCTATACTCTTCTTTCCTCAACCCTATTGAGGAATCTTTTTCAGCATGGAGGTGGAAGCTGTACGATCGCCATCCCCATGAGCGTGCCACCCTACTTCTGGCCATGAATGAGGAATTCGCCGACATCAATGCAGACCAATGTCAAGCTTGGATTAGCCATGTCAAAAGGTTTTTCCTGCGGTGCATGAATAATGAGGACATTCACTGTGACGTGGATGAGAATTTATGGCCAAATGCTCAAGACAGGCTTCATGCTAACTAATGCGTGCTAAACCTTATCTTTTATTTTCATTCATTTCATTAATTAGTTTCATTTACAATTATATCTGAAAAACATTTTTTTTGCATGAATGATTGTAGAGGATGTCTTCATTGATCACACCTTTGATTACACATTGGATAGATATTAAAGGAAATTATAGAATGTGTCAATTTTGTTGGGTCATTTAAGTCTATTGCCTAATGTGAAAACTGTAATCTACTGTAATTTACAGTACTGTAGCATTTTACTTTCAGCACTTCTAAGGGCGATTTGAAACACGCATCTTGCATTGTTTTCTATTGGATTAACTGGTAGTTAAAACAACTAAATAGAAAATATGTTAATATGTTACGGTGATTAAACCAATGTTCTCATTACATTTTACAATAAACATATTTTGAATCAGTGGTTGTGTGGTGAGAGATGTTTACAATCCAAATGAACGCACAATGACAGGTTGAGTGAAAGACTGGCTGAGTTACAAGTGTGACCAGTTGACAGTATTATACTAAGAGTTGTGAAAATGTACCAGATACTTGTGAAAATTTGACCAAAGCGACAAAGTAAAACTGTAATGTAAAATTATCAGCACAGATCACTGATAAGGCATGAAGTGTTGCATGCAAACCAGCTAACAAATATGTTTCCTGCAAACCCTTTGAATTGTAATCTCTAAAATCTCTGTGATGTAAGTCATTTTTGTCCTTGGGAACATGTTTTGAAATAGGGTATCAATATGTGTTGTCAAATAAAGTCAGTGTAGTATAAATATAATTTTAAAGGGGCTGCTGGGTATTTTTTGGTAAACAGCTGAGGGATGGGGCTGGAGGAATGTAAACACTCAAGTTCATAGACGGAGCTATGGGAGCGAGGACGGACCATCCATGACCATGAGATAAAAATGATAACCATGATTTATACAATTACATTGTATACAAACAATGGAGTAAAACAAGCTTACATTTGTTCTGATGGGGTAATACAGTTGAACTAAGCTGATGAGGTGTTTCTAAGTAATATTCTTCAAGAATCAACAGCTATATAGCATTCATTTCAAAAACGGATCCTAAATTGCCCTAGAGTATAGATATGTATTGGCAGATAGAGGAAGCTTTTTGTTGAACACTCTGCACATCCTGAGCATACAGCATGTCTATAAAAATAGATTTTAGTTTAGAACATACCACCATCTTTTCCTTCAGTCCTTTGGTGTTTTTTGAATTTCACATCAGCGTGGACTATTCCTGCAGACATACTGATCTAAACACTCATACCAGACACTTATAACATCAACCCAAATAGACACTTATTTTATATGATGGGGACTGTGGGAGGGACTATGTGTTGAAAAAAAAACAGTTGCTCAATGACACAACTTCTCTTTTCTCTCTTTGCAGCATTAATTTAACTAACCAACTAAAAACAGTTATTACTACAAGTACTAATTAATAAGTGGTAGGCATATTTATATTGTGAAGACCTTAACCCAACACGTAGCGACCTCGTATTTACTAATCTCTTTTATGGCAAGTTCACACTGGAAATCACCAAGATGCTGCAAAGCGTTACTGTAGTAAACCTACCATAACAGCAAGTGACACACACACACACGCACACGCAGACGCAGACGCACACACACACAGCTGATAGAGCTTTCCTGCCTGACACTGAATTGTCTCTAGAACTTTTCTCATCTATTTTTATATCTCTGGTAGACAATCACACTCCCTTTAAACGCCTTAGAGTTCAAAATAGAACAAATCCTTGGTTCCCTATAGAACTTTCAGATCTCATTATGATGAGAAATCAGGCCTGGGCCAAGGCTCGAAAAACTGACTTGGTAACTGATTGGCAGGGTTTCAGGCTATTGTGGAATACTGTAGATGTACTTCCTCGATGAAGAAAGCTAACTCAAGCTACTTTCTAAGTACTATCTGGTGATCCGTCAAAATGTTGGAAAATAGTTAATGCACTGAAGCGTGGAAATTCCTCTCCTTCCCTGCCTAAGCAAGTTGTGTCAGACTTTCTTTCAAGATAAAATAATGGTTAAAATCCTGGGTAAAAGACTTGCTGGCACGAATGACCAGTTCCTGAAGGAAATTGCAGAACGGCGTAAAGTTCTGTAACCAATTTAAGGAAAATAGATTTAAAGGGAAACGCGTGGCTCTCGTGGTCGATAAACTGTATATTGATAACCAGTTGTTCAGAGACAGACTATTCCACGGCTATTTAAAAAATCACAAAGTTCTCAGAGGAGGCAAATAAGGAAACACAGAATTCTAGCCCAGTTCTGGATTGTAATAATACAACAAAAAAAATAGCTTTTCTATCTTCAAGAATAACTAATTGGAACACAAAAGCACTAATTCAACATGGTGGAGATAAAAACTCAGTAAACAGAAGGCACAGTATGTGTGGATGGATGGTGTGGTGTGTGTTGTTTGGTGTTTTGGAAAGTGTGGCGTTGAGTGAGAAAGGAAATGGTTGCATATCCCAGAACCAATGTATTGCTGTGAGCGGGGGTGTGAGAGAGCTTTCAATGTTGTTCACATGAGGGATATACATTTTATAATAAATTATACATCTTATTTATTGTCCTTTCATGGTGGAACAGCGTTTACAAATAAATGATACATCTAATTTATGATCCTATATTGATGGAACAGTCCACAACCCTAGACACCCACCTGAACGACCCAGATACTAAGGAGAAGTCCCCATCTGTTTTATGGGCCTGCTGTAAGCAGCCAAAATGTGGTCAGAGACCGAGAGCTGCAACGCCCCCTCAAGATTCTGAGCCTGTCTGGCAGTGTTGGTCCTGCAAAGCCAAAGCCCCCTGATAGAAGAGCATAACATGCAAGTAGATTCTCAAAGCTGCTAACGAGAACCTTGACGACCTTGAACCTAGCCGGTGGGGGATTCCGGTGGGGTGCCACCACCCAGGCAGTGGCAGTGCTGGCAACACTAGCTGCAGGTAACCCATGGGGGGGGGGGGGGGGGTCACAGACATTCAGAGAGGGTGCATATTATTGTGTCCATGGTGACACACAATCAAATGTCTGACTGCACAGAGATGCTTGGGAATATGGTCACTACGTGGACCATGTGGGTGTTTCAGGGGAAGGGGGTATATCTGACCATCATCTAGGACGTGACAATGGTTAATCAAATCTCCACATTTCTGCCCATAGTTTTTGCACAGTTTCGCAGGCCTTCTCATACAGCTGCAACTGTATATGTATTCGTTAATCAAGACATTTCTTGAGGTGGGCTCTGGGATGGTGCAACTGTTGAGAATGTGAGTTTATGGTTGTTGTGGGGAAAAGGGGTTGAGTGTGTGTATCCCACAACAGTTGCGAGGGGGTAAAAGAAGTTAGGGACAATATAGGATGATTCACAATAATTGTTTCCTAATATAATAATTGCATGCCATAATGTAATGGTGAGAGGTAATTTTTTTTTGCATAAATTGCCTACATTCCTACAAATATTAATAGATAATTATGGAAAATAAGATACAGGATTTAAAATGTATGGCTACATATAATACGAGGTGAGGGCGATGGAAATGCATTTCGCGGTTGATCTGCTTCTGTTCTGTGGGGAGCACACAGTGCCATTTTCGAAGGATGGATCCCGGTCTGCCGGGCATAGGGATGACAACCCAACTCAGGATGAGGAGGGCTTATAGCGGGTGGAATAGTGGGGACAAATTGGAGGATTACTTAGTAGCAATGCAAATATCATGGTACAACTATATAGACACTCAATCATCATGTTACTTTTTAATGGTACGTTCACAAACATATATTTTGATAAATAGAATTGAAACTTGTATCTCATTATGGTTAGTGGTGAAATAAGTATAGCCAGTATTAATTGTAATGGCTTAGCAGATAACAAAGGGGCAGGCAAGAGAATGGTCGTGGACAGGCATAAGATGATAAACAAGGTCAGAGTCCAGGAGGTACAGAGTGGCAGGCAGGCTCGAGGTCAGGGCAGGCAGTATGGTCAGGCAGACGGGTTCAGAGTCAAGGCAGGCAAGGGTCAAAAGCAGGATGACTTGCAAAAGAACGATAAGAAAAAGAAGGTGCACAGAAAAACCCACTGGTTGACTTGACAAGACAAACTGGCAACAGACAAACAGGGAACACCGGGGACTAATGGGGAAAACGGGTGACACCTGGAGGTGGGTGGAGACAATCACAAAGACAGGTGAAACAGATCAGGGTGTGACACCTGGCTAAAAGAAAAGGAATATGATATCTATTGTTTACAGGAAACTCATTCAACAATTTTAGATGAAGTTTTGTGGAAAAGGGACTGGGGGGGTAAATAGAAATAAATATGTTATTGGACAATAAACAGATATGGCTTATTAACCTATACAGTCCAAATAATGATGATCCAAGCTTCTTTGAAAATATATATAAGAATTTATCAACTCTACAAGCAACACTAGACTCTAATATTATGGTGGGGGATTTTAATACGGTTTTAAATACCTCTATGGACCGTAAAGGAAATCACACTACAAACTATCACCCTCAGGCAGTTAAGGAAATCATGTTAGTGAATTAGTGGATATACCCTGCTTAAATACCCTGACCTAGTGAGATATACATGGCGGAGGCTTAATCAAGCTAGTCGTCTTGACTACTTTCTTATGTCATTCTATCTGGCACCAAAATATTTGTAAAAAGTGTTGATAGGGGACAGAATGCAGTCGTATCATCACATAATTGGCATATATATTACTCTTACAGAATTTCCACATGGGTGAGGATATTGGAAACTTAATCAAAGCCTACTGGACAGAATAATTTATAACTGGCTTTTTCCGACATAACATAGGTACAGCAGATCCCCTTATTGTCATATCTATTTATTATTGCCATCAAAATGTTAGCTGTTAAAATTAGATCCAACAATAATATTAAGGGATTAGAAATCCGTGGCTTTAAAACAAAGGTGTCATTGTACGCTGATGACTCATGTTTTCTTTTAAGCAATTAGAATCCCTCCACAGCCTCAGAGGTTCTAGATACTTTTGCTAACCTCTCTGGATTAAAACCAAATTATGATAAATCTACTATATTACGTATTGGATCACTAAAAAAATGCAACATTTACATTACCGTGTAGTTTACCAATAAAATGGTCTGACGGGGATATGGACATACTCGGTATAAAAGTCCCGAAAGAAAGAAATTATCTCACTCCAATACATTTTTATAGAAAGTTAACAAAAATAGGTAAGATCTTGCTACAATGGAAAGGAAAATACCTGTCTATTTGTGGAAAAATCACCCTGCTTAACTCTTTAGTCATGTCACAGTTTACCTATTTGCTTATGGTTTTGCTTACACCTAGTGACCTGCTTTTTCAATCATATGAACAAAAAACAATTTTATTCTGAATGTGAAGTTAGACAAAATTAAAAGGGCCTATTTATATAATGAATAGGAATTTGGAGGGCAGAAATGATTAAATATCAAAGCATTAGACCTCTCACTAAAGGCATCAGTCATACAAAAGTTATACTTAAATCCAAAATGGTTCTCTAGTAAATTAGTAGGAATGTCTCACCCCATGTTCAAGAATGGCCCTTTTCCCTTTATTCAGATTACAACTGCTCACTTTTGGTTATTTGAAAACAAAATAATCTCCAAAATATCGTCATTTTTTAAACAAGCCATAGAAAATTGGTTTCATTTTCAGTTTAATCCACCTGAAAAGACAGAACAAATAATACAACAAATAGTGGTTAAACTCAAAAATACTAATTGATTAAAGAAAAACATTTTTTTCAATAAGATTTTTACAAGATTTATAATTTTGTAAATGATATCATAAATAGGACTGGTGGAGTTGTATCACACATGCAGCTTACATAGACATGTGGAAATGTCTGCTCTACCCAGAATCACAACCAACTAATTGCAGCATTACCACAAAAATGGAAGAGGCAAGTAGAAGGGGGAAAAGTAAGGAACTTGTCTGTAGGCCCTGCATTGAAGTAGCAGCAATCGACTCTGACATCCAACATTTCAAAATTTGGGGATTACCACATTAAACCGATGGTTGAGAATCTCCCATTTTATGTCAAAGACACTAGTCACATGATCTCATTGATAGAGGGCTTAGGAAGGATACCAGAGGACACCCTGCTGTCCACTTTTGATGTGGAGACTGAACTGGTATTATCCTATAATTACTTTGTCTTTGAGTCAGACTTTTTCCTTCAAATTCAGGGTGTAGCAATGGGCTCCCCTTTCCCCCCCCCAACTATGCAAACCTGTATGTGGGACAATTTGAAGAAGCATTCCTTTCTAAAACAGAGACACACCCCTAACTTTCTAAAATACTTCCAATGGAGGAGATACTGTACACAGATTATGTCTGTGTGCTCTGGGAAGGAAGTCAGCAGGAACTAAATGAATTCCACTCTACTAAACAAGAGCTCTGAATACCTCAAATTCACCATGCAGACTGATGAGAGAAAAATAAACTACCTGGACATATGGATTATCAAAGAGAATGATGCATTACACACAGACTTATATACAAGCCCATATTTTGCAATACTTTGCTATGTGCGGATATTATTAATCCCCTTCCCCTCAAGAATGGTCTACCATACAGTCAGTTAAGCAGGGTTAAACGAATCTGGCCACTAGTCAGATTTTGACAGCAATGCTAACAAAATGACAGATACATTCAAAATGAGAGGCTACAAGAACAAAACTCTTGATGCTGCAATGATGAAAATATCTCAAAAACCAAGAGAGGAATTACTTAAAACTCAACCAAAGAAGAAAGACAGTTACGTTGTTTTGCACTAAGTACACCGAGGGTTCGCAGAAAATGAAAGCAGTCCTGAAAAAGCACCGGCATATTCTGCAATCAGACAACAAAAATCAAGATAAAAAAATTAAATAAATTAAAAACGCATACCTCTTCAAGGAACCCCCACTGGTGGTCTATAAGCGTGGTCAAAATATTGGTGATAGCTTGGTGAGATCTGACATGCCCCCTGAGCCCACTCAGACACTCTTGACACATATCCCAAATGGGAACTACAAATGTATGGGAACTACAAATGTGGCTCATGCAATAGCACAATTAAAACATCTTTCTTCAGACACCCACATACAGGTCAAAAAAAATCTCATCTCATGCAAGACCAAGGGAGCAATCTATCTCATCACCTGTTCATGTGGAAAAGCCTACGTTGGACAAACGAAAATACAGTTAAAACAACGCATAGCTGAACACCGCAGCTCAATCAGGTGTAAGAACATTGACCATCCAGTAGCAGATCACTTTGTTGAAGCTAACCATCCAATCTCCTCCCTCAAATACACAGGCATTGAGTATGTTGCTCTACCAAGGAGAGGAGGTAACATCGAGATCCTACGACTACAAAGGGAGTGTTACTGGATATCCTATCTAAAAACATTGACCCCTAGTGGTCTGTATGTTGACTTTGATCTCAGGCCCTTATGAACAAATCTTTCTTTTCATGGGCAACGTTAGCTAGTTAACATTAACCTTCTACATCTAGCTATTGAACTTCCATACCTCTCAGGCCAGGAGCACAACAATGTATGAATTAATGGTAGGATCAGATCCGCCGTTATAATCATTGGCCAGTACAGAGAATTAAGTACAACCACAAGTCCAAATCCCTATCTTCATCTATGGCTAATTTAGGAAAGGGAGGAAAGGAAAGGATAACAACACAACTAGATGCAACAATTAGTTTGTCAATGATGTCTGCTCTCAATGGAATTTGATAGGAGTGACGCCAAACCCAAGCTGGCTTCTGTTGACACTTTGTTTTGGTGCGCCAGGACCATTCACAGTTGAGCTCTCTCATTTTAGCTCAACACTGATAGGCCATTTTTAAAAATACTTTTTTTGTCAAGTGAGACCAGATGCTCGCTGCCTTCCCTTGCCTTTAATTATACGAGCCGCAACAATGTCATACTCGTTTGGACCAGACAGCATCAGATAGATGGCCTGCACATAGAGAGACAGAGGGGCACTGTTTCACTCGGTCAGATGCTTTCTCCTGTGAGATACAGTCAGCCTCTTGCGAATTGAAGGAAAATTATGAAACAGAGAAAAATATTAATTATTTTATGTGAAGCCTGGCTTCCCTTGGCACCCATGAATACACACCACTGCTTCTGGAAGGTTCTCCCATCTCCACAGAGGAAACTCTGTCAGAGTGACCATCAGTGTTCTTGGTCACCTCCCTGACCAAGGCCCTTCTCCCCCGATTGCTCAGTTTGGACAGGTGGCCAGCTCTAGAAAGAGTCTTGGTGGTTCCAAACTTCTTCCATTTAAGAATGATGGAGGCCACTGTGTTTTTGGGGACCTTCAATGCTGCAGACATGTTTTGGTACCCTTCCCCAAATCCGTGCCTCGACACAATCCTGTCTCGGAGCTCTACCAACAATTCCTTCTTGGCTTGGTTTTGGTTTTAGCGCTGACATGCATTGTCAACTGAGAGACCTTATATAGAAAGGTGTGTGCCTTTCAAAATCATGTCCAATCAATTGAATTGACCACAAGTGGACTCCAATCAAGTTGTAGAAACATCTCAAGAATGATCAATGGAAACAGGATGCACCTGAGCTCAATAACTTAACAAAATGTGGAAAAGGGGAAGGGGTCTGAATTATTTCTGAATGCACTGTATAATGTCGAACCAAATAATAAATCCGCTATAGGTTGGTGGTAGTCTAATTCGTCATATTAATTATCTGTCTCCTCAGCTGGTGACCCTGATTCCCAACATCAAGTGGGGTCAAAGGTCAGAGCATGTGGATGGGACTCTGTGAAAGTGGTTCCGGGGACTCTTTGTGTTCTTCTGATGCGTGCCGTCATTGTTCTGAGAATTGTCTGTGAGCGTTGACCCTTCTGGAGGAGCTGGCTAGTGAGATGTAGAGAATTGACTAGCGAGCACTATTCTATCACATGAGCTTTATGGGTCAAAATATTGTCATTTATTTCCTCAAATAAGTGCTTTTGACATAATGCATCTGGATGTAGAGAAGATGGGTCAAGCTCCTACTTATTTCTGATGGGACTGTATGTATTTTTGCAACTAGCTTTAACAATCGATAATGGTGAGCCACAAGATATGCAAGCCGAGAACAGAGCTCTTAAAAATCACAAAGACTTCATGTAAAATCTAACAGCAGGTGAGCAATCAGCTTTCTATACGAGTATGCTCTGCTATGGTAAACAAATAGTTTTGTCTGTCATCAATAGAACATTTCAAATGAACTCAGTGACATTTTCATCCCTAAAGTGTATTAGACAACAGTGCTACCACGTTATGGCCTTAACTGCTTCAGTGTTATGAGGAAATGATGATTTCATACTCTACAAATGATAAATGATTTCTTCAGAAGAGAAAAGGGGAAGGTACTTTATTGCTTGATTGTCAACCGTTTTTTAAATCAAATAAGGAATTGAGAATTCTACCCATTTGCTGTACAAACACGGGTGAGTGAGATTCTAGTACGCACGAACGTTTCATATTCCATGTTATATTCCCTTTTGATATGGGCCTTTACACAATATATTGATTCAGGACACTGAAATTAACATTTAGGGGTATTTATTTTCCCAATCACACAGGGAGTGAACAACATCGGAAATGTGCTGTTGGCTGGGAAAGTACCATTACTTCTTTATTGATAGTGGCCTGGACTCATAGTCGTGATAACTGTGTCATGTGGGGGGGCTGTTCATCGCAAACAGGACGAGTATGACTATTGACAGACCGTGTAATACAGTACAGTAGTCCAATATAGCTCATTTCACTACGGCCTAAACGGGGCTTTACATTGTATGATAGCTCTGCTCAAGAATCCCGGTTATTTGAATCTGTATTTCAGCACCATATTCTCTAGCCTCATATCTATAATTATGATAGAGGAGTTTGTGACTGCACATATTATACAAGGTAACATGTGAGCTATGCGAAAATCATGATACTGTACATTTTCTACAATCATTCAAGGAACCATTGCATGTCTTCTACTTAAACCATAGTAGCATTCAGAAATGATTTATGTTTTTTTAAAGACATTTTTAGATGAGCAAGTTGGTGCAAAGATCCATTACCTTGAAGACCAGCTCTGGATTGGGTTAACAGATGAACAAGAGGGAGCGTGGTTATAGGTAGACAACACATCCCTAGCGCCAAATAAAAAGGACAGAATATTGTATTGAACTAGTGACGCATTCACTTTAGATGAAAACTATAAAGCATGATCATTCAGTCACACATATTGCTTCAATTAAAGTATATTTTGAAGTCTTTTCCATGACAGACCCCCCCCCCCAAAAAAAAAAAAATCAAAAGGTTTATCCAAACAATGTAGTTTGTTTGAGGACATGGATCGTATGAATTGTCCTTCCTCCGATTATGCGTTACCCATCCTTCTACTCTATCTTCCAGTGGGGTAATCATGAGCCTGATATGTAGAGAAGTCCAAAGACAATATCCCAAATGGTGAAGACTGTGCTAGAATGGGAGAAAAGTACCTCGTAAGTTGGAAATACCCAAGAGTTGGTTTGACGTCAGCTGTTTTTTTACCAAACAGACAAAATGTGACTGTCAAGCGCATGACACGGTATCTTTGTGAAACTGCCAAGTGTCTTGAAATGTGCTCATAAAGCCAAAGTACATTTCAAGTACCAAAGTATCAAGTACTTGTTTTCTTGCTAACATTGATGAATGAGGAGTTAAGGGGTTTCTGAGCTGATTACTGACGTCTTACTGTATGTGAAGTTTTACAGTTACTGTTTTATACTCTGCTAGGGTGTGAATCTAGCCACCTTCAACTGGCTAACAGAATTGATCAGATCTCCACGCCTATATCATATGACCACAAGAAATGTATTATTTTAAAACAATCTGGAATTAACTGGATAAATAAATCTTCAAAAACTAAACATTAGTTTTTCGGCATTTATTTAAAAATAATATTTGATACAAAAGTTCTCTCAGAACAAAGTCGAAGAGACGCACCTCTGTGAACCATTATGGGGGGGCACTTAATGTAAAATTGCTCGTCTTTGCAGATAAACTGTCAATATGGCCTCAAACTATAGCATAGTCATTTCTAATTCCACTTTGAGGATTCAGGGTTCTCTCCTTATTCCTGATATCACACCAAATCACAAGTGGTTGGATGTTCTACATAGGGAAACACAGTGACAACGTTTTCCCCCCAAACAACATTATACATGCTTTCTTGTGTATGCATGTGGGAGCACTAATATGACAACGCATTTTGGCAAGTTCAAATGACTCCAAATATAACGCAATAGACAATTAAATGGCATGGGTCTGTCTCCCACCAATTTTAGTAGGCAATGGACTTGGACAACACTATTGACAGCTAGTTATATCCCTCTGCGTTTGGTCAATGTTCTCATTCCCATAAACAGCAGCAAATACCAGAAATAGTCATGATATATCCTTTAACATACAAAACCACGCAAACAACTTTGTTGACATGGCTGAATGACATCTGTAATAATAAAAACCAACATTTTCAAAGCGTCCTCATATTTGTAGTGATCCCAGAAATAAGAACTCTGCATTAGAAAGGACTTGGTCAGATATAGCAGAAGTCAATGTGATAGGCAACGTCTTAAAAGCGTCTTCCCAATCGGAGTACATATTGAATAGGGCTGGAGAGCATTGCATCGTATTGTGAACTGAAAGAACTTGAAAAGATCTTGTTAACCAAACTTGTTTCTTTCTATGACCACAATTATGCTCACCAGGGTTGGGGTCAATTCTATTTCAATTCAGGAAGTACACTAAAATTCAAATTCTCTTTAATGCTTTTCAATTGGTAAAATTTTTAATGGGAGTTTGGTTCACTTTCTTAATTGACTGGAATTTAAATGGTATTGACCACAACCACACTCACAAATGCAGTAATGTGATTCTTCTTAAAGTGATTCCTTCTACTGTTTCCTCCACTTGATTTTGAAAGACCAGACAGCATGAACAGTGTCTCTTCAGTCCCAGTTGTGTGGTTGAGCGTCAGTTCATAATTGCGTTTACACACATTTTGTGTACACGACAGATTCTCAGTCTATAGGTGTGCGAACACACTACTCTTCACACATGGCTGGAGTCCTTACGGATAAACCCGTAGTTTATATGTGTGTGTGTGTGTGTGTGTGTGTGTGTATGTATGCAAAAAAGAGCTTCTAACTGTGTATGTGTGTGTGGGCACCACTCCTCATAGTCAATCAGTCTCGTCACTGTCTTGGTCAGGGGTCCACTCAGGGTCCTTGGATTGGGGCTCGTTTCTTTGGGGGTCTCCCAGATGGATCTCCCTGACGGTGAGGATGCGTGTCAGCATGGTGTCCAAGGTGTGGTCGTCCAGGCCCTGGGAGGAGAACCACATGGGGCTGTTGGGGACGCACGAGCGCTCCGGGAGCAGGAAGAACACATTGGTGCGCTGTTTCACTGAGTCCGAGCTGGAGAGAAGAGGGAGAGAAGGAGAGCTCTGTGTTAGAGGGGGCGAGTTTTTAAATGATATGAGGAAAGATTTCAGAAAAGCAGTTTTGAAAAGCAATTTCAAGAACAAGATATGAGGTTACACTACTTGGTTAGATTGGCCAGCAGAATGGGGAGATTAAAGGCATGCAGTATGTGCGTGTGTCACTCACCACTTGGAGAGGTAGAACTCGTACAATCGGACAGGACAGCGGAGGGGATTCTCACTGTTCTCCATCATCTCCAGCACCTCCTCTTTCTCCTCGTCCTCCCTCTTCCTCTTCGCTGCCACACCGTCTGCATCGGCTACACACATACAGGTCCACGATTACATAGGAATCAAATGCGATCTATATTGTACTTTTTCCATTAGTAAAAACAGCAGCTCACACTTAAGGCTCAATGTTATTAGCTTGCTAAATAAATAGCTAGCTACATAAATAGATAGTCCAAAGTTGTCAAACTCAATCAGGCCGTATTGAGGGAAAAAAACAACGAATTCGCAGACCAGACATAACCTATTTGTTTTGACCAACAACAACAAAAAACTGCGACAAACTGACCATGGTTTTATTAGAAAAAATATATCTCTTTATAATGTCCACTCATGTACATAGGATGTTGTATATAGCATCTTAACATATTAAAACTAAAGAGATAAATAATATTTGTCCAGCCTTTGCTGCTATGTTTGCAAATGCGCATAATATGCTGCGACCCCAATCATAAAGAATTGAACAACTCCCCTCCAAATATCAAAAATCTTATTTTTTTTTGCACTGCATGGATCACCAGTGAGGTTGAATGCAGCCTTGCTGTATGGTGCACTCAAAATGTCTTGTAGCAGAGTAGCCAGCCTAGGCTCCTGCTCAAATGTTGCTGTAATAGACCTACATGTCTCTACTTGGCATGGTGTTTGTTGCAGGTTTAGTTTTTTGGGTTATCCATTGTCAAGCTTTAAAAACCAAAGCCAGACGCCAACATTTGAGTAGCCTAGCTAGGACTGTGTGTTGCATGTGTCTGTACACTCACCCTCCCCTGAGTGCTGTAAACGGGACAAACAAAAGCAGCGCAATTGAAGTTCAATTCACGGATGACGCAAGCGCATCTTGCTGTAATTTCATAAAGTAGATGACAACTGTTGACTAGCTTGTGTGTCCTATTCGGCCGGCGGGCCTTGAGACACATACGCTAGCGTATTAGCCAAGTTATGACTGAATTGTTATCAGCCCTGGCTAGTTTGATTGTATTGAGATGCTTAGTTACAGTCGTCCGTTTTTGTTCAAAATATTGAGTCATTGAAACTAACAGTGCATCCCGAATGGGTGGCAGCAGCAAACACTGCACCAGGCCAGCTGTGATTTACAACCTGATACCAATATTTTTGGGATCACCAAGAAATGTATTGGTGAATTATATTAATCATGCATTGAACTGCATCCATCTATTCTGCAAACAATACCTTACTGTACATCATGGATTTTTTAAAATTTAAATAACCTATTTTTAAAGCCTTGGTTGGTTTTGTAGCATAAACTGAGAATTTTATATTTTTGACATGATTGTATATTTGTTTCAAATCTGCAAAGTATTTAAAACGCGGTCTGTTCCACTTTCAGTTTCAATATGGTAGATATTGCATTCATTGTGTATCAAGTTTACAAACTATAATTTCAAGTTCATCAAATATATACAGTACCAGTCAAAAGTTGACACCTACTCATTCCAGGGTTTCTTTATTTTTACTATTTTCTACATTGGACAATAATAGTGAAGACATCAAAACTATGAAATGACACACATGGAATCATGTAGTAACCCCAAAAAAGTGTTAAACAAATCAAAATAAATTGTATTGTCTTCAAAGTAGCCACCCTTAGCCTTGACGAGAGCTTTGCACACTCTTGGCATTCTTTCAACCAGATTGCATTTCAATTAACAGGTGTGCCTTGTTAAAAGTTAATTTGTGGAACTTAATGTGTTTGAGCCAATTAGTTGTTTTGACAAGGTAGGGGGTTATACAGAAGAAATCCCTATTTGATAAAATACCAAGTCCATATTATGACAAGAACGGCTCAAATAAGCAAAGAGAAACGGCAGTCCATCATTACTTTAAGACATGGTCAGTCAATGCGGAACATTTCAAGAACTTTGAAAATTTCTTCAAGTGCAGTCGCAAAAACCATCAAGCACTATGGTGAAACTGGCTCTCATGAGGACCACCACAGCAATGGAAGACCCAGAGTTACCTCTGCTGCATAGGATATGTTCATTAGAGTTACCAGCCTCAGAAATTGCAGCCCAAATAAATGCTTCAGAGTTCAAGTAACAGACATCTTAACATCAACTGTTCAGACACTGCGTGAATCAGGCCTTCATGGTCAAATTGCTGCAAAGAAACCACTACTAAAGGACACCAATAAGAAGAAGAGACTTGCTTGGGCCAAGAAACACAAGCAATGGAAATTAGACCGGTGGATACCTGTCCTTTGGTCTGATAAATCCAAATATGAGATTATTGGTTCCAACCGTCGTGTCTTTGTGAGACGCAGAGTAGGTGAACGGATGATCTCCGCATGTGTGGTTCCCACCGTGACGCATGGAGGTGGTGGTGTGATGGTGCTTGCTGGTGACACTGTCAGTGATTTATTAAGAATTCAAGGCACACTTAACCAGCATGTCTATGGCTACCACAGCATTCTGCAGCGATACGTCATCCCATCTGGTTTGCGCTTAGTGGGATTATCATTTGTTTTTCAACAGGACAATGACCCAACACACCTCCAGGCTGTGTAAGGGCTATTTGACCAAGAAGGAGAGTGATCGAGTGCTGCATCAGATGACCTGGCCTCCAAAATCACCCGACATCAATCCAATTGAGATGGTTTGGGATGCGTTGGACCGCAGAGTGAAGGAAAAGCAACCAACAAGTGCTCAGCATATGTGGGAACTCTTTCTAGACTGTTGAAAAAGCATTCCAGGTGAAGCTGGTAGAGAACGCCAAGAGTGTGCAAAGGGTACTTTGAAGAATCTCAAATATAAAATATATTTTGATTTGTTTAACTCTTTCTGGTTACTACATGATTCTATATGTGTTATTTCATAGTTTTGAAGTCGTCACTATTATTCTACAATGTAGAAAACAGTAGAAATAAAGAAAAACCCTGCAATGAGTAGGTCTAAACGTTCGTACAGCAAAACGGATAACACCATCGCGTTCGTGAGTCTCATCTTTCCATAGAGGGGTAGTTGTACGTTCGGACACTACAGAAATTTTTGTGAGAAGACCGATTTTCGGGATGTCTCATGGTCTGACAAACACCGCTATAGCTCTGTCACTACAGACGCATAAGTGCCAATTAGATTAGTAGGCAAAATCAAATTGCTGTTTTTGTCACAGTCCTAACGCGTCCTGCACGTTCTGTGAGCATCAGAGGGGAATTCCAGAGAATCTTACCTTAGCCAAAACGGTTCAAATGTTAGAGTGAAATTCATAGGAAGAAAATAAATGTAACATGCCACATTGGCTTCAGAAACTGCCAGAGACCTGTCATCACAGATCGTTTGATTCTATCTATTCTCTTCTACCATTCCTTGCAGGAAAAGTAGCAGGATTTTGTCTCTGGTTTTGAATTAATCTAGAGAACTGAAAATTAAACTTTAGAAAACTTAATTATAGTTTATGAACTTGATACAGACAATGAATGCAATGCCTACCATATTGAAACTGAATATATAAATATTATATTTGAAAATGTAATTACATAGAACTTTTATGCACTATTCATCCAATTCAGTTTCAAATCATGAAATACAAGGTACATTTATGAATTCAATGATTCAATTTGTGCGTTTCAAATAAAAACAGAATGAATTCAAATACAGTTTCTGTTGCAACTGAACATCCTCCATAGAGCGAAGGAGGAGAAAACCAAATAGGCAAAGCACCTGCTGTCTCAGTTGCGAGGTCCTTCTTCGGGATGGGCGGGTAGAAGCGCAGGAAGTTGGACTTGGTGTTGTCATGGATGGACTTAGTGCAGCGCATGACGTGCGCGAAGGAGAGCTGGCGGTGCTGAGCCACCGTCTTGAACTGGAAGAACTTGGTGCAGAAGAAGAGCAGCGTGTTGAGCAGCACGATGGGAGAGTAGGCCCCCAGCTGTTTACAGTCCCACAAGTACTCCTCCTCCACCCGCGAGTGCAGGTAGCCTGGGAGAGAGAGATTCCAACATTAAAGACCTTTCAATAAGCATACTAATAACACATACCACAAACCCAACACCCTCAAACACATGAAAGGAACGCAAGAGAGGGGGAGAATGTGAGATAAGGTGAAGGATGACAGACGACAAGTGGTTGGTCATTCACAACAGTGGAGTAAGCAAAAGGCCTTATTACAGCCTTTGAGTTATACACTGTGTTTCCCAGTGTGTGTTTGTGTTTTCTTACCACTGGCGGTTATGGTAGGTTTGAAGTCTTTCAGCAGCTTGGTGATCTCCAGGGTGAACTTGCCATAGAAGAGATCAGTGAATATGTTCTCCATGCGCCCATTCTGAAATAAGTACTGCAGAAGGAGAGGCAATCAACAGAATGATACTATCAGAAGTGAGAGTGTTTGAATGTGTGTGTCCTACCTGCTGGATGCCGAGGCAGAGATAGAAAAGACTGTCCTGGCTGTAGGACTCGCCGTTGGGTCGTTTAACTTCACAAATAAACCGACAGAGACCGTAGCCCAGCTCTGCTGTTGTGCACTTTAAAACATCCTCCTTTATCTCCATTGGCCGCGCTGTAACAGGGGGAACAGAGCGTTATTCAGTGTACCGAGTTAAATGATTCCCGTAAGCAATTAAGGAGGCAGGTTTAATCCAATAAAGATGCAGTAAATTAAGAAGCAAAGCAACAAAAATGTGTGATATCAGGGGTTTCAGGAAATGAATAGTTATAATATAGTCATGTTTGCCTGTGCGTGAGTGTGATATGGTCAGGGCAGGGGGTGTGTGCACGTGCATGCACAAGTGTATCAGTGAGCAGACCCACAGCCAAATCGAGGCTTCTCCAGGTCAGGCTGGGTCTTGCTCCACTGGACCCATCTCTTCCAGGCGTCCACCCCATACATGTGCTGCAGTTTGGGGGGCTCGCCGGGCACCACGTCACTCTTGGCCGCACCCAGCGAAGGCACCACTGGCGCAGTCTCTGCTGCTCTCGACTTACGCTTCTGTGGGGTCAAGGGGGGAGAGAAAGAGACACACCCACAGAAAAAATATTTACAAAGTATTTTAAAAAAGGAGCACTGCTGGGAGTTGAAATATGAAAATGAATAGCTGAAGGCGCTCTTTGAAAGGGGTCTTATTTAGACTACTCTTTTGGGCTAGTACCTTTTTCTTCTGTGGCAAGCCATCCCGAGCTTTCCTTCTGGCTCTTCGTCGTGGAGGAGAAGGAGGTGGACTGGGACTTCTATCCCTCTCCTGATCCCTCCAATGGGCCATCAGCTCCAGGGTTTCTGACAAAACCGATGCAGATATTTGAAAACAACTGACGACAATGAGAATGAGGCCAGCTGAATTGTAGTGTGTTGAATGAAAGAAGCGTTTGACTTACTGCTGCTTGTTACATGTTGAAAACAGGACAGTTGAAAGACAGAACAGAGCTAGAAGCCATTCACTATAAAGTCTCAATATGTTTTGACCATATAATTACCTTAAAATAAAAGATTGACAGTCTTCAACCGAGGAATAAGTATTCTACAAGTTATAACTTACACAAGTTATACTTCAGGAAAAAAAGGCTAAAAACTCTAACAGACTGGGACCATATAAATATTGCTCAAATCAGGAATCCCTAATAACTGGGGAGGTGTAAAAGTCGAGCATCACTCACGGACTGGGAAGTCAGCCTCTATGTCCATGATGGGGGGTGGGGGGGTGGCGGGGACATTGATGTCCACGATGGGTCGGAGCGTCTCGTGGGCGTAGGTTCGACTGTGGCGCGATGAGACGCCAGGGGTGGGGGGTGGCTCGTCATCCCAAGTGGTGAGGAAGTTGCTCAGTTCGTCTGTGTCCAGGTCTCCACTGTAGGTGCTGCCCTGGTCTGGTCCCCGGAGAGAAAAAAACTAAAGCATTTAAGTTATGGGACAGCTCTCAAAATATTCGTCGGAAACCCTCTTTTACAGCCCGTTACTTACTTGACAGTGAAGTAGGAAGTGCTTGTTAAATTGGTGATATTAATTACATTTCAGTTTCTTTGAGATTTATTGACATCACTATGTAGTTACTAATGTGCTGAATTATTTCAGGTCAGTACTAGAAACTATTGTTACTACATAGTCCTTAAAGTCCCATCCTGGCCCACATACCACCATGGCCACCAAATCACCCCTAGCTGTCCAATTTGCTCATTCATCCCCTCACCTCTCCCCTGCAAGTATTCCCCAGGTTGTTGCTGCAAAGGAGAATATGTCCTCAGTGAACTTACCTACAATAAGAGTAAAAAAAATATATAATAAAAAAAGAGGTATCTATAGTAATGAGGCAAAGCAAACTTCTCATATCTGAAAAGTGGGAACATGAGCTCAATTAACTAATACTAGTGAGGCACCGATATGACATTTTGGGCCGACACCGATATCTGATATTTTCCTTGCCAAAAAACCCGATACCAATAGTTAAAATGTTAGCGGTCTTTTAAGAATTCTAGTACAGTTAAATAGTTATCACACACACACACGCAGCAAATCCAGGCTGTATCACATCCGGCTGTGATTGGGAGTCCCATAGGGCGGCGCACAATTGGCCTAGCGTTGTCCGGGTTTGGCCGTCATTGTAAATAAGGAATTGTCTTAACTGACTTGCCTAATTAAATTAAAAGTTAAACACGTACACTGACCAAAAAGTTATTTTGTTGGCATTTACGTATGTCCCCATTACCAGTAAAACATAGTCAAAACCTATTATTTTCACTTACTTGCTGTGCTATTACGTTGTTTATTTGTTCAGTCGTTTCATTCACAACCAGGATTTCTATGGAACGCCGTTTGGGTCTTTGCGTGTCAAATAAGCTTGGTGACCAATCAGGACCCGAATATGACTGCATGTCACATAAGACTTGAACGTGTTCATAAATTTTTTACGTAGTTATTATACATTGATTACACTATCACTTGTATTTCATATGTCACAACGATTCATCGATACGTTTGCTATGATGCTGGTAAAGTTGTCTCGCGCACCTACAGTGCTGGTCATAAAAAAAAGCTAGACAGCTCATGGATGCAAACAATGTTCTTCCCCAAAAACATAGCAAAACGAAAATCTGTTTCAGTAGCTGTAATTAGCTTGCAAACTATCTAGCTAGGTGTCATCCAAAATACCCCTAAGACAAAATAAGACAGTTTTTATTTGATTAATGGGGGTCGGACCCATCTATGTGAAGCTAGCCACAATAGGAATTAGCCACAGTAGTGGACTTTGCAATTAGCCTTCAAAATAAAACTGTCATTGACAGTGATGCAAATTAATACAAATAGTAGAATTATGCCATAATTGAATAGATCATGCTAAACGAGGTTGGAATGTTATATAAAAATCAACAAAAGACAATAATTGATTAATTTGATAGAAATCTATTGAAATCACACTGGACGTATTAGACTTTAGAATTGCATTGGGGGCATACTTAATACACTGTACAGCCATACCTATGGATTGTGGATCAATGACATGGGGTATCAGTCTACTCAGTGATACCCAGAGAACGTTAGTGTCGTATCTCTTATTGCAGGACTCTGAAACCACTGTGAATTGAGCAACATGTATTGTACCAGTCAACCTACTATGTGTATTGAACACTATTCCAGAGGAAAAACAATACTGTGTGGATGTTTTGGAGTCTGATAACTCTGAGGACTTTGGGAATAAAGTACTTGGGCACTGAGTAGACTGATACCCCATTTCATTGATCCCCAATCCTTAGGTAAAGCTGTACAGTGCCATATGAATGTCAATATGCACAATAGGCTGACTGGGGAGGTGATTTCACACAGTCAGTCACCACGGTAAGAGCTACAATGCTAATATTTGCGTAAACTCTTCACAGATGTGTTCCATGGGTGTCAACGAGTAGACTGATACCAATTACTTCATATTCCAACCTTGTTTAACATTATCTAGTCTAAATATGGCATGATTCCACCAATTGTAACCTTCTGCATCACCTTCAAAGAGGTACTTTTATTTTGAAGGCAAACCGCAAATTCAACTATTGTGCCTAATCCTTTTTGTGGCTAGCTTCACAACACATAACCCGGGCAGGTCAAGCCTCACTAGCCAGATGAAGCAAGCTGGCTGCTTATAACGTTAGCTTTAGGCAGCAGGGTTAAGTAGCTGGCTAACTATTTATTTTCATGAACTGAAGTTCAATTTCAATAGGCGAATAACAAGTGGCAACCTAGCTAATACTTACTCACAAGGATTCCTAAATCATTGCTAAAGAATAATGAAAATGACAGTAGTTTCTACTGGTCATTGTTTTCAGGCTGGTTGTATTGGTGCTAGCTAGGTACCAAGCTAAAGATAGCTACCGCAGAAGTTGCGGTCCAACAAATTATGCTTTATTACCAACGCAGTATTGTAAACACATCGTTTGTGGCCGATGTTTACAGACTTTATGTACAGCTTTGACAGTGCTACGGATAGTAGTGGTGGCGCTTGGCTTGCACGTGCAAATTCATAACACACAACATTCTATAATAGAACGGTGTTATTTGACGTGTCAAATTAAAAGCTTATTTAACGCATCAAAGTGTTATTTGACACATATCTTTTTTGACACGCAAAGACCCAAACGGCGTTCTATAGTATGCATGTCGTGAAGCTAATAGCAGTGACGCTATTACGGTGCAACTCAGGTAGGGCAACATTTGAAAAATGCCGCACTTAGTAATGTGTACCGGTGCTCGACCAATCGCGAAAGCCAACATCACCCACGACAGAGAACGGTTGAATGTCAAGGGCAATGAATTCCATTATCTTGGCGTTAACAGATTTCGCCTTTGCGTTGTCTCGCTGACATTTTCTTACTCTTTAAAATGACTGTTTGACTTGTTGACTGCTCGATCCATGCAACAGACATTGTGGGCTAGGTTAGGAATGCTGTGTTGCACGTGTAGCGCAACATTTTACGTGGCATCATTACGTCATGTACCTACGTTACATAGGTATGCGCGTCAGCTTAGACGTCGGTTTTGCACATCGGCGTTAAACTAGACATCGGGCTGATAACGATGTTGGCATTTTCAGCTAATATCGTCCGAATCTGATATGTTCACCAATATATTGTGCATCCCTAACTAATACATTGCCTGAAGTCATAATGCAGAATTCAAATTAATAATAGCTTTTTATACTCTCATTCAGCTGTAAATTACTTTTAAAAGAGACTGGGTGGAAGAGCCAAGAAACCCAAGTTATAACAAGCTCTCAAAGCTGTAGCTTGGCCTATGAAGCCATAGAGAGGGTCTCACAGGTTCAAAGACAGTGCTTACTGTTTTTAACTCTGATTACTGAAATAGCCTAGCTTAGGCTATGCAACAGAACCTGTTTTGCAAGTCCAGGTAATCCCTCCATGTTTCAGTCCGTTTTCTTCCATTTGGCGCCTAATGAACATGACCCAGATCTCATTCCAATCCCTGTCTCCCTCCCCTGTTTACCGTCTTGTACTACTGGGGCTGGAGGCCTTTCAGGGGGTCGCTCAGGGGACTTTTCCCTCCCCTCATCGGCCACCATCTCGGCCATGAGGATGAGGTCGGCCTCGAATGGGTCAGAGGGGATCTTTTCCTTGATGTCCTGGATAGTCTCCACAATGCGCTCGGCGTTATCCAGGGTCACCGGCAGGAACATGGGCACGGGCAGCTGGAAACAGGACAAATAAAGGGTTAGACGTGGAGGCTATGAGGGATGCAATTCTTTGTTCATATTGCTTTTCTGTTCTGCAAGAGCATGTACCAGCCAACCTCCAACTACTATTCAATGGTAGTTGGTTTCAAATTAGTCCAGAGCACACAGCTCTTATAGAGAATTTGAGGAGAAATCTGTGTGACTATGTGTGACTGAGGTGAAGGGTAAGTAGTGCCAGATGTGGGGTGTTAACATACCGGTATGGGAAGTCCAACAGGCTGGGGGGTGTACTGGGTGTACAGGTTCATGGGGACTGGGACATACACTGGTACTGGGACAGGCACTATGATCACCTTGGGGAAATCATCATCTGTGGACAAAAACAATTTCAACATAAATAGAAATACAAGTAGAAAGTGTGTCTCTGAATATCTATATACAGGCTACACGTGTGTGTGTGTGTGTGTGTGTGTGTGTGTGTGTGTGTGTGTGTGTGTGTGTGTGTGTGTATTCAATGGCCTGTATCATAAAGCATTCATTTTTATCATACATTTTAATAATAATTTTATTTTTTAAATACTTGTTTTGTTTTACAACCATTTGAAAGGGGGAGGTGCCTTAAGCCTCTTCTTTTAAATAAATTCAAATATAAAAAAATTTAACTGTGTGGTATAAAGGCTACATGTGTGTATGATGTTGTACCTGTCTGGCACCCTGTGGTAGTGAAGTTGGGTTTACACATGATGCCCTTGTTCTGGACCATGGGTTTGCAGAGCAGGGCCTTGTTCTTCTGAGCCCTGGGTGGAGGTGCACGGGGGGCCTGTGTCTGGGTGCTGGCCTGCCACACAATGAAGACAGACCGTTAGTAACCTTAGGCCAAACCTAATTTACGCTCATTCAAGGGTTTTTCATTATTTTTGCTATTTTCTACATTGTAGAATAATAGTGAAGACATCACAACTATGAAATAACACATATGGAGTAATGTAGTAACCAAAAAAAGTGATCAACAAATCAAAGCTTTGTTGATCACTTGGCGAAAGCTTTGCACACTCTTGGCATTCTCTCAACCAGCTTCACCTGGAATGCTTTTCCAACAGTCTTGAAGGAGTTCCCACATATGCTGAGCACTTGTTGGCTGCTTTTCCTTCCCTCTGCGGTCCAACTCATCCCAAACCATCTCAATTGGGTTGAGGTCGGGTGATTGTGGAGGCCAGGTCATCTGATGCAGCACTCCGTCACTCTCCTTCTTGGTAAAATGGCCCTTACACAGCCTGGAGATGTGTAAGGAGTCGCCTGAAGCGTGAGAGGAATGGGAGGAATACAGCAGTGCTGAAGCGGAGGGCTCTTAGAGAGGACGACTGGCTACTATTCTAAACTTTGTGTGGGGAGCTTTCTGGTGCCCAGAGCTGCTGAGGCATCAACCAAGTGGGCGCTACACAGAGAGGAAGAGAAGTCCAGTAGCATTAAGACTCTGGTTCCCAGACTTACCCTCTACAAGACCATCAGCAGACTACATCACCATCATCTACCATCCTCGGTCAAGCCATGACCTGACCCTCTCCATATTCAGAGGATGCAGCTTTCAAAGGCTTGGGCTCGATTGGTTGACCTGTCATGACATAGTGCTTGTTTTTTTTTTATGCACTTGAAGCGCTTTGAGATTCGATGAAAATAACTTTAGAAACGTAATAAATTAATCACAAAATAACTGATCTGATTGGGCAAAAGACCAATTAGTGGAAAAAGATCAGTTAGGCTACCTGTGTAAATGCAAGTGAATATTCGACTTGAAATAAAATGTTATTTGTCGCATGCTTCGTAAACAACAGGTGTAGACTAACAGAGAAATGCTTACTTATGTCCCTTCCCAACAATAGAGAAAAAAAAACACCAAAATTAATAAATACACAATGAGTAACGATAACTTGGCTATATGTGGAGGGGTACGAGGTAATTGAGGTAGATATAGGTAGGGATAAAGTGACTCGGCAACAGGATGGATAATAAACAGCAACGGCAGCGTATGTGATGAGTCAAAAGAGCTAGTACAAAAAGGGTCAATGCAGATGGCATGGGTCCCCATCCTCAAAAAGTTCTACAGCTGCACCAGAGAGCATCCTGACCGGTTGCATCACCGCCTGCTATGGCAACTGCTCGGCATCTGACCGCAAGGCGCTACAGAGGGTAGTGCGTACGGCCTAGTACATCAATGGGACCAAGCTTCCTGCCATCCAGGACCTATATACTAGGCGTGTCAGAGGAAGGCCCAAAAAAATTGTCAAAGACACTAGTCACCCAAGTCATTGACTGTTCTCTCTGCTATCGCATGGCAAGCGGTACCAGAGCGCGAAGTCTAGGTCCAAAAGGCTCCTTAACAGCTTCTACCCACAAGCCATAAGACTGCTTAACAATTAATAAAATGGCAACCCAGACTATTTACATTGACACCCCCCCTCTTTGTTTTTTCACTGCTGCTACACGCCGTCTTATCTATGCATCGTCACTTTACCCCTACCTACATGAACAAATTTCCTCGACTAACCTGTACCCCCGCACATTGACTCGGTACCGGCACCCCATGTATATAGCCTCGTTATTTTAGTGTGTTCACTATTTTATTTAGTAAATATTTTCTTAACTCTTTCTTGAACTGCGTTGTTGGTTAAGGGCTAGTAAGTAAGCATTTCACGGTAAAGTCTACACCTGTTGTATTTGGCACATGTGAAACTTGATTTGATAGTCCGGCTAGCTATTGGTTAACTAACTATTTAGAAGTCTTATGTCTTGGAGAAGCTGTTCAGGGTCCTGTTTGTTCCAGTCATGGTACATCGGTATAGCTTGCCGTGCGGTAGCAGAGACAACAGTCTATGACTTGGGTGGCTGGAGTCTGAATTTTTAGGGCCTTCCTCTGACACCGCCTGGTATAGAGGTCCTGGATAGTAGGGAGCTCAGCCCCAGTGATGTACTGGGCCTTACACACTCCCCTCTGTATCGCCTTGCAGCCAATCAGTCAACATACCAAGGGGTGATCTAGCCAGTTAAGATGCTCTCAATGATGCAGCTATAGAACTTTGAGGATCTGAGGGTACATGCTGAATCTTTTCGGCCTTCTGAGGGCGAAGAGGCATTGTCGTGTCCTCTTCACGACTGTGTTGGTGTGTGTGGACTAGACCATGATAATTCCTTAGTGATGTGGACACCGAGGAACCTGAAGCTCTCGACTTGCTCCACTCCAGCCCTGTTGATGTGAATGGGGGCCTGTGCTCGGCCCTCCGTTTCCTGTAGTCCACAATCAGCTCCTTTGTCTTGCTGACGTTGAGGGAGAGGTTGTTGTCCTGGTACCACACTGCGAGATCATCGTCGTCGGTGATCAGGCCTACCACCGCCATGTCGTCTGCAAACGTAATGGTGTTGGAGTCGTGTGCGGCAATGCAGTCATGGGTGAACAGGGAGTACAGGAGGGGGCTAAGCATGCACCCGAGGGGCCCCTTGTTGAGGGTCAGTATGACGGATGTGTTGCTGCCTACCCTCACCACCTGAGGGCGGCTCGTCAAGAAGTCCAGGATCCAGTTGCAGAGGGAGGTTTTTAATCCCAGGATCCTTAGTTTAGTGATGAGCTTAGAGTGCACTATGGTGTTGAATGCTGAGCTGTAGTCAATCAACAGCATTCTCACACAGCTGTTCCTTTTGTCCAGATGGGAAAGGGCAGTGTGGAGTGCAATAGAGATTGCGTCATCTGTGGATCTGTTGGGGCGGTATGTGAATTGGAGTGGGTCCAGGGTGTCTGGGGTGATGGTGCTGATGACCAGCCTTTCAATGCATTTCATGGCAGGTTACCTTGGTGTTCTTGGGCACAGGGACTATGGTGGTCTGCTTGAAACATGTAGGCATTACAGACCGGGTCAGGGGGAGGTTGAAAATGTCAGTGAAGACACTTGTCACCTGGTCAGGGCATGCTCGGAGCATGTGTCCTGGTAATCCGTCTGGCCCTGCGGTCTTTTGAATGTTAACCTGTTTAAATGTCTCTCTCACATCGGCTACGGAGAACATGATCACACAGTCGTCCAGAACAGCTAGTGCTCTCATGCATGCTTCAGTGTTGCTAGCCTTGAAGCGACCATAAAATAGATATTTAGTTTGTCTAGTAGGCTCGCGTCACTGGACAGTTCACGCTTGGGTTTCCCTTTGTAATCCATGATAGTTTGCAAGCTCTGCCACATCCGACGAGAGTCAGAAGGTTTGTCAGAGAGCGTAGCATGATTTCGGATTAGTGTCCCGTCCCTGAAAACGTCAGCTCTATCATTTAGCTCAGTGCAGATGTCGCCTGTAATTCATGACTTCTGGTTGGGATGTGTCCGTAAGGTCACTGTAGGGACGACGTCGTCGATGCACTTACTAATGAAGCCGGTGACTGATGTGGTAAACTCCTCAATGAGATGGGAATAATCACGGAAAATATTTGAGTCGGTGTTAGCGAAACAGTCCTGCAGCATTGGACCACTTCCGTATCGAGCATGTCACTGGTACTTCCTGTGAGTTTTTGCTTGTAAGCAGTAATCAGGAGGATAAGAATTATTGTCAGATTTGCCAAATGGACAGCGAGGTAGAGCTTTGTATGAGTCTGTGTGTGGAGTACAAGTAATTCCTGTCTATCCCCCCCCCCCCAATACTGTCCCGATCATGCAACAGTTCTATAACACCGGAACGTTACTTTCCCGTCCCGATAAAAATCACTCCCGCCCCATGCAGAAATAGCTTCCTTTGTTAGCTGCTAGTCTGTCTGTCCCCCACTCTGCGTACAGAATTGCATTAATGGAATCCAAGACCGCTCTCAGGGCAGGCCTGGTTGTAGCTAGATATGTTTGAGTCACGTCAGGGACAATTGTTGCATTTTAGCTAACCCTTTTCCAAACCTTAACCTAATTATCCTAACCTACCAAGTTAATTCTCCTAACTTTTAATATAAAGTCACTTCTGCTAGTCCAAACTGGCAGACCTGCCATGAGAGCAGTGTGAGTATCCACTAACTCGATAGTGCGCTCTGCGTGCGAGTAGCCAAAGCAACTGCTCCGTTTGGCTGCTGCTCAGCGCTCACGAGACAATTGCCTGCACAGTGCCACACACAGCTGATGACAACCACATTACGAGAATTTGGTAATAAAGGCAGCCCTTCTGCTTAGCCAGAGTCGGATGAACTCATGATATGGACATTTGTGTATGTCTCTACGTGCATCGGAGGTAAAGTCAATGGATAAAGTAGTGACTAGCTATAACTGGAGCAAGGCGCAGAAGACTGAGCCGATGGAAGGAGAGGGAGGAAATGACCTTGTAATATATATAGATTTTTATTTTATTTTCTTAACTATATTAGCCTAGACAGTTTTTTTAACGGAATGCTCCACACATTCCATATTTCTACAACCTAAGTTTAGAACTCTTCCGGTAGTGCCTGCTCCTGTGGACTGTCGATCCTGTCCTGAACTTGATTCTAGAACTTCACTCCCATTCCTGCCGGAATCCCGTGGAACCCGCAAGACCCAGAGAAATCCCGTTCCCGTGTCAACCGCTAGTGTGGAGTAAAAATGATCTAGATTTTTTTCCGGCTCTTGTTGCACAGGGGCCATGCTGGTAGAAATGAGGTCAAATGGATTTCAGTTTTCCTGCATTAAAGTCAGATTAAGTGGAAGTTACAATCTCCCCCATACGCATAATAAGTAAACATATAGACAAAAGAACGCATATGTACAACTTACATTTCCAACATACTTCACATGTCTGCTGGGAACAGTCCCTGTCATGAAGCAACAGAGCATGAGTCAGTATAAAAACACCACAGCCAGTCAGGCCTGCTAATTAGATCATTTTTCAATCTAAAATCAGCTGTAATTAACCTGTAGCTTAATGGGTGTCAACAAGCTATGCTATTAGCAACGACAACTCAAACATACTCAAAGAGATGATTACGGATGGTTTAACCCCTCTGTGGTTGAACTTGAGTGTTTAAGACCTTGTGTGTGTATAGAGTAACTGGTAACAGAGTGTGTGTGTGTGTGTGTATACCTTGCAGGGAAGTGTTGGCGTAGTTGGGCTGGCCAGTGGGGGAGCTGGCTAGTGAGATTACGTTGGCGATGACCGGATCAGACACACTCGTAGCAGTGGTAGTATTGGACGGGGATGGAGCGATTGCGATGGCCACTGGAAGGATGTGTGGAAGAGAAAGAGAGAGAATTAGATAAATGTTGCAGGATGAATATGTATGAACTTTCCAATTTGTAAGTCGCTCTGGATAAGAGCGTCTGCTAAATGACTTAAATGTAAATGTAAATAATTTCCTTGTTTTATCTTCTTACACAATCTCAATTAATTATTATTTTATCACAAATGTTAAAGGGGGTGGGACTCCAAGTCTTTAAGACAATTTGTGTACCTCTCAAACATAAGCTTTGACAGGCAACATAATGACATGTAATAACCCATGATGACACATTACAATGTGCTATAACATATTACATAAATCCTACCCTTTTGGCCCTGGGGTTTGCCCTGGTTCTGGGTCTGCAGGCTGCAGAACTGGAGCAGACACTGGAGGTTGCAGAAGTGCTTCACCTCACCCAGCATCGGCAGGGTCTCAATCAGCTTCCCCTGGCGCTCGCACGCGTCACACTTAGCCACCTGAGTGAGGAGACAAGCATGATGTAGAAATACCAGTTGGAGCATACCTCATAGAATAAAAACTCACATAACAGCTATTCCACTTGCTATACTGGATGTAACATTTGGCACGTTCAATTAATTCACTCATAAAACAAACGTGGTTTCCTATCCCCACCTTTCTCCCTCCTGCACTAATATGAGAGAACTGTACAGTAATCTAAGCAGAATGTATTTTCTAGAAAAGTAAGTATTTTCAGATCAGTGTGTAAGACGAAAAGGACACATGCAAAGGAGACGAGTCCTAAGTATTGAGCCTCATTGAGCCCTAGGTGTCTTGTTCAGTTCCTTAGCGTGGTTCCTTCTCTTACCTGGCAGAAGAGCAGGGTGTAGTGGGACTTGCACTCGTCCGAGCAGAACTCCTCCATCTTGCCTCCGTACTGGCCTGTGACGGCCTTCTGCGCAGTGGAGGCGCAATAGGCACAGGTTCTGCAGTGTTTCCCCCAGCGCTTGGTCAGGTCGTGCTTGTAGAGCAGCTTACAGCCTGGGTATGGAGGAGAGAAGGGACAAAGACAGGGAAGTTGAGCTTTGTACACCAAGTGAAAATTCTTATCAGGTCGACTATGATGATCAGAATAGTCTTCCAAATAAAAAAAGTCATGCTTATTACTGATAGCCATGACATGACTAGGGAATTGCCAGGGACCTCACGATATGATCACGATACTTAGGTGCCGATACAATATGCATTGCGATTCTCACAATTCTATATGTATTGCGATTTGATACTGTGATTTTATTGCGATTCGATGTTCCAAATATATTGCTCACTATACTATGTCTGCTGCAGAGAGACCAGAGAAAGCATGAGAAAATTACGTTTGATCAGTTACGGAAATAACATTTTTAAAAAGTGTTGAAAACATGTTGGATCACAATTTAGGTATAGAGGTATAGTCTTCCAAATAAATACTTAATACCCATTTCTGATAGCCATAAGTAGTGATGATAAAAGTTGTTGGGGGTGTCAACTTATTTTGTGTTATGATGACAAAGGAAACCAATAAATAAATAAATTATACCTCCAGGCAGCAGACCTATTAAAACCCTTTCCTGCTGTCAAATGACCAAATCGCCCTCTAGTGGCTTCATAAACATTTTTTTTTACCATCAGAAAATCTGGTGTTTCAATGTCAAACGGGTTTGTTATATTTCAGTCTTCTGTGATGTATATAAAGTGTAATATTGGGATGCA
This sequence comes from Salvelinus namaycush, assembly GCF_016432855.1. NCBI lineage: Eukaryota > Metazoa > Chordata > Actinopteri > Salmoniformes > Salmonidae > Salvelinus > Salvelinus namaycush. The sequence goes on from NC_052333.1 coordinate 32,703,468, forward strand.
AACTCAAAATGGAATACATTTAAAACTCTATATCTGACATGGTACAGGTGTCAATTTTTTTTAAAGCCCATAACCATGTGTGTGAGGTGTACGCTTTTGTTTCAAAGTAGATTTGTTTAAGACTACCAAGAAACACTGTGTGACCCTGACTTAGCCCACTGCAGTAAAAGGTTAAAGACCATGAATGCATCACCCTCCTAACCTTCGCTGCAGAAGGTGTAGTCCCTCTTATTGATTCTCTTGACCTCCTTGGCTGGCTTCTCAATCTTGCAGTACTCGCAGCGTGCCATCTCGTAGTTGATCTTCCTGTACTCCTCAGAGCAATTTACCGAACAGAGGAATACCATCTTATCCTGTAGGGTTGCGCAGACACACATTCAATCAATTCTACAGCAGTTTTAACAGGGAGTTTTGTCTACCTAAATAGAGGGGAGGTGTGTTCGTGAGGGAGTTCAACAAAATGGACAAAGAGGGAAAGGCAAAGAGAGTCAGAATGAGAGACGGGATAGAGGCAGAGAAAGAAAACACCATTTAAGTACCTTGAACTGAATGATCTCGGGCTTGGAGGAGAAGAGGCGGTGGCACTGGAAGCAGGGCAGTCTGGTCCCTTGGGATACCTTGTCCCTGGTCTGGGCCGCGGGCGGAGCTGTGGACCCTGTGCTGGGGGCCACATTAATCTGGCTCTGGGTGTTGCTCTTATTGAACTGATCCTACAGGCCACAGAAACATAACATTGTGGTGTCAGTGCAGGACAACAAAGAGTAGAGTGCAGGTTAAAAGAGGTGTAAAATATCAACAGTAAGTGTCCGAGCCGCAGGGAATCATTAAGTTGCCGTCTTGTCAATATTTATAGTCTAATTCAACTGAGCTAATGGATTAACCCAGAGGTGTTACCTGAAAGGTGACGACACAGTTCATGGTGCAGAAGTTCCGGATGGAGCCGTCCGACATGGCCAGGTGGAAGGAGGGCACCGTCTTTTGACCACAGGTGTTGCACTCCACCCGAGCACCTGGGTTGAAATGAAGGAAGGAGAGTGAGTTATGAATGAGTGCATGCTTCAAACAAAGAGTGTGTAAGTGAGTGAATAAATGACAGAGAGAGTGAATGAGTGCGTGTTTGTGACAGTGAGGTGTATATATATAAATATGTTGCTGAGGTGGTTAGCCTAACTATACCCGAGGAGCTGACGGTCTGTACTTTGTGGGCTGTAACACAGCCAGTAGAGCAGAACATCTCCAGCTTGCCGTCAGAGTCGGCGCTGTCGACCATCTCCACCGGTGAGCGGAAGTTGCGGCACATAGTACATGCCACAGGCTTCTTAGCTTTCTGAAAAACCAGACCGAACACAAAGGAAGTGAGGGTGACTGCTTTTGCTTGCTTTAATTACAGGTAGATGTTTTTTACATACTGGAGGAGAAGATCCAAGGTCCCTCCCTCGGACCTCCTCCGAGAGTTTTAAGAGGAATTGAGAAAACAAGGGCGGTCGAAGCAAGGACTTGACAGATCGTAAGCGTTTTCGGAAACAGCCCTAGTTACAGTCCAACGGCTTCTTCTGACTGCGTGACCTGCATCTCAGGGATCCCATTCTTACCTGTTTGAAGGTGGTGACACAGCCGACGCTGCAGAAGGTCTTATTGACCCCCTGCACGACCAGCACGGTGACCTTGCCGTAGCAGTAGTTGTTGCAGCTCTGGCAGCTGTTCATGGACAGCTTGTTGGTGGAGCGGAAGCGCGTAAAGCACACCTCGCTGCACAGCTTGTGCATGCTGCCCTGGAAGATCACCTCGTGTTTACTCTGTGGGGGAAGAGAACAAGGAGCAGATGTTGAGACGGCAATGGAAGAGGTGCAGGAAAAAGACAAAAAGGCAAAAGTACAGTTTTATACTTAATTATATCAAGTATATCTCTGTGGCGTCGGCCCACTATAAAAGTGTAATTCATCTAAATTGTTCACTTCCTTGTCAGCTCTGACATCACCAACTTTATATTGCCAATTTTGTTACTTCAGGCGACTACCACACTGAAATGCTCAAAGACCTTAAGTCCCTTACAACGCAGGCCTTCTTGCACATGCTGCACTTGACGGCCCCTGTCATGGTGGACAGGGAGGAGGAGAGGGTGGAGACGGCAGAGTTCCTCTTGAAGTTGAAGGAGGAGAGGCAGGTCTGGCTACAGAAGTCCTTCACCGTGCCCATGGTGTCCACAGGAGCTGTGATCACGTCCTTGGGGTTAGCAATCTCCCTGAGGGGGGACGATAAGCTCATAAAAACATAATTTACCTTTGTAAATCGTTTGGAATATATTCCCAGGAGAACAATAAATTACAGCTTAGCAATGTCAGAAGGCTTCTTATTTTACATTCCTTTATCTAATCTTTAGTCATTATCTACATACGCCATCGGCACGACAACAGCAGGACTCACTTGAGGCAGTAGTGGCAGGGTTTCTTGGCTGGGCCAGGGGCAGTCATCTTGACGACGGGCGGAGGGCTGTAGGAGGTGAGGCAGGACGTGGAGCAGAAGAGGTCCGAGGAGCCCTTCCTCTGGTAGGCCGTCTGGCCTTTCAGCAGCACCTTCTTACAGGCCGAGCAGGCCACCCGCATAGCCATGGGGATCAGCGGAGGGATGGAGGAGGAGGCTGGGGCAGGCATTACAGTCTTGGGCAGGGCGGCCACTGGCGTGGATGTGGCTAATAGTAGAGAGAGGGATGGCAAGGATGGGTGAGGATTGAGGGAAGGGGGGATGTGAGAAATGCATAATCTGTAAGGTGGTAGTCAGTCATCTTTTGCTCCTGGAGAGCTTGCGGTAAATTATAAAAATCAACTCCAAAGCCCAGGGACTTTTCTGGCATTGGAAATAATTGGGCGGGCTTGCATAAGGCCAAGCAGCGTAAAAAAGTTACTTTTTTTAATACATTTTGGGGATGTTAAAAACGCTTTCAGTGTAAACGACTAATACCAGATATAAAAGCATGTAGAAAAGATAATGGCCTTATATATTTTTTTATAACAATCTTTGAGAACTAACAATTACTAAAATACGAGGTAGAAAGTGAAGGAGAATTTAAAATTACAAATACAATTTATTTAGCAGTATTCATTTTTGATATTATGTTTGAGCAAAAGAACACAGCATTAGCCATGGCAAAATGCATAGAATTGTAGGAAATTAGATTTAAAACTGCAAAGTTCTCACATCCATGGCAGAATATGTATAATCACAAGAAATTAGCTTTAAAACTACAAAAATGTATCTCAGCTCCATGGAGAAAATTGTAGAATTGCAGGAAATGTAATTAGAAATGAAACACTCTCTCTACACCACCAAGATAAGGGCCTTTAAAATGTTCTCCAAAATTCAGCTGCGCCTACAGGCCGACCTCACCCATTGGCACGCCCCCCGCCACGCCCACCACCTAAACCCCTTTCTGATTCAGAAAAAAAATCTGCAGCCAGGTCAAGACATAGCTTAGGGCTTTGACCGACCACTAATGTGTCCTGTTGTGTACAAATATTAAAGTGCCCTGCTCACCGTTCGTAGTAGGGCAGCCGCCCACAGAGAAGACATTACTGATTTTCAACTCCTGTAAATAACAAAAGGTGACATACATTTAACAGACACACAGGATTTAACAGACACACACACAGCTTGAACTATACGCATTGAAGTCAACGGACGACTTTCATGTAACTCACAACAGAAACGTCCAGCTAGGACTTGGCCGTTGCTGAGGACCAGTGAGTTTAGATGCCGTACCTCTGCTGCCTCTGGTTCATCCTTGACGCCCTCTGAGAGGACCGCTGGAGCCAGGGCCTGATCATACTCCTCGTCTACGGGCTCATCCTTCACCTTGACCATGGAGATGGTGTCAGCGCCGGTGGACACTGGCTCAGCTGCCGACTGGGCAGACTGGGTCAACCGCAGAGATCATTCAACAACAGCATGTAACATTCAATAGGAGAATTGTAGATGGAATCATGTGAGTTAACGTGAGCGGTTATAGGACATATATTTCCGAGGTATTCTGACAAAGCCTTCACGACACCTGGAAATCTTTAACACTCATAAGCAGTGACCAGATATCTGCCACGCTTAAGCTCGTCTAGTCTCTATGGCGGAAATTAATTCACTCTATCGTTTGTGACGGAGAGAGGATACTCACACCCACAACTTTGACTGGCTGTCCTGCCACTCCATTCTCCAGCCCTGCAGGATTGTCAGTGCCTGCAAAACAATAGGTCATTCAGCGTGTGAATTTTAAAAACCAAGACAAACTGTAAAACCATTACTGAGGAATAGCAGTGCACTCATTAGCATCTGAATATTGTGAGGGACCACACTAACATTCAGGTATTCGGGTCATGTGGGAACATTATGCAGCCAAATACCATATATTCCAAAGACAGACCCTTGTGGCTTCTCACCTTCACTGTTCTGTGGGTGAATAGCTTCGCTAGAGGAGGTGGGCCTGGGGTGAAACGGTTTGACATCTTCAGATTGGTCCTCCTCCATAGGCAGAGACGAGCCGCTAGCCTTCTCAAAGCTGGTCTCCTCAGCAGGTTGCTCTGTGTCTCCTGTTATGGAGACTTCATGTTTGAGAGGTGGGATAGTGTGTAAGGTGACATGTTTGAACTCTGAGGATTTTCGACACTGGGGCATTCCAGTAGCAATGGAGTAGAGCAGCCTTTCTTAAAGTATGGGTACCTGTTAATGGTGAGTCACGACATGTCAGAGAAAATGTATAATTATTTAATTAATTCATTACTGGAATTGAGTTGGCCAAGTGCATCTGCGCTCTCTGCTCAGTTTGGCTGCTGCGCGAGACTGAGGGAAATTCCCGTGTGCTTCGCGGTTTACCGGAACTTTTTTCTGCAGTCTCCTTGAAGATCACTCCGCAACACACGATGCAGCGCTGTCGTTCAGCAGCAGATGATGCGCTGTCTGCCACCGACTTTCCATCACTCACCGCGGTCATCAAATGGACTCATGCTAGCCACAAGTTCTGACTGAGCTCAATCGTCATGAAAAGCATATACAGCGATGAGTGTCTCTCTTTCATACAAACTCAGAACGAGGAGCGCCCACAATGTGTTTTGTGCGGGGAAGTGCTTAGTAACGAGTCTCTCATAACGAACAGAATTAATAAAACGGCATGATGGTAAACCCAGGGAGTTCTTTCAGAACAGGGCAGAATGCTTCAGGAAAGCGCTCTGACAGTGTAAAAGTCAGCTAGCAAGGCATTGTTGGCATTTTATAAACAGGTGATGATAAGCCGAAATAAGGGAGTACTAGTACTAACTAATTCTCATAGTAGTAGATGTGAGTTTCTCTTTTAAACAATCCCCTGGTCTTGTACACAGCTAATAGCTAACATTCGCCAAAGCAAGCTAGCTACTGATAGTACAGATGAGGATGAAAAATGATCAGACCTACTGTACATCTTACAGTAGAAATTGTTGAAACCTAGTCTAAGTTGGAACTGTTGCTGTTAAAATACAATAATGTTTTATTCTTAACTGGAAAAACTGATTGAAGGAAGATGCTTTTTGAGGCAAACACACTCACACAGTTCAGGGTTGCTCAGCTATAGCAGGAAGCGGTCACCTGCCTGACTGAGAAAGCAGTAGATGTTCTGGTCCAGTTTGGCACCACATACCTATGCGAGTCAGAGTTCTCAACTCTGACAAACTTTTAAAAAACAAGTACAGAAACAATTTCAAGGCTGAGCACAACCTGTGTTGGACTGTCAAAAACAGAGCCCAGAATAGACATGCTCTCATTAAGACAGTGTGTGTTTTCTGGTCAACATCTGTGTGATGTGATCAATCCGTTTATTCTAGTTCAGAAAAAAAAAAGATGTATTGTATTTTAACAGCAACAGTTCCAACATAGACTTTCTTTCAACAATAATTTGTACAGACAGTAAGATGTACAGTAGGCCTGATCATTTTTCATCTGTACTGTTACTTCGGGTTGCATTATCAAAAAGCCTGTGTGTGTGTTCTGTTATTCATCTGTGTGTTGTAGTCAGTTTATTCCTGTTCAGAATTAAAATTATTTATTGCATTTTAATAGCAACCATTCCAACCTAGACCAATACCTGAGTGTTTTTAATGGTGGAAATAAACAGATATTTATATTGATATTTAATTTCATTGTTATTTGTTTTTGTCTATATTGCTTTTGTTTTAGGCATAACAGCAATGAAATGAACCAATATTTATGTGTAGTTTTCATGAGCTTGGTTGCCAGGAAAACACAACATTTCTAATTTGGGTCCCAGGCTGAAAAAGTTTAAGAACCCCTGGAGTAGAGTGCCAAGCAAGAAAACAAAGTGTTTAGGGTAGCAACACACATAAAACACAAACAAATCCAACCTGAAGAAATGAATTCAGCAAACTTCGGAAACAATTGACAATCCTAAGGCCATATAGCCAACAAAAAGCTGCAGGCAGCAGTCTCTTCTTACCTGTATCCATGATAGAAGGCATGGAATCAGTCTTCTCCACTTGCCCGGTCTTGCTGGGCTCCTCTACCTCATTCTCTGTCAGTGAGTCCTTCCCCGTGTCCATCTTCTCCACCTCATCCCCATGATCCAGGGAGTTGCTGCTAAAAGCATCCATGTTGCCTCCCTCTTCCACAGCCGTTATCACAGGCATCCCCTCCAAGTTGTCTTCCTCCTGCATCTGGTCATCCTCCACTTTGATAGCATTGACCTCCATCTCATCGTCAGCATCCACTACTCCCATGTCCAGGGGTATGTCTGTTTCTCCATTAGTCTGTGAACCATTTCTATTGCCAATTTCTTCCACAGTCTGGGGTGCATCTGTACCAACTTTTTCTCTGACTGTCTGTGAGGCATCCGCACGGGCTGTGTCCGTCTGTGGGGCATCCGCACGGGCTGTGTCCGTCTGTGGGGCATCCGCACGGGCTGTGTCCGTCTGTGGGGCATCCGCACGGGCTGTGTCCGTCTGTGGGGCATCCGCACGGGCTGTGTCCGTCTGTGGGGCATCCGCACGGGCTGTGTCCGTCTGTGGGGCATCCGCACGGGCTGTGTCCGTCTGTGGGGCATCCGCACGGGCTGTTTCCGTCTGTGGGGCATCCGCACGGGCTGTTTCCGTCTGTGGGGCATCCGCACGGGTTGTTTCTCTTTCCGTCTGCAAGGCATCCGCACGGGTTGTTTCTCTTTCCGTCTGCGAAACACCCGCACGGGTTGTTTCTCTTTCCGTCTGCGAAACACCCGCACTGGCTGTTTCTCTTTCCGTCTGCGAAACACCCGCACGGGTTGTTTCTCTTTCCGTCTGCGAAACACCCGCACGGGTTGTTTCTCTTTCCGTCTGCGAAACATCCGCACTACTGGCTGTTTCTCTTTCCGTCTGCGAAACATCCGCACTACTGGCTGTTTCTCTTTCCGTCTGCGAAACATCCGCAATGGCTGTTTCTCTTTCCGCCTGCGAAACATCCGCACTGGCTGTTTCTCTTTCCGCCTGCGAAACATCCGCACTGGCTGTTTCTCTTTCCGCCTGCGAAACATCCGCACTGGCTGTTTCTCTTTCCGTCTGCGAAACATCCGCACTGGCTGTTTCTCTTTCCGTCTGCGAAACATCCGCACTGGCTGTTTCTCTTTCCGTCTGCGAAACATCCGCACTGGCTGTTTCTCTTTCCGTCTGCGAAACAGCCGCACTGGCTGTTTCTCTTTCCGTCTGCGAAACATCCGCACTACTGGCTGTTTCTCTTTCCGTCTGCGAAACATCCGCACTACTGGCTGTTTCTCTTTCCGTCTGCGAAACATCCGCACTACTGGCTGTTTCTCTTTCCGTCTGCGAAACATCCGCACTGGCTGTTTCTCTTTCCGTCTGCGAAACATCCGCACTGGCTGTTTCTCTTTCCGTCTGCGGAACATCCGCACTGGCTGTTTCTCTTTCCGTCTGCGGAACATCCGCACTGGCTGTTTCTCTTTCCGTCTGCGGAACATCCGCACTGGCTGTTTCTCTTTCCGTCTGCGGAACATCCGCACTGGCTGTTTCTCTTTCCGTCTGTGGAACATCCACACTGGCTGTTTCTCTTTCCATCTGTGGAACATCCACACTGGCTGTTTCTCTTTCCGTCTGTGGAACATCCACACTGGCTGTTTTTCTTTCCGTCTGTGAATCCTCTTTACTGTCCATTTCTACTACAGTCAGCAAGGCATCTGTTTTTACAGTTTCTTCCACCATCTGTGAATCCTCTGCATCGGTTTCCCTCACAGGTCCTGAATTACCAGCATCCCCTGCCCCATCTATAATTGAGGAGGAACATGCACTGACTGCATTGGTAGCATCATCCCCATTGTTTCCATCTGCCGAGACTGTATTGCTGTGTGAGGCTCCAGAGTCCACTGAATCCATTGATGCTCCAGCCTGAGATGGCTGCTCTGTCTCTTTGTCTGGCTCACCTTTATGCTGAGGAAAGTCAATATTCTATTAGTAATGATCCTATAAGTAGTGCCCTGAGTTTTCCCTTACTACGTGACCTGACCAGGAAAAAGACCCCAGTTTACAGATTGATCAAGTGTCATGGCTATTGAGGGAAAAGTCTAACTCATGCTTGCAATCAAATACCAACTTTGGGAGAACCAAATAGAACCAAGTTGGAGCGTGCAGTGTTTGTTTTAGATTGCTGATTTGCTCACGCTAACTAAATCTGCGCGGGAAATGAAGGTGAGGGTCGACATAATTAGCTAGCTAGTTAACTGTCAGAATAAGACATAGCTAGCTAACATTAGTATTCATTCAAAAACATAAATTACCTCTGAATGGTCCGCTTTCTGGGATTCAGCCATGGCTTGCTTGAAACGGCGAAAGTCGGCTAGCTCTTATTGTCACTCACTCACAATATAGGTTAACCAACGTCCACTAAACTAAAAACGGAACTGAGGCTTACTAGCTAGCTACCATGCATTAGCTACTTCCGCCCGCCTCCTTGTTGTGGAGAAAGCTAGCTAGCTAGGAACGATATGTAGCCAGCTAAAACGAGTCTTAATTTGAATGACCGAATAAGGTTCTTAAGCTTTGCCATGCATAAGATATTAACTTCGATTATACCAATGCCGGTGAATTATAACTTTACAGAAGTCAAGTCCTTTGCATTTTCACTCTGCAGAGCTCATCAAAGAAACTCGCACAACACACATCCGTCGCCTGCGTAAACATGGCAGACCTGGCTATGTCATTTCCTGTTTGACATCTAGCAAGCTACAACAGAGTTTCTAAACCATACTAAACTGTTCCGTTTATCAATTTAAAAAGGCACCTTGATCACTTCCCCGCAAAAACTCGATGTTTAGTGCCAAAATGAGCTGTTGTCAATATTCTCCAATGGAAGAATTAGTTTTTCTGTAGTCCCGCCCAATAAGTGCTGTCAATCAATATCACCCAACGTCCCAGTTACAGCCAATCAGAGCTGCTAACACGAGTACAGGGTCTGCCTGCCCACCTATCCGCTCTTTCACAGCAGATTAGATCGCTCCACTGCCTGATACACCATTGTCCTTTGCATGGTCATTCTGAAATTTGAAGTGGCGGTACAGCATTCACTGTTGATGGTGCCTTAGCAGACGTCAGACCTTTCATATTTGCATTTATACGGATGTACCACGCCAATCATGTCAATGCGGAGCTATATGGAGCCCTCCACATTATTACAACATTTGAGAGGAGCACTGCGATGTGGTATAGAGCTGATTTGGCCTCTGCATACCTCCGGTGGCTCTGAAAATTGCGTCACACCCTCCGACCACATTTTCAGATCAAGTTTAATTTAAGAATGAGCCACTTTTTTTCAATTTTCGCCTAAAATGACATACCCAAATCTAACTGTCTGTAGCTCAGGCCCTGAAGCAAGGATATAGATATTCTTGGTACCATTTGAAAGGAAACACTTTGAAGTTTATGGAAACGTGAAAGGAATGTAGTAGAATATAACACAATAGATCTGGTAAAAGATAATACAAAGAAAAAATCAACCGTTCTTTTGTATTTTTTTGTACCATCATTTTTTAAATGTAAGACACAGGTGTCAAACTCATTCCACGGGGGGCCGAGTGTCTGCGGGTTTTTGCTCCTCCCTTATACTTGATTGATGAATTAACATCACTAATTAGTTAGGAACTCCCCACACCTGGTTGTCTAGGGCTTTATTGAAAGGAAAAAACAAAAACCTGCAGACACTAGGCCCTCCGTGGAATGAGTTTGACACCCCTGATGTAAGAGAAAGGCCATAATGTATTATTCCAGCCCAGGTGCAATTTAGATTTTGGCCACTAGATGGCAGCAGTGTATGTGCTAAGTTTTCGACATATCCAATGAACTATTGTATTTCTGTTCAAAATTTTGTATCAAGACTGCCCAAATGTACCTAATTTGTTTATTAATAACTTTTCATGTTCAAAATTGTGCACTCTCCTCAAACAATAGCATGGTATTATTTCACTTTAATAGCTACTGTAAATTGGACAGTGCAGTTAGATCAACAAGAATTTAAGCTTTCTGCCAATATCAGATATGTCTATGTCCTCGGAAATGTTCTTGTTACTTACAACCTCATGCTAATCGCATTAGCCTACATTAGCTCAACCGTCCCGTGGAAGGGACACCAATCCCGAAGATGTTTTAAATTGGCTTTAACTCAGCAGCAAGTTAAAAAACACCAAGGACTCAGTTATGGCTATCATAAACTTGATCAGATCAACATCTAGCCTGCAACATCCCTTGTTTTGCAACCACTCACATGCTAACCACACTGCTCGCAAGCGTCTGCGTAGCCGGGTGCTAAAATAGAACTTGGTTCTATTTGTGACGCTCAACTGCTGCAAGTCCTGCCTCTGAAATCTCCTCATTCGTTTTTAGGAACATATACCCATGTCCCATCTCCTCATTGGTTTTTAGAAGCATATACCCACGTGGGTGATTGAAAGATGAACTGAGATCCACACTCCAGTCAGTTGTAGTAATGCACCGTAAAGTTGGTTGCCAACCTCCATATCAAGTCCAAATAAGAAAAAGAAGCCTGAAGGAAGGAGGAGAGATGACGAGAAACAAATTCGGTTCACCGTTTTATCTGTGGATTAATTGTCGGAGTAGAGGACCTTGTGCATTTCAGGTAAAATATGTTTACATCCCAGGACAAATTAGCTAGCAACAGCAAGCTAGCTAAATTGCCATCAATGTTTAATGCTTTTCGACCTGTCCCCAAATCAATATAATTGGTTCAGAGTTTGTTTTGATATTTCAACCTCCGTGTCCTGATCGTGTCTGGTGTGGAGGGGACAAAATCAACATGTGCGCGATGGCGTATGCAGACGCACCCATGCGGTCTGGTCAGCATGTCAGGTGTTTGTACTGTCGTTCTTCCTGTCATTGTCATCAAAGCTGTATTTATTTATCACCTCTAAGTTTGCTGACAAACTGTACCACATTTGTTTTGTTTTGGCCCGTGACAGACTAGTTCCTTCAGCACTCCTAATGGAGAGAGTAGGGTGCCGCTTTAGGTAAGACAAGAACCAGTCTGCTCCCACCATAGAGGTCTCATCCCATGACTGAGGATGCTTGCAACCAGATTGTACAGCGAGTTGGTAGGCACATTTTCTGACCTGTAACAATAGAATAAAATGTTAAATACTTCCCCCAATTAATACTTTACATTAATCATTTACATTAGTACTCCCTCCCTTGACCTTAATTGCCACCAACATTAACTGCTAACTTAACCCTGACTTACTCCTCACTAATTCCTATCAAGTGCTTACCTCACGGGGAGACAATCCATAATATAAATCAGCTACCCTCAAGAGATACTCTGACAACTTCTGCTCCTGCTCATCCATGAAAACCCTGTTTCCACTACGTTAGCCAACATGAGGAATGTTGGAACATGTGGAACATGAGGAATGTTGGAACATGAGGAATGTTCCAACATGAGGAACATGAGGCTCTCTCGACCCCTTCTCCAGTAGCTTCTTTCTCGCTTTACATATGCCATACAACCGATCTGATTGACTTCCCATGCTCTGCTACATAATTTGACACTCTTCTCAAATGACTGCCACGCCTGGATCACCAACTACTTCGCAGATAGAGTTCAGTGTGTAAAATCGGAGGGCCTGTTGTCCGGAGCTCTGGCAGTCTCTATGGGGGTACCACAGGTTTCAATTCTCGGGCCGACTCTTTTCTCTGTATATATCACCGATGTCTCTCTTGCTGCGGGTGATTCCCTGATCCACCTCTATGCAGATGACACCATTCTGTATACATCTGGCCCTTCTTTGGACACTGTGTTAACTAACCTCCAAACGAGCTTCAATGTCATACAACACTCCTTCCGTGGTCTCCAACTGCTCTTAAACGCTAGCAAAACCAAATGCATGCTTTTCAACCGTTCGCTGCCCGAACCCGCCCGCCCACCTAGCATCACTACTCTGGACGGTTCTAACCTAGAATACGTGGACAACTATAAATACCTAGGTGTCTGGCTAGACTGTAAACTCTCCTTCCAGACGCATATCAAACATCTCCAATCCAAAATCAAATCTAGAATCGGCTTTCTATTTCGCAACAAAGCCTCCTTCACTCACGCCGCCAAACTTACCCTCGTAAAACTGACTATCCTACCGATCCTCGACTTCGGCGATGTCATCTACAAAATAGCTTCCAATACTCTACTCAGCAAATTGGATGCAGTTTATCACAGTGCCATCCGTTTTGTTACCAAAGCGCCTTATACCACCCACCACTGCGACCTGTATGCTCTAGTCGGCTGGCCCTTGCTACATATTCGTCGCCAGACCCACTGGCTCCAGGTCATCTACAAGTCTATGCTAGGTAAAGCTCCGCCTTATCTCAGCTCACTGGTCACGATAACAACCCCCACCCGTAGTACGCGCTCCAGCAGGTATATCTCACTGGTCATCCCCAAAGCCAACACCTCCTTTGGTCGTCTTTCCTTCCAGTTCTCTGCTGCCAGTGACTGGAACGAATTGCAAAAATTGCCGAAGCTGGAGACTTACATTTCCCTCACTAACTTTAAACATCAGCTATCTGAGCAGCTAACCGATCGCTGCAGCTGTACATAGTCCATCTGTAAATAGCCCACCCAATCTACCTACCTCATCCCCATATTGTTTTTATTTACTTTGCTGCTCTTTTGCACACCAGTATCACTACTTACACATCATCATCTGCTCATCTATCACTCCAGTGTTAATCTGCTAAATTGTAATTACTTTGCTACTATGGCCTATTTATTGCCATACCTCCTCATGCCATTTGCACACACTGTAGATAGACTTTCTTTTTTCTATTGTTGACTGTACGCTTGTTTATTCCATGTTTCTGTCGCACTGCTTTGCTTTATCTTGGCCAGGTCGCAGTTGTAAATGAGAACTTGTTCTCAACTAGCTTACCTGGTTAAATAAAAGGTGAAATAAATAAATAAAAATATATTTTTTAAAGTGTGTAGAGGTCTGTCTGTCTTTCTTTTCCATGATCTAGGCATACTGAAAGTAAAAGAAAACATGTACTAAAAACAGTTTTACTCAGTTTTACTCAGGGTTAGTAGTAACAGTTTCTCACGTTACAACTAACCCTGACCCTTGCAGCCATTGCTAGCTTCCATTTTAGCTAGATGTTAAAATTTGCCTCAAATATCTCTACCTCAAAATCCGATTTCTTACCTCAAAATCCGATTTCTGTCAATAGAATCTGCAGTTTATCACAGGGACTTGCTTTTTCACATGGGGGTTCAGGACTAAACTGAGCATGTGCACAGTGAATCACATGATTCTACCTCACTCCTGATTGGAGGAATTGCAAGTGTTACAACTATCCCGTGTTACAACCATCCCCAGTCTCCCCTGTTGATTATTTGGCCCTGGGGAGAGCATAGTGCATGTAAGAAAACAAATGTTATGTATGTAACCACAGTTATGTGAGCTATATGGATCACTCCAATATATTGGTATCACTCCGCGGCGGAGGGATACATCCGAGGTGAGGATTTACAGATTTACTCCCGTGTACACCTGTGTCACGGCTGGGGTCTGCCCCTATATATAGACCCCATGGCCGTGACACACGTTCTCTACATAATTTTTGAGGCGCCTCTAGCACCGTAGAGGATTGGAGTGATCCATATAGCTCACATAACCGTGGTTACGTTTCACTATATTGGATCACTCCAATATATTGGTATACCCGTACCAGATTAATCGGGGCTGGCCAGCCAGCGGCAAAGTCCCAGCACGGGACCGAGACGTAGGAGCCATCAATGTGGAAGAGGGTTCCCGGCACAGTCCCCGGAAGGAGTGGTGATGCCCAAAACCGCTGAACCATCTGCAGTGGGAGGTGCCACATTTACCCGATAGTACCTAGCAAAGTTGCAAGAGGAAGTCCAGCTGGACGCAGCACAGATATCAGCGAGGGGCACTCCTCTCAGTAGAGCCCAGGACGCAGCCACACCTCGTGTTGAATGTGCCACCACAGATCCCAGCACTGGCCTGCCAGCCAGTCGGTATGCTGTTGTAATCGTGTCCACGATCCACTGAGACAAAGAGCTGGTCTGTTGTTCTCACTGATCGTGTCCGCTCCGCATAGGCAGCCAGTGCCCTCACAGGGCACAGCATGCCGGAGGGAGGCCCAGACCCGCCACTGCCGGGGGGGTTGTAAGCAGACAGGACAAAAAGGGATGTTCACATGCCTGTCTGACAGAACCTTCGGGAGGAATGAAGGGTTGGGGCGGAGAGATATACTCCTCCCTCCAGGGTCCATCCAGTAGCACTCAGAACTTACCGAAAGAGAATGGAGCTCACCCACCCTCTTCATGGAAGTAATCGCTACCAAGAAAACCACCTACATAGAGAGGTGTTTCAGGGAGGCAGGTTCCAACTGTTCGAAAGGTGGCTTTGCCAAGCTGCCAAGACCCCATCCAGATCCCAGCTTGCCATTGAGCGGGTCCTAGCTGGACGCAGGTGACGAACCCCCGTCATAAACCTGGAGACCAAGGGATGGCACCCCACTGGCCTGTCCATCCACCCCGCATGGCAGGCAGATATAGTGGCCAAATACCCTCTCAGTGTAGAGGCTGCCAAACCCTCATCCAAGCGAGACTGCAGGTATTGGAGGACATACTGCACCCCGCATGACTCGGGCACAACCTCAATACCAGTGCACCAAGAGCAGAACAACCGCCAGCGCAACTGGTGTGCCGCGGTTGTAACCAGCACCCTTGTGCTCTGCATTGTGTTCATTACACCCTCCTGTAGTCCTAACGTGGACTATTGGTGCCGTTCAGTGGCCAAGCCCACAGACTGAGGCGGTGGGCCTCGGATGCCACAGAGTTCCCCCAACCGGAGACAACAGGTCCGGTCTCAGGGGAAGCTGCCAAGGTGTCCCAGACAACAGGGACAGGAGAAGGCTGAACCAGGTTTGTCTGGGACAGTATGGGGCCACCAGAAGCAAACGATGCTCTGCCATCCTGGTCCTGTCCAGCACAGCCTGGTTCAGGGGAAAATTGGGAATGCGTAAGCTCCAGCCCTGGCCAATTGTGAGCCAGAGCATCCAAGCCCAGAGGCCCTGGTGGCCCCCAAAATGGAGTACCACAGGGGGCAGTGTGCATTGTCCAGGGAGGCAAATAGGTCCACCTGCACCCTCCCGAACTGGTCCCACAGGCTCCAGTCCGAAGGTGGCGGGCCCTCCGAGAGCATATCCGCTGCCACATTTAGGATTCCAGACGCTAGACGTCCCTGAGCCCAGAGAAGGAGCTCCCGTGCCATAATATAGAGGCGGTGGGACCTCAGTCCACCCTGATGGTTGATGTAAGCCACCACTGTGATGTTGTCTGTTCTCACCAGGACATGTCTTCTCTTCAGGAAAGAAAAGACTGCAGGGCCAGCAGTACAGCTCGGAGCTATAGTGTATTGATGTGCGTGCCGCTCCAAGGGGGTAGCCAACAGCCTCTGACCGACCTGCCTTTGGTCACACCCCCCCAGTCGATCTGGGAGCCGCCTGTGCTGACCAGCTCCCGGCAGCACATCCTCAGCATCTCCACCCCATCTGAGAGAAAGAAGTGACAGCGCCACCTCAACAACACCCTTAGGCACTGTGCGGTCACCTGCACCTGGCGGTGACAGTGGCGCTTTGGGTGCAGCTGGTGGGAGTTGAACCACCGTTGAAGAGGCCGGAGATGGAGCAGGCCCAGGGGAATCAACAACGAGGCCGCCGTCAGCAAGCCCAACAGGCATTAGCAAGTTAGGTCAGATACCACCCACCCGTGCCGAAAGTAGTCGAGGCAAGATTAGATCGCCTGAACCTTTCTGGTGGGCAGGCATGCTCTCATGAGGACTGAGTCAAGTTTCATGCCAATGAGGGCCACCCTCAGGGTGGGCGTCAGACGACTCTTGTCGTTTACAGTAATGCCCAGCCCACCAGTAATGCCCAGCTCACTGTCAAACAGAGCACGTCTCTGAGACACTCCATCAGCTGAATCTCTTCCAGACATAAACTCAAAACGGATGTCATTCTAAAAATAACCAAACATTTAGTTGACTTACAATTAATGTTCTATTTTACAGAAACAAATGGGAGTTCTCTCTGTAATAATCAGACTCCTCTTCATACATTATATGGGCACGTCTCTGTCTGACAGGACCTGGGTCCTGGTCGGGGCACAATCAGCCAACCGTCCAGGTAACTGAGGATCAACAATCCTTGGGAGGTGAGAAGTGCCAGGACAGTGTCCATGCACTTTGTGAAAGTGCAGGGTGCCAAGGAGATGCCGAAGGGAAGAACCATGAATTCGTAAGCCCTCCCTTTGAAAGTGAATCGGAGGTACTGCCAATGAGCTGGGTGAACAGGAACATGGAAGTATGCATCAATCAGGTCCAGAGTCACAAACCACTGGTCCCTGGACACGGCCTGCAACACACCGACTGGGGACAGCATTTGGAACCTCAGTACCTTCAAGTACCTATTGAGGTTGCAGAGGTCCAGAATCGGTCAAAACCCTCCGTCTCCTTTTGGGACCACAAAGTAAGTGGAGTAGAACCCACCTAGCCGTTCTGATGTCTCAGTCCTGCGGACAACACCCTTGTTCAGGAGTGAGGAAATCTCCAGCCGCAGGGTTTTCAGGGGGGTCGGCCACCGTGGTGACACGAAGGCCCCTGAAGAACGGAGGCCGGCACCGGAATTGGAGTCAATACCCCTCGAGCATTGAGGACAATACCCATGGGGACTCCACACACTCCTCCCACTTTGCCCTTTGAGACCGGGTGAAGTGGCCGAGGAAGGGTGTGTCGGGACCTGCCGGGGCCCGCCTCTCCTTAGGCGCCTCGAGCACATGGGTCCCCCAGGCACGTCCCTATGGCGGTGACGGTTGACACCATCACACCTGTCACAAAGGGAAGCCATAAGCTCAGCCAAGCCAACAAGGCCACGGAGCAGGGGTCCGAAGCCCTGGGAGAGCTTATGTTGTGACCCGCTCGGGGGTAAGGGATAAATTACCCAGTACCTCTGCAAACACAGTGGAAGACCCCTATGGGAAAAACAGGCAGACAAAAAAAACAGCAACCAGGTAATGGATTTGATTTACATGTTTTTTTTGTTTTTGTTTAAACGCCAACTGTGATTTTACCTAGCAGGTTTAATATCCAAGCAGAAAACAAAAAAACAGCACCATGTGATGGTGTAACTCCGTTAAGGATCTAAGCAATTCACAACACACACAAAACAAGCCAGTCGGCAAGTTGTGTAAGGTAATTACAGTTTGTGGCAGCAAGAGCCACCAATAAATTAATAGATGGACACAGAGTCGTAGTGTAACGCTAACGAAACACAAGAACGACAAACCACGGGCGGAAGATACAGATCAGTGAGTGGAGCACTCAAGAGGAGTGGCTGGCAATGTGGCCAGCTGCTCCAGGCTGCTAACAGCAAGTGAGTATACTTCCACGCAAGATATTACACTTACCAGTGACTTACCAAGCGAACTTCAGAAAGTTTGTACCTCAAACCATACGGACGTCCGCCAATAAAATGAAAGATAACGTGTGTCTATATTCAGAAAAATTACAGCGTGTGTTAAGTGGTAGTGTCCAGTCCTATCAGGTCGTTGGCCTGGGGTAGGAACAGATAGGGTTAAAGTAGTGGAATAAGGTGATGGGTTTTAATGAGCATTGGTAGGGTAATTAAAATGTATGTATATTTTCATTTAATGTATTTTTTTTTTTCTGGTTCCCCTTTCATTTATTATCACAAATTGTAATGGATCTATTCTATACTATAGTTCAGTTGGAGGCGGTAATGCAACATATTGGATGCCGTCACTGAGCAAATTTCAGGTCTGCTGAGTGCAAACTTGAAACTTGAAAATTCTGTGAAACTTCCAGGGGGTGTTTACTGTGAACACTGAGGCTGTACCCACTTTAAGTTACAGTTTTAACAGTGGCCGAGTAAACTACTATGGCTATTAGAACATAATGTAGGCCTACCAGAGTGGCCTACCATCACAAACAATGGAGAAAATGCATCCCATAACATTTCCAAGAACAACTGCGAACAATTCAATATAATTTATTGAAACGGCTATTGAACAACAGGAAATCTTACATATTGTACCTTTTAATATTCTTATAAAATAGATTCATTGAAGGAATATACATAA
This sequence comes from Salvelinus namaycush, assembly GCF_016432855.1. Classification (NCBI taxonomy): domain Eukaryota; kingdom Metazoa; phylum Chordata; class Actinopteri; order Salmoniformes; family Salmonidae; genus Salvelinus; species Salvelinus namaycush. The sequence goes on from NC_052333.1 coordinate 32,722,158, forward strand.
CTAACAAGTATTTACAGGTACTGCACATAAAAAACATAGAAGTGGTTGGATTTATTTATTCTTCTGTGACCAGTGGAGGGCTTCATGCATTTTTAGAATCCCTCTATTCTGAGCCTACACATTTCACCCCAAAAAAACTAGTGTTCCCATCACACTAATTTGGAGCCTTTTAAACCTACAGATAACTGAGCAGTCATCAATTAAGACCTGTTGTTCCTAAAACATGAAATCCAGTCAACTTGCTTAGTGGGCTGTGGAAAGTCACTTTATTTTTCCAGGGGCCTTATCAGTGTGTGTGTGTGTGTGAATCTTGGCCTCCCCCTGCTGGAGTTTTAGGGAAGTGATCTTACTATCCAGCTCGTCCATAAACCCTTCATCCACAGATTCACTGTCCCCCTCTTCCCCCCCTCCAATTCCTTCTGTGGGCAAGAATATGTGAAGCTGTGTACGTGCTGGCATAGAAGCGGCGGGAGGCGAAGATTGGCTGGGGAGGCTCAGGCAGGGCTTTCCTCTCACTGTTAGACCCTCCCAGTGTGACGACTGGCAGTGCTGCATCACCGGAGAACGGAGCTCGCCTTGTTCCTTGGCCAGGGTCAGACTTTGTGATCTGGGCTTCCCCAGCTCTGGGTTGGGTCTGATGGGGTAGGAGAAGTGGCTGTACACTGGTCTGTTGCTCTGGTTCAGGTTCTTTCCTACTATTGTGTCACAGGACTTGCAGAGAGGCAGAGGTCGTTTCCGCAGAGGAGGGCGGCGGTTAGGGGAAAAACCCTCGAACACGGCTCGTTCTCCCGGGGTGAAGAGGGAGGGCTCGCTAATGCTGTGTGGAGAGGAATCAGACAGGTGGAGGTGGGATAGGGGCAAAGATAGACACTGTGAAGGTATGAAATTATATGAAATGTTTGTTGAAACACTTGAAACATCCTGTAATCATTTGTGTATCAAGGGCCTAAACAGAAACAAACCAATTGCGTTCAAGCAAGCATTTTAGTCCTACACGGTCTCTCTCAATGAGACTCGATACTGTACTTCCTCAATGAAGATAACAGATGTACAGTATGAATGTATCACTGGTCAACAGCTTCCTTTGACAGGGGGTGAATGTAATATTGTTTTTGTTATTCAAAATCTGCATTCTAACTGACTGCAGCAGTGTGGTATCAGGGGGAGTGTTTCCAGTCGTGAGGGTTTTTAGTGCCTCACTCAGGTTTCTCCTCCTATCCTCCAAGACACAAACTCAGCATTGTTATTGCACTACATTGTAGTTACACAGTGTCCCAAACAGAAACATATCCTCGAACACCTGAGATTTATAGAGGAAGACTTCTGTTATCAAAGCATGTTGTGTATATATATTACCTAATTTGATAACTAATTGTTGGGAACTATACAATTTTCCCACAGAAGTTAAATCGGGGCAATTAAATACAATTTCCAGACAAATCCGGAAATAATCTTTCCTTTCCACATCTAATCAATTCACTGTATGATGATACTAGATTATGAATCAATATCAGGATATATTTCAGATACAAAGGCAACAGTTTATCAGAAGGATTCTTACACAATGTATCTTTTGAACATTGCACCAATAAGAATACAGCACAAAACTCATTTATAGAGGTCCTCCATTATACCTGGTTTGCAAACACTTACGCAATTAAGTCTTCCAATAACAACAATGTATTCAGGAGCCAAGCTGCTGGTTGCATGGGTCCCAGGCTGGTCCTAGTATGAGTATCAGCTTACCTGAGTGGAGTCGTGGTCTGCCTGTGCGAGGCTTTAAAGGCAGCTAGGGAAGGCAGTCGGTCACTGTCCCTTTGTCGTGTTCCATTGGGCTGAGGCAGTGCGAGCACAGAGTTGGACTTGAGGTAGGTTCGGACTAGAGCTCTGCTCCTCTGCATGGCTCTCTTGTGCCATAGCCCACCACTGTCCAGGCTGAGGCCAGGACGGGCTCCGGCGGTGCTCATGACTCCCCCAGAAACAGCAGACTGCACAAACCCGTCTGTGTGTGCACTGGCGCACCTGGGGGTGCACGCAGCCAGGTGAGGCTGATCAATGATTCATGCTCATTAAAGATGCATCGATGAGGCAGCCCGGGTGGACGCCACCTACTTTATACCCTCTCCCCATTTCCTTCTTCCAGAGGTCAACTTACACAGATAGCCAGGAACAGGCAGGGGCATTGGACCTAATGTAATGTAGGTTGACTTCAATATATCCCATTATTGCTGTTGCCGATTTAGCAATAAGGGTTTGTAATAGACTCATCAATCCCTCACTTTAACACCATTCCAAAGCTGCGTTTTTAATTATTTATAACATTAAATATAGTCTATTGTGAAACATCACTTGGGTACTGAGCTGAAGAAGGATCTGATGATCCACTCTTAAGAACTTTGTGCTTATGAAGCAAAAAAAAAAAGTGTGTAGAGCAATAGTGTATGTGTGCGCCATACTTCATCTCTAATCAAACTTGAAAGTAGTCAAAAATTGCATGATAAAAACACCTATTATTTTCCAAGTAAATTTTTTGTTCGGATTTGAGAAATTTGGAAGCATTCAAGTCGGAGCAATGACTAATTAAGTCTGCTTCATGTTGAATCTGAACAAGTCCTGAACCACTGCTTTTAGGTTCTTTAAAATAATGGTCATACAGCGCATTCGGAAAGTAATCAGACACCTCTTTTCCCACATTGTTACGTTACAGCCTTATTCTAATATGCATTAAATTAAAAAAGCAATCCTCAATCTACACACAAAACCCCATGACAAAGTGAAAACCGGTTTAGACATTTTTGCAAATATATTAAAAATAAATAGTAATACCTTATTTACATAATTTAAATACATTAGCCTTATTCTAAAATGTGGGAAAAGGGGTCTGAATACTCTCTAAATGCCCCATGTAAGAATGATTAGTATTTTCTGCTCTTAGTGTACAATTGATCTTTATGAACGCAACTACTACATCAAAACAGGAACGCCGTCTTCGCAAGATATACCGAGGACATTTCTTCAGTCATCTTGAAATGCCTACTATAAATGATAACGTTCAAATCATTTCTAGAGCATGGGCTTTGGGGATATTTTGGGGCAGTGTTCCTGCCCAACTAGCTATAGCCTTACAGAGGAGACAAGTGCCAGGCTGCAACACAGGCCAGACAACTGCCCCACATTCTCCATGCCTTCTGTTCCCTAGGTTTCAGCTTCCAGCACGGTTCCCCTTTCGCTGGACCATCTCCAGCGTTGACAGCCAACCCACAGGATACAAGCGTGATCCAGCACAGGGAAACATTGTACCTTGCCCTTAATTGTAACTGGACAAGAGGCTTCCGAGACAGGTCAGAATAGGCGTGTGTCTCGGTGAGTTTAAAAGCTTTGAGACACACACACGCCTTAGAACAAGCTAAATAGGTCTACCAAAATCTATTCATGGCAGAACAATAAACATGTTAAATGTCATACTTGGTGATAATGGTAGGATTTCCATGTTAAACCTGCACATTTAAGTTCAATCAGTTCTATTCAATTGTTGAATAAGGCAAGGTGAATACCAGAGGCAGTACTTTATTTTACGTTGGCACTCTAATTATAGTAATTTAACAAGCGCCACTAGGCACAATTTAGTACCAATTGTGTTGAATTGTAAGAATATTGAATTTGTGTGGTAAATTCCAGTGGAAACAGTGCCGTAAAATAAAGTGTTACCAGTGCTATTAGATGGCCATAACATCCCTGTGGATAGTAGTCAGATCTCTAGATGCACTAGAACAATTACAGGTTTAATCAAAACAAAACTGGACAAATCTACAAGTTTAACCTTTTATTGCAATATTGTGTATAGAAAAATAATAAATCTCCTGTTGAACTTCTAGCTTTTCTGCTGGTTGGATGCTGGTGCGGAGTCACAATTCCCTTCCGCCTGGTTCTTATGGGAGAAAAAAATATGATAAAATTTAATGAGTCGCTACAAATAATGTCATCCACTGGAAATGATCGACAAACATGAAATCAAGCAATAACAGCGCAACCACCCGGTTTTCCTAGGCTGTCTCCCGTCCCAGTTCTAACCAGGCCCGTCCATGGCCACAAGCAAAAAAATTATATGTTTAACCCAGTTTTCGCCCCGAATTACATCCCTTGGCTCAACTCTGCAACTTCAATGGGCTCGGAAGAGGCAACGGTCGAGTCATGCGTCCTCCGAGACATGACCCGCCCAGCCCCCTACTTACCACACTGCTCGTTTAACCCGGATGGATGTCAGCCTCAATGTGTGGGAGGAAAAACTGTTAGACTGAAAACCAGTCAGCTTGCCCCAAGGAGTCACTAGAGCCCGATGAGTCAAGGAAAGCCCCACCAACCAAACCCTCCCCTACCCCGGGCGGCGCTGGGCCAATTGTGCGCAGTCCTATGGAGCTCCCGGTCACAGCCGGGTGTGACACAGCATGGGATCAAACCTCAGGCTGTAGTGCCGCCTCAGCAGTGCTTTTGACCACCATTGACCACCATCCAGGAACCCACAACCACACTATTTAGACTAACATGTTTGAGAATAGTTCAACCAACCTGCAGATCCATTTCTTAGCTCTAGGATAGACCACATCCTTGTTTTAGGATGGACCAGAGGCGCCCCTGCTCAGGTTTGAACAGACATCAGTCTCTTCAGTTAACCTGCAACAAACAAAAGAAAAACATAAGTCAACAACTTCCACTAAGAATGAAGCAACACTGTCAAAAACCAGGGCATGCTCCCCCTCCCCCCAAAAAAGAAATCTTGACAATACCTACAAAAATATTTCCAGTTGTTTAATATGAGCACTTAAGAGGTTAAAGACTTCTTATAGGTAAACAATGTCTTAGCAACATTACATCAATTCAGACTAGTGTTTGCCCTTTGGTGCAATGACTAAAAGGCTTCCATCTAGCCCCTCTGCAGGTAGCTTACCACATGTTAAACCAGGAGCAGCTCCTCAGCCTCCTACAATTACTCGAGGCCCCTGCAGTAAGAGAGAAACAATGAGCTCGAAGCTAGGAATTTGGGAAAGTTATCCTAAGACACTACTACACAAATAACTGTGGATATGTGTGCTAAACTACAGGGATGTAGAGGACTTGAAAGTGTTAAAAAAATATGTGGATTAGGCTTTTTGGAATTTAAATTACAAAAACTATAGTACATGCATGCACTAGATGTAAATGACAGATTGTATAAAATGTTAAAGTAAAGAACTTGTGCCAATTAATGTCAGACATTACAAATCTTAAAAAAGTAAATTTTGACATAGTTAGCTATGTAGGCTACGTCACTTTATAGCAACATTTTTTGTAACTCCCGAGGGAACAGGCAAATGCATAAGAGCCATGACACCAATCATGCAAAAACATGAGGACTGAAAACAGTTACAAAGCAAGGTAAGCTTGACTTGGTTGACACTGGAAAAGTATTGTTATAGCAAACCCCCCAAAACGTCAGGAGTTGCACCTATGAAGACGCTTTCACCTTATACATCACGATGGGCATTTGCGACGTCGGTCTTGCAGAACGAGTTTGGAAAAGGCATTGCCCTTTCCAGTAGAGGCCCTGAGGCCCTAGAGGGTAGTTCTGGCATCACACTCTGAAGGGGATACGGAGAAGCAGACTGGCCACTCAAAGCGGAGACTCCCGAGGGGAAATGGATCACAGTGCAGACAGACACACTCAACAGCCCTAGGGCTGAGTTCACTGCTCATGGTAGTTCTCTACACAAGACACTTATAGTCCAAGATAACCAACACTAAGTTTGCTGCATGAGACACCGTTTACATACAAACTGCTACACCAAGGAGGTTGGCACAGTCCTTGTGAACTGAACCCTTTACGATTGGCTGGCTGGTCACTGGCTTGAGAATGTCACCGATATAAGACACGAGGATTGATGATACTTTGAAGCATGAAATGCACTAGGGCTGTCCCCGACAAAAAATATATACAATTGGTCGACAGAGTAGTCGGTTGTTTCGACTATTCAATAGGTCAAAATAAAAAAGAAGTATTATCCCATATATAGACATCCCGTGTTTTAATCAAATCAACTATATGCACTGAGCTTGTCTGATGCTTTAAGCACACTGTTGGATGAAATAATTAAGACAAATGACTAGAGGGACTCTGACCACAATTAATTTGATTGTGCCGGGCGGGGCTCCGACTTGTGCTCTTAAAAAAAAAAAACGTTTGACTAGCACCCGTTGTGTCCACCTACCAGCTGCAGCAACCACCACAGAACAAGTGTTTAGCGCACTGTCCGTGTTGCTGAAGCAGCAACATAATTACAGCTATTTCTGAATGAAAAGTTCAGTTAGCCAAATGTTTAGGAAAAACATTCCCTATTCCCTCAACCCTTGCTCTCTTTACGTGACACATGTAGGCCTAGGCTAATTATTCAACGGTCGCTTTATATATATAAAAAAATAAATAAGCATTTAAAATCAGAATGACTCGTATGCTGTGTGATGACGAACAAATGAATGATTGGTACAGGGGTGTATATAACTATTGAAATATAGGCCCAAGTAAATTACGGTATTAAGACTAAACAGGATGTGCTCTTAGGCCTACAGCTCGATGGTGGTTATACAAGGCTGTTATACTAAGCCTAATTTACATTTACATTTAAGTCATTTAGCAGACGCTCTTATCCAGAGCGACTTACAAATGTACCTTTTATATTTAACGAGGCAAGTCAGTTAAGAACAAATTCTTATTTTTCAATGACGGCCTAGGAACAGTGGGTTAACTGCCTGTTCAGGGGCAGAACGACAGATTTGTACCTTGTCAGCTCGGGGATTTGAACTTGCAACCTTTCGGTTACTAGTCCAACGCTCTAACCACTAGGCTACCCTGCCGCCCCGAATGATAATGACATTACTTATTATAATGATCATAATAATATCAAGAAAAAGGAGGGTTATTATACATAATTTCTGATCATTTGGAACAGTGTACACACTAAATAAATAATACCAGAGGCTGTTCTAACAAAAAGTGTAATGCCTTTATTACAGCATAGCCAAGATTAAAAACAGCCAAATTTGTGAAATTGCTTATTCCAGGCTTGGTGCTCACAGAATCAGTAGGCTATTATTCAAACAGGCTACAGAAGCATGATCTGCCATGCACAATTACAGCAAGGGCTGTTTTCTTGTCACCCAACTCTGATGCATTTCTCCTCAACAGAAATATGTTGAACTTTTCTATTACGCACAAAGCAACATGGTCTAGGAAAAGGTGGCATTTCAACATTTGCACACACTGTATATAGACTTTTATTGTGTTGACTGTACGTTTGTTTATTCCATGTGTAACTCTGTGTTGTTGTTTGTGTCGCACTGCTTTGCTTCATCTTGGCCAGGTCGCAGTTGTAAATGAGAACTTTAACCTGGCCAAATAAAAGGTGAAATAAATCAAATAAAACAGAGCACTGACATTTCAATACCGCTGACAGCGACTGCTTGCAAACGAGGGAGAACGCTCATTTGTTAAAAAAATTATTATTTTAGTGTTGCACCATTGTCCTTAACCATATACAATTTCAATAGCACATGTCTTAGAGTGATAACTGAGCCACCCCCACGGGGCCTCCACAATAGATTAGTCCACTTAGACAGGCGCGAATCAGACAGGTGTCTTGTACACCATTCACTTATTTTTGTTTTGCTACTGCTCAACTTAAGAAATCTCGGCCAACGTACACGGTCTATCGATTGGGTCAGCCCTAAAATGCACAAGGGAAGAAAAAAAACAGACTGCCATTTTTGGACAGAGTCATAGGTCTTTCCAAAGCACAGGAGAAAGAGAAACAGTGCCTTCTTGTGTATGGTAGTTGCCACACTATAGTGTCAAGTGACGTGACCAAGTGCTCTTTATGAATAGCTAGGTTGTGAATGACCCAGATAGACCCAAACCCAGTCCCCCGACTGTCCACCCGCCCAAGAATAGCCCAGTGGATAAACGCTTGAAAATGACACGTTTTAGTTGACCTTAGCAATACACCAAAGTTACATTCTACAAAAGTAGAGGCTGTTCCCAGCCTAGACTCAGTTGTCAAGTAGAAAATAAAAATCTACAAGCTCATGTTGGCCATTTCCATTACTATCTCATCACAGTAAATAAATGAAAACTGGGTGTCACAAAAACAGTCATAAGTCAAACTAAAACCTTCCTAAATTACCTAGGGGAGCAACTGAAAACATGTAAGATCCCATAATGATGAACCGCACAACCAAGAAAATCTGGAAATTGGAGGTTGCCGATCACATATGCATCCCCCAAAAACTGGGCTACTGGCGTGAGACAAGACAGGCAGGAAAGAGGACTGAAAGAGCCCAAACACTAGTACAATTCACTGCTCCCTATTATTTCTGCATTGAAAATGCAGTGGCCGTGTCCGAATACCTATACTTTCATCCTAAAACATTAGGCCGCATGAGTATGCAGGAAAAATACAGTCTAATAGTATGCAACATTTCAAAAATCGAGCACACTTTAAATCCAGGGTGTCATACTCATTCTGGCTTTGACATTAGCTGATCAATTAGATATGTGGATGAGCTACCGAAATCAACAAATAGCAAACGCAATCTCGCATGACACATTCCCAGAATACAACAATGTGTTACAGCGTGTGAATTTGTTTAAATGCCAGGATGTTACTCATTTCTGCCCTTCATCTAGTAGAATTCATTGCACACGTCGACAATGCATTGAGACAGGGGGACTGTGAGTGATGGGCTATAGTTCTCGTCAAGTAGACAAACAAAACAACGCTACTTAAATTGGGAAGATTCAGCAGTGTTCAAATGTAGGCAAAGTAGTTTTTGTTCTCCTTAAAATGTTAGTATTTTGTGCACACGTGTTTACATCCCTGTTAGTGAGCATTTATCCTTTGCCAAGATAATCCATCCACCTGACAGGTGTGGCATATCAAGATGATTAAACAGCATTATCATTACACGGGTGCACCTGATACAATCTGCAGTTATATCAGATGTCTCAAGTGTTGAGGGAGTGTGCAATTGGCATGCTGACTTGACTGCAGGGTTTCCAACCAGAGAATTGAATGTTCATTTCTTTACCATAAACTGCCTCCAAAGTAGTTGTAGAAAATGTGCAGTACGTCCAACCGGCCTCACAACAGCAGACCATGTGTAACCACGCCAGCCCAGGACCTCCACATCCAGCTTCTAAAACAGGATTGTTTAAGACCAGCCACCCGGAGAGCATAGAGAAATACTCCTGAGTTTGTCTGTAATAAAGCCCTTTTGTGGGGGGATTATTTTGGGGGGGGGAGGTATTGGCTGGCCCTGGCTCCCCAGTGGGTGGGTCTATGTCCTCCTAGGGCCACCCATGGCTGTGCCCCTGCCCAGTCATGTGAAATCCATAGCTTATTGCCTAATGAATTTATTTCAATTGACTGATTTCCTTATATGAACTGTAACTCAGTAAAATCATTTAAATTGTTGCATTTATATTTTGATATCTCACAGCCCTTTGGTTTCACTAATGAATATGTTGAAATGGAACCAAAGTCTGTTTGTCCTTTTTAAAATAGGATAAATGGCTTATGGTATAGGTCGAATGTGGTAGTCTGCCTATAACCATCCTGAGTAGGCATATTACGCCATTCCTATTCAGAGATTTGAGTAATGTTTCAAATATGAGCTATTATCAGGCTGGAAAAACCCACCCGCACTCGGCCCCGTCCCACCTACTCAGCCAGTCACGAGCCACTACTGCGTTGCGGCTGTGGCATACTGCATACTTTTCACTAAACGGTACGTGCTAAATAGTATGCGACGAGGAGTACATAGTATGCAGTTTAAGTATATAGTACGCTAGTATGGGTATTCGGACACCGCAAGTCTGAACCTCTGATAAAAATACGTTGACAATTACTCGTTAGGGGTCCTTTAAGAGAGTTTCACCTTTGCCGTAACAGAATCGACTGGGCAAATATCACTTGCCAGTGTTGCACTGTAGACTTCCAAAAAAAGCCAGTCCACTTAGAGCACACGTCAAGTCGAAATGAACATTTGGTCACCAGGATGATCCTCACATACGCACAAAAAAAAATTATAGCGCTGAATATTGCTTGAGTCAAAGCTACCGTTTCTGTATTGAAAATAACTAGTCTGACTTGAGTCAGAGTCCTGTGCCCGAGTACTACGATACACCTTAACTGCAACATTTTAGCCTAGTACTACATGACTTAGGCTACTGTATGAAGGTTTGCAATATAGGCAAAGTAAATGTTCTAATATTAGGCAAACATTGGACAAGCATCAGAAATTGCTCCCTATATTACTTGATGAAATAGGTCAAGATCAACAATAAAGCTCCCCCCACCAACAACCAAAAGTCCCTTCTACAGGGCCAAGGAACCTAATAATTCAATGTCAAAAAACAATTGCCAGTAAACCCCCCCCCCCCCCCCCCATTGCACTTGTCATTACAGCTTGAAAGAAGTCTCAGCAAAAGGGGTTGTGTTGATTGAACCAAAGTCAAGTTGTGGGTATGCACCATCATACACTATTTGTTGAGCCAGTGACACAGCAGTCCATATACAGTTTGTTTCATACAGAGACCAGCTTCAGTCAGAAATGGAAGGGAAAATACCAGATACTGCACAGGCTAAAAACACATTGCCACACGTTCACATACGGAGGGAGGAACGAGTACTGCACTGTGATTCCATTTTTCAGAAGTGTGATGCCAGAACCCCTGTATTGTCACATCACGTCAGGTGACAGAGGAAGGTAGAGCAGGAAATGTTTGGCATTTAAACAAATCATTTACAGGAACACTTACCTTTTCAGTGGCTCTGTAAGCATACCTCTCGCTGCACACAAGTCCAGGCTCTACTGTCCACTGACTTCTGCAGAACTACTCATCCTCAACGTAACCAACTGCCGGAGCCTTTACTTGGAGCCTCTACTGCGGAATGGGGCAGGCTGGCTGTTGGACTTTATTGCACAGCTACTGCACGCCCATGCACTCAAGACACTTGACAAAGACAAGCTTCTCGCTCCTTATAGGTACGCAGGTCTCCTCAGTCTGCTGAAGGGTGACGGGGAATAAGGGGAAGTTCTACCATAGACTTCCATCGGTTATACAAGTCTGGCAACTATTTCAGAGTACTTCAATAATCCATATAAAACCAGGACAACAAATATATATATATAAAAATAACTAAGGGGTGATCTACATTCCCACTACAGGTGCATAAACAAAGCTAGCTACATTTATTTTAAACATTAGTTTGTGTCCTGATCTGTGATTCCATCGGCAAACAGTATGATATGGCTGCGTTTAAGCAGGCAGCCCAATTCTTAAACTTTATCACCCACTAATTAGTCTTTTGACAAATCAGATATGCTCTGAAAAGATCTGATGTGATTGGGTCAAAAGAGTAATTAGTGGGGAAAATATCAGAATCGGGCTGCCTGTAAACAAAGCCCAACAGGCTCAAATAAAGCAACCGTGGTCATTTCCTTTGTTAGCATAAGATCACCACAGATTGTGTTGAAATTTCATTTAAAATGTGTCTGATCTTTCTTTCCCAGTACATTGCTACTTCTAGGCCTACATCCCACCGAGTTGACAGTAGGTCAACATTAGTATAGCAAGTTGACCAACTTGGTGAGTAGTCCGGGAAGAGCTGACTAAAGAGTTCACCTAGAAACATACACCCTAAGAAACACTGCCAGATCCAGCCTTCTTGTTATTTAGCCATTCTGGCAAACTGGCTTCATTCATTGTCTTCCAAATCACCTAGACACATTGACAACACCCAGTTAGAATTTTAGATGGGGTGTCAGTTCCGATTTCAGTCACAGTGGGTTGCCATTTACTGTTCTGTTAAATCAAACAACCATTTCACCAAACGGTATCCTGTTACATTACTGAAAACTCTTCACTAAGGCAAGACTCTTCATCAGGTTGGTCTGTGTAAGACAAGTCAAAGGAGTAAACTGTATTAAGTGCGACTCAGTTAGGCCTAGGACTTCTTGTTTTAGAAATGTCTCCTTACACACGGCAACCATTAAAGTGGCCAAACCTGTCAAAGAAGAAATGTACACAAAACAAACATACAGGAACAACATTGAACGTTTGATGGTTTACATTACTTTTGTTAAGGTATTCAATCAGATTTGTTTAGACAACTGTTTTGATAAACAACTGAATGTTTGTAGTCATTTGAGTAACATTGAGCACAACCACGATCAATCTTTGTGCTGTAATTGTCAAGTTTGAAATTGACAAAATTCTAAGAGCCTATTGAGTTCAAGTACAGAGTGACTAGTGCAATTTCAATACCGATGTAAAAAATATGGATGAGATTATTTTTAAACTCGTAGGCGCACAAGTTTGATCTTCAATAAATAAAAATGGAATTACACGGAAAATGTTCTCCATTCTCTGTAGCCTTCTTGGTAATTATATATCTCTCTCTTTTTTGTTGTTGCTTACATCGCTGACATATCTACCCTTTGGTGTGCTTTGTCTTAAGTCTCACAGATTTAGAGGTCTAATCGAGCAGTCTTAAAAATCAAGAAAATCCATTGCAAAGGGCTGGCGTTTTCATATCTCAACATCTTCATAAATGCGTGAAAGATAACGTTGACAGTTTTAAAACAATGTGACCTAATCCTAAAAGGGATAGCTTTGGGTTTTAGCAATGAAGCCCTTTATATACTTCCCCAGTCAGACGTAAAATGGTGGTCACAAGTTCATCTCTGCGTCCAGTATAAGAGGTTGTTTTGGGAGAAAATGCTAACTAGCTTAGCGCAAGGACTGGAAGTCCAGGTACAGCTAGCATCCTCAAGAATTCGTCTTTGCACTAAGCTAGCACTAGTTAATACTGGCTCACGAAACTACCTCTAACTTTATTCTTAATGGACGTAAAATGGTAGGCACAAATTAATCAGACTCTGGGGAAGTTGATAAAGGGCTTCATTGCTAAAAACCAAGCTATCCCTTTAATGATGTTTCAGACCTAGTTGTCCAATCTGTTCATGTGAAACTTCAAATTGACTATAGTCACTGGAATGAATCAGTTCACATCCCTGTTGGTTTATCAGAGCTTAGGCTATGAAAGTCACTAAAGAAATTCAGAGAAGGAGCCATAAATAAAATGAACAAAGTGGAAGGCTGAAAAAGCTATACGATAGCTTGAAGGGTACCACTTCTCACAGTTCCCGTTTCTCATAATAACATGGCCACTTGAATGATGACCTAAGAACATCTCAAGACAGTGGCTGAAACTGGAATTATTATTATTATTATTATTATTTATTTTTTATCCCATTTTCATGGTATCCAATCGCTAGTAATTACTATCTTGTCTCATCGCTACAACTCCCGTACGGGCTCGGGAGAGACGAAGGTCGAAAGCCATGCGTCCTCCGAAGCACAACCCAACCAAGCCGCACTGCTTCTTAACACAGCGCGCCTCCAACCGGAAGCCAGCCGCACCAATGTGTCGGAGGAAACACCGTGTACCTGGCCCCCTTGGTTAGCGCGCACTGCGCCCGGCCCGCCACAGGAGTCGCTGGAGCACGATGAGACAAGGATATCCCTACCGGCCAAACCCCCCCTAACCCGGACGACGCTATGCCAATTGTGCGTCGCCCCACGGACCTCCCGGTCGCGGCCGGCTGCGACAGAGCCTGGGTGCGAACCCAGAGACTCTGTTGGCGCAGCTAGCACTGCGATGCAGTGCCCTAGACCAATGCGCCACCCGGGAGGCCCTAAACTGGAATTATTTAGGGTAACATTCTTAAATCGTTTTCATACATTCCCGTGTATGATACATACATTCCAATTAAACAGATTGAATGATGCAATATCAAGAGACAGTGGATGAATCAAGTGCTGCTTTGAGAAGTTAAATGTGGTTAAAGAGGACATTCAACCTCTGTTCAATAATATGTAGCCGACTTGGGAACAATACACGAGCCAAACATACCTTTTTGTCAACGCAAAGAAAGCAGCACAGTTGTCAAAAACCATAACACTTCAATTAGGGTTAGACAAAAATTATACTTTTAAAACTATTCTTAATTTAGGTCGCAAAAGTCCAAGAGCATTTTTTTTAATCTGGAATTTTTATAAACAAACAATTCTAGAAGCATTAATCGCGTTTGACACCAGCACTGCTAATTTCCATTGTCAAAATTGGGCCCCAAAAGTACAATTTCTACTAGGCCTAATTGTGCTCTAAAATGTCAACTTTCTTTATCGATACTGTCCAGTATGCATCTGTTGTTCCATTTAGTTCACATGGTGATCATTTACATTATAAAGTTGCTGTTCACCCCCGGCGTCCAACATAATAAACCTCTAGGGAAAAAGGCTTGTCAACTCTTGCTGGGCTTATTTAGGATAACGACTCAAAATTGGGTTAAAATAAACTTTAAGAAGGTTTGGAAAGAACCAAATTAGGTCTTTATTGTAAAGTTACATGTTTTTAGTTCAAATCTTAAATGGCACAAAACACAGCCATAGAAAGGTGACAAAATGTTACATTTATCACCATTTACGACACGAGCACGATACAACTGGAAAGAAAGTTAAACATAGGTGGGATAGCACTATGTGATTACTGAGTGACCAATTCATCAATTTCACACTACAAATACAAAATCAAAAAAGAAAAACCTAACTTGCCATAAAATGAATGAGTATTCAGGCTAAAGTGCAAGAACACTTTCAACTTAAATATAACAATGACTCAATGTGAAGATGTTCAGAGAATCTACACAAAAACACTGCTATGAGGGACACTGAAAAGATTTAAAAGCGGGGCTTCTTGGCAGGCCCATCAAACTCCTCACGGACCCTGCCAAACCCTTGGTTGTTAGGACCCATTGCCCCCCGGCCTCCCTGAGGGAAGTTCCGCTCGTTGCGCTATAGTGATCAACAACCATACCAAGGAAGCAGATTGAGGGGGTGAGGGGAAGGCAGTGCGATGACACGCAGTTCAAGTCCATATTCAGGGGAGAAGTAAGGGGGGTAGAAAGAGAGTTGGTTTTGTTTGAGAGCCATGACAAAATAAACAGCAGGAGACATGTCCAAGGGAAACGTTCGTTGAAATAGTTCCAATACGCAGATCCACAGGTGCCACAGGTAACATACGGAGAAGGAAGAAAGGGTAATGTTTTCGTTAGTTATGTCCTACCATAGTTTGCTGTGCATGCCAAAGGCTGGGCTACATCACTCACTACTAGCATCATATGGAGCATTTAGGGGAAGCCTGCCAGTTGGCTATGGCCCGAAGGCTCAAAGATTAAGTTTAATACCAAAATGTACAGGTTGGCCAGACTGGTAAATGCACTTCAGTGCTATACTTCCACTTTCTTAAACGCTTTAAAAAAGGAGATTTATAAATCAGGCCTATTTTCCAATATAGCTGTAACCCCATTGTTGCTCGTCTTGCCTCTATTGCTTAATTACACAAGTAATAATGAACAACTACAGTATTGCTGGCCTTCCAAATGGAAATAAATTGGAAATATATGATTTGAATCAATGAGCCTACATCAAGTCTTGCCCGTTGTTAAACTTAACATTCATGGCCTTGGTAAAAAACTGAACAACTTAAGGCGGGAATGAATTTCACATTACAAACTACAAGCTTGAGTCTACCGGCTCACCATAGACTAGGCCTAATTCAAATAGATGTTCATTGGCCTAATCCTGCCATGTTATTCGGTTGGTCAATGCTTTATTATGCCATTTCGCCAACCAAACCTTCTACAATTTACTATGCATCACGTGTAAATATGCCGTCAGTTGGGCAAATGAGGCCAACACGGGTTAAGACTCTTTTCATTGAAGTTTCACAGCGGTTGCGGCAAATCCTGATCTAAGTTCCTGGACCAAAAAGATCTTGGTTCATTTTGTATACACACACACACACAAAACGGTCACCCTGCTCCTGCACAACACAATCTTATGATTCTTAAGTGCTACATTTTTGATGTAAATGGCATGTTATAGGGTCTACACACTTTAGTGATTTGGCTTGTTTCTGAGAATAGTGCAGCAGCCGCAATTCACTTCCTCTTTGCTCAGTCTCAGGGCACGCAAAAGACACAAACAAAAACAAAACAATTACCCCAAATGTCCTTTTAGAAACAGACACTCCAAGCATAGGGATGTTGGTCTTTAGATGTTGTACACATGACATGGAATCATTCCAAACTTTATCCGCAAAGTTATATTACATTTTTTGCCGACTCAAGACACTCTTCTACCAGCGGTGCTGCGCTGTCTATGTCCGTGCACTACAGGGACACGCTCGGCATTGCACAGCTGCATGGGGAACTAAACCAAAATGGATTAGAAACCATGGGTTGGAACCCAAATTATTTCCCCAATCGTTTCGTTCTGAATATATCCTTTTTTCCCCTCTTCTTTGTTCTATTCCACTGCTCCAACCAGCAAAACAAGTTCTGAACATGTTCTAAACAAACAATGGCAGGTTCATATACTTCTTTGTTTCTTTTTAAAACCTTCTAGATGTAAAGTCCCCTGTTTAGGGGACCTGCAAGGTTCTGGTACTGACCAAAACGTTTTCGCCTATTAATCAATCTGTGAACATACATTTTAAAAGGGGAGATTGTAACCTTTGAGTATGTAGCATTACTAGTTATTGTTTTAATTGGGATCACGTAGATTAATTGGTTAATCCCCTGAAATGTTTTCAATTTAGTGCGACGAATTACTTCACCAATCAGTGCGGATAAAGCAGCTTGCTATTGAACGGGTCAGCGAGTTAATCTTTATAGTAAAGTCATTAAGAGCAAATTCTATTTTGCCGTAAACAGCATGGTTTAATCATAATGAAAGAAACACACTGTGCTACCAGTCACAGTGAAGGGTGCGAGATGCAACTTAAATGAGGAGAAATCGAGAGAGGATGAGGAAGCTTGCCTTGAAGCGCTGGGCATCTTATCACATGCATGATCTGAATTAATCCCACATAATTATACCTACATAGGTGTGGCTTCTATGGAGGGACTTTGAATGTCTGAACTTCTGAGTTGGTTTAACATTGGACCAGCGCAAACGTTAGCTAGCAAGCTTCTGTGCGCAGTGCAGCACTAGAAAATAAGATAATCATTGTACCATCTAAACCGCTGCAAAATAAAAAGTCTAGAAGCAAAAGTATTGTATTCAAGCTGGTGTACAAGCCCAAAAGTAAGACGAAAACAAAACTTAAGAACGAGAAGCATAGAAAGTGGACAAAGAACAGATCTACCGCTTCTTAGATGTACTTTCAATGAGAATGACAAATCTATAACACATTTCTATGTTAATGTCACCCAAAAGGTTAATTACCGCAGCTTTAATAAATACAATGTGAAACGTCATATAGTATCGAACTTAACTAGCATTGAAAAAGCAAATCCATTCTTTAAAACATCTCCCCAATTTCCAAATCATTCTTTTGACATCAGTAGGCTACAGTAACTAATCTATGCTTCAGAGGGGAGGGGAAAAACACAAACACAGATTTCCAGCTGGCAGGCAGATGCTGGAATAAGTTTCAGTGAAGGCTTTGCATCGGAGCTTTGTTCTAATTATTGTGGGACTGAAAAAAAAACTGCCCAGAACGTAAAATTACATTATTAACCGGTTCCCATGCTTTTAGAATAACAGTTCTGTTCCAGAACAGTATAGATCACTTCTGGTTCCAGTTTGTTCCCTGAAATTATTACATTTTCTGGTTTTCGGTTCTGTTCCCTGAACCGATTCCAGCCCTTGATAATAATGTTGTGAAAAAAAGTTTTGAATAACAATTTCATGTGTACATCTGAAGACCTATACAACTACACTGAGAGCATGCCCATTTCTTAAAATACATATTTGAGTACTTTTGTTACCATCTTTTGTGTGCCCAGATATGGCACAACGAGCAATCAAGAAGTGTTATCGCAGCTTGGGTAAGTGTCAAAAACAAGCCAAAATTTACAAAATAAAAAGTTGTCTGGCCCCTTCTAGCACATTCCATTTAAATAAAAAATAGAGATTGACTTTAGAAATAGGAAAATTCTCCTTTAAGGTGTTCTACAAATTTGTATACAGAGCCCCCCCCCACCCCCAGTCATTTTCAGAACACGTGTTTGAATTAAGCCAAGTTATACACCTTAAAATGCCCAAACTCAAAATGAGTTATCACATACAGGCATGTTGACCTAGGCACATGGTGTAAAAAGTGTATGTATTAATTGTTCATTCTATTTGGACACAATTAGCCTAAAAGAGGCAGGCATAGGTAAGGTAGGCGTAACAGCCCTTTTGTTCAAACTAATAAATACTTGGCCGATTAAATGGTAGTTCTACTGTGAACTTGACTAAATGGATCCTGATTTGTCATTAATTCCATGTGTGTAGCGGCAAGAACAGCTAGTCTAGCCAGTAACATGTCTACTGTTACTGCCATCTTACACTCTGGGTAAGAGGATCTCCACGATCACTGCACTAAAAGTTGGGTTCATACTGCATTGCTTACAGTGAAGAACAGAAAAACGGACGTGGTGCTATCAGTAAGAAATACACCAGATACATTGTCAAACTGTACAATCCAGTATTGAATACCAGTAACTGCTCACCCATTGCAAAAGCAGCCGACTAGCTGTTGTTTTTCTGTCAGATCGTTTGCCACCCTTACGTCAAAATGGCTGTGTTCCATTACATTAATTGATATATCCTTGACAGTATAACAACTTATACAAAGCACAAGCTGTATCCATTTTAATGGACTTGTACAGCTTTGCGTCGGACAATTCCTAAGTTACCAACCAGACATCTAACTGGTCAACGTATTAATTGTATGTAACCTATAACACAAAAGGACATTAATACACCTGCCTGCCATAGGCCTAATGTGGATGCCTTAATCACATTCTGGCCACTATTTCACCCACAAGGTACAAATAGTACAGGTATCCAGCAAGCAGTCCCAGGGCAATGAATGTCACCATCAGTTCTTCATATTGTGATATGCAAGTTGCACTAAAAGAGCTTACTCATTAGCTTAATGTTATGTCAAGAGACATGTTTGCTTCAAAAAGCAACCTGCACTAAATCCCCTCATTTGAATTGCTTGGACAAGGTGGTGGCCGGGAAAATGATAAAACAACTGCCATGCTACAAGAGAACATCGCAGAAAGTTCACTTTTCACACTGAAGCCCCTAAAAATACTTCCAGGTTACACCGAGACACCATCTACACCATTTCATGTGATCGATTGAAGTTCAATGACAGTATGGGAAAGTGGTTCAACTAAAAAGGTTTTCCACCAAATAAAAATGCTGCCAGGTGACATCTTTCCACTTGCCAAGAAAATGTGCCTGTCTGGCTCACACAAGACAGGGCTTGCAATAGGTCTATTACACAACGTAGGAGCTTTAAGAAAGCATTGGAAAGCAATTCACTGGGTTTAGTACAGGTTGATTATTTTCAGCTGAAAAACAGGCTGTAAGAGTGGAGGAACTGAGGGGACATGCTGTTGCTGAAAACTGCTACGCACAAATTTAATCTCGACATGGTACAGAAGCCTACGAAGACACTGTCAGCACACAAGCTTCGAACCTGGGCCGACCGGAGCAAAACCATCCACTTCACTCTCCCAGATGACAACTACAGCAACCAGTGGAGGAACCCACCCCCAACTGGGCCCTATTAGTCTTCTACTCCATTTGGAATACATTACCATTTCGTTGGGCATCATGGCTCCCCCAGCGTTAGGTGCCCCCATGCCTTGGAGTCCCATGGGGAACTTCTGGTTGGGTGAGCCAAATTGATTGTCTAGTAGGGACAACAGGACTACATGTCAAACATTACAATGAGTCATGGCAGCCCTTGGGGGCAATGTTGTCATATATGTTTATAAAGCAGTCTCAAACTTCTTACACTCATTTCAAAACAACAAGATGAAAATAACAAAAACGAATTTTTATTTTTTACAAATTAAAAATATTAAGATTCACTACTCACCAGCCATGCCCATGGCGCCACCCTGAGTCATTCTCATATCCCTCTGTGAAATCAATACCGTAAGAACATGCATATACCTCAAATGCAAATGTCAAGGTCTGAATGGTGATATGGTACTCTGCTCAGCTTACATTGTCCATGAAGTTCCCACTTCTGTAGGCCTCCTCCCGCTTGCGCCGGATTTGTTCATCAATCTCCCTCTGGCGGAGCGTCTCCTCCTCACGTATGCGACGTTCCTCCTCCTGCCTGTAAAGCACACTGCCACGTTTTAGTAACACTCCAATAAATTGTGTGTTAAACAGTTATTCAAACAAGTTTCAATACCTGAGCTGCATCTCTTTCCTCTTCTGCATCTCCGCACTGTGCATCTCCTCCATGCGTCGTAGCTCCTCCTCACGCCTCAGCAGATCTAAACAGTGTACGAACACACATGTAAAACACTGCTACATCTAACTAGCCTTCCATTTTGAGAAGTGGTGGTCTGTCCAGTTAAGCTTGCCTTGGCGGATCATGTTGGCCTGGTGCACATGGAAAGCATCGTCCATCTCTCCCTCCAGTTTCTCGCGGGCTTCGCGGATGTTCTTCTCCACTTGCTGGCGCTGCTGCTTCTCCATGTCGTCCAGGGACTTCCAACGCTTAGAGTATTCAAACTCAAACGTGCCAGGACGGGCAAACCTGGGTGGCTCCTCCCGCTCCCTGCAGGTGTTAGAATAGAAATCAACTTGTAACCAAGACATACAACAAAAAGTGGTACTCAAGAGGGGTAATAATTTTCTGAAAAATCAAACGCAATCGGTTTTTAACAACTGTGGTATCTGCTAACCCAACCCCCGACCTCTGGTAAACACCACCAGTGACTTTAGCCCAATGAGTCCACACTGTACTGCAGGCACGTTGAGTTTTTGGGGCGGGTACTTTTTACTCTTTTCTCTCCCCAATTTCATGATATCCAATTGGCACTTAGTCTTGTCCCGTTGCCGTAACTCCCGTACAGACTCGGGAGGCGAAGGTAGAGAGCCATGCGTCCTCCAAAACACAACCCTGCCAAACAGCACTGCTTCTTGACACTGCTCGCTTAACCTGGAAGCCAGCCGCATCAATGTGTCGGAGGACACACTGTGCATCTGGCAACCGTGTCAGCGTGCATGCGCTCAGCCCGCCACAGGAGTCGCCACAGCGATCGGACATCCCGGCCGGCCAAACCCTCCCCTAACTCGGACGACGCTGGGCCAATTGTACGCCGCCGCATGGGTCTCCCGGTCGAGGGCCTGCTGCGACACAGCCCGGCTTAGAACCTGGATCTGTAGTAACGCCTCAAGCACCGGGATGCAGTGCTTTAGACTGCTGCGCCACTCGGGAGCCGTGTTTTGACTTCTAACCACATTTAAACATTGTGTGTTTGAGCTACAGACTTTTGGGTTGTACCATTAGATTCGCCCATTTCTTCTGAATCCATAGATAGTAGGCATGCGTGATTAACGGGGGCTGAGCTAGAGCGGTGTTTGTGAGACAAGGTCAGATCCTTAAGAGGCCCTTTTATACAAACTTAAAAGCCATCTATGAAAAGCAGACACTCTTACGAACATGTAACATGTTTTGCTCTATGGCGCTCACAAACTACAAAAGAGTTGTTTGAAGGTAAGTTTTTTTTTTTCTAGACAGAAGATCATTGGAAGACATTGTGTCCATAATATACATTGCATTCGTAAAGTATTCAGACACCTTCACTTTTCCACATTTTGTTACATTACAGCCTTATTCTAAAATGTATTAAATAGTTATGTCCCCCACAATCTCGGGAGTTGATAGGCTTGAAGTCATAAACAGCGCAATGCTTGAAGCATTAAGAAGAGCTGCTGGCAAACGCACAAAAGTGCTGTTTGAATGAATGCTTACGAGCATGCTGCTGCCTACCACCGCTCAGTCAGACTGCTCTATCAAATCATAGACTTAATTATAACATAATAACACACAGAAATACGAGCCTTTGGTCATTAATATGGTCGAATCCGGAAACTATAATTTCAAAAATAAAATGTTTATTCTTTCAGTGAAATACAGAACCGTTCTGTATTTTATCTAAAGGGTGGCATCAACTCTAAATATTCCTGTGACATTGCACAACCTTCAATGTTATGTCAAAATTACGTAAAAGTATGGCAAATTAGTTCGCAACGAGCCAGGCGGCCCAAACTGTTGCATATACCTTGACTCTGCCTGCTAACATGAATTTCTTTTAACTAAATATGCAGGTTTAAAAATATATACACTTCTGTGCATTGATTTTAAGAAAGGCATTGATGTTTATGGTTAGGTACATTCATGCAATGATTTTGCTTTTTTTGCCAATGCACTTTTGTTAAATCATCCCCCGTTTGGCGAATTTGGCTGTGTTTGTTAGGAAGAAATAGTCTTCACAGTTCACAATGAGCCAGGCGGCCCAAACTGCTGCATATATCCTGACTCTGTTGCACAGAACGCAAGAGAAGTAACACAATTTCCCTAGTTAAAATAAATTAATGTTATCAGGCAATATTAACTAAATATGCAGGATTAAAAATATATACACTTGTGTATTGATTTTAAGAAAGGCGCTGATGTTTATGGTTAGATACACATTGGTGCAAAGACAGTGCTTTTTTTCCGCAAATATGCTTGTTAAATCACCCATTTGGCGAAGTAGGCTGTGAATCAATGATAAATTAACAGGGACCGTATCGATTATATGCAACGCAGGACAAGCTAGATAAACTAGTAATATCAACCATGTGTAGTTAACTAGTGATTATGTTAAGATTGCTTATTTTTTGTAAGATACGTTTAATGCTAGCTAGCACCTTACCGTGGCTCCTTGCGGCACTTGCATAACAGGTAATCAGCCTGCCAGTCTCCTCGTGGAGTGCAATGTAATGCGCCATGATCAGTGTCCAAAAATGCCGATTACCAATTGTTATGAAAACTTGAAATCGACCCTGATTAATCGGTCGACCTCTACCCCTCAGGGGTGTGTACTTACTACCCTCCTGTATTCCCTGTTCACCCACGACCGCACGGCCAAACACGACTCCAACATCATCATTAAGTTTGCTGACAACACAACAGCGGGATCACCGACAACAATGAGACGGCCTATAGGGAGGAGTTAAGAACTGTCAGTGTGGTGCCAGGACAACCACCTCTCCCTCAATGTGAGCAAGACAAAGGAGCTGATCGTGGACTACAGGAAAAGGCAGGCCTAACAGGCACCCATTAACATCGACGGGGCTGTAATGGAGCGGGTCGAGAGCTTCAAGTCCCTTGGTGTCCACATCACCAACGTACTTTCATAGTCCAAACATATCAAGACAGTTGAAGAGGGCACGACAAAACCTTTTCACCCTCGGCAGACAAAGGATTTGGCATGGGTCCCCAGATCCTCAAAAGGTTCTACAGCTGCACCATCAGGAGCATCCTGACCAGTTGCATCACCGCCTGGTATGGTAACTGCTCGGCATCTGACCGTAAGGCACTAGAGGGTAGTGCGTAAAGCCCAGTACGTCACTGGGGCCAAACTTCCTGCCATCCAGGACCTATACAATAGGCTGTGTCAGAGGAAAGCCCATAAAAATGTCAGACTCCAGTCACCCAAGTCATAGAATTCTCTGCTACCGCACAGCAAGCGGTACCGGAGAGCAAAGTCTAGGACAAAAATGCTCCTCAACAGCTTCTACCTCCAAGCCTTAAGACTGCTGAACAATTACCTCAACTAGCCTGTATCCTCGCACACTGACTCAATACCAGTTTGATCTGAGACTCATAGCAAAGGGTCTGAATACTTACGTAAATAAGGCATCTTTATTTTTAATACATTTGCAAAAATGCCTTAACCTGTTTTTGCTTTGTCATTATGGGGTATTGTGTGTAGATGGAAGAGAAATTATTTCATCCATTTTAGAATAAGGCTGTAACGTAACAAAATACTTTCCGAATGCACTGTATAAGCTCACATAGCTGCTATCACAAAAGCCAAACAGTTGTCACTGACTAGTTGGATATTAGTTTCCCAGTGAGCATTCATATAAATTCATTATCTATCAAGTTTTTGCTTTGGCGGACCTCATTTTATTAAATTGACATTCATCGATGAAACTCATGAAATCAACTTGTAGCCCTGGTTGTTCTGAAAATGAAATGTAAAACACTTCATTTTGAGGCTAGATATTAGGATAGGACATGCATATAAATGAAAGTTAGCAGATTTTTGCTGGGATCTAGGGACTGATGGTGTTTGTGTAATTTTCATGACATGGCCCTCTGGGAAGCACCTGGCTACAATACCTACAGTTCCATACTTTTAGGGGGCGGCAGGTAGCCTAGTGGTTAGAGCGTTGAGCGAGTAACCGAAAGGTTGCTAGATCGAATCCCCCTAGGTGACAAGGTAAAAATCTGCCATTCTGCCCCTGAACAAGGCAGTTTACCCACTGTTCCATTGTAAATAAGAATTTGTTCTTAACTGACTTGCTAGTGAAATAAAGGTTAAATACTTTTTTTTTATGTTAAATTAATACCTCAATACGAACATCACAAAGGAATGCTGTGGGTGGGGTAATAAGAAAAATCAATAGCATATGGCTTTTTGTGTTAAGGCGATTTAGTTATATGAAGTTAGGTTACTGATGATAGTTGTGGTTCTTCTGTGCCAGTTTCTCTGGTAGACCATCCTCATCATCGTATTGTTCAAGGGGCTCAACGACGATTGGACGAGGTGACCTAAGACATCAAAAGTACCAATTAATTACAGCATGTGAGCATTTAGGAGAAAGCTTCACTTGCATTTCATGTTCTACTGAATGGTACCAAATTCATGTAAATCACTTACGTGGTGAGCAAGAAGACTCCATCATTGCAACGATCCAGGGCCTTTCGTGCAGCAGGTTTAGAGGCAAATTCGACAATGCCCTTGCCAGTGGAGCGCCCGCGATCATCTACAATTACAACAGCCCTCTCCACCACTCCAAACTGGGAAAAGGCCTCCTCCAGTAACTCATTGGAAACAAAAGGTGATAAGTTCTTCACAGACAGTGCAGCCGAGTGAGTTGCAAAGCGCACCCGAAGCGGTCTGCCTTTCATGGGTACGTCATCCAGCTCAGCTTTAGCTATCTCAGCCAATGCACGGGATTCCTGGAATAGTAGAAATTAGACAAGGCATTAAAGACCAAAAATTACAATGTTTATAACTACCAAAAGGACAATGTTTATGTTAACTAGTGTAGTAAACTTACGAGGCGTATGAAGCCAAAGCCTTTGTTTTTGTTGATGAAAATCTCACTGGGCTCGCCATACTTCGCAAACAGCTTCTTGAATGTGTCATCCGAAATATCGTTGGGAAGGTTTCCAATGAAAAGGCGGCATCGTTGAGTGTATGTCTTCTCGCCAGGTCTGCGCAACGAGGACAATGTCGCTCTCAACTCCTGCAGACAGATACAACGTTCAGTTCAGATTCCAATACTATAATGTTTAGCCTGACAAATGCCCTAGGTATTCTGTTAATAGAACATAACTATGGTTAACATTAATTACAAGTACAGTAAACAAAAAAACAGTTTAGTCTATGCATGTTACCAACCCCCTCAGTCGCATTAAATTGAGGTCCTGAAAACGTTAAATTGAATTCAAGCCCTAATTTGAGTTTGACGAACAGTTGAAATTAACATTTATTTTCCTTAAATTAGGTTGGTGGTTTATCAAACATAACTTTTCCACTTTGTTATACTTCAAGTAAGTTCAGCCAAGACTAGCTAGCAAGAAATCAGCACTCGCTAGTAAAGTTAGCGGAGATAGAAGCTAGCAAAAATTGAGGGAGCCGCCGTAACCGAGGTGGATAACGTAGACCATATGGAGGATTTTGACACCCCCCCAGAAAAAAACAGTACCACGGTTGGGTGAATTAGTCTTCAAATAACCCCTTCGAAACCCCTCAACCTGAAGAGACTGCGAGAAAGTGACACCAGGCAAACTCAACCACCCCAGCCCATCACCACCGAAACAATCTTAGCGGCAATCCAGGTTTTAAACAAGACATTTGACGAGCAAGCTTTTCGGCTGAATAGCTTTGATGAGAGGGTTCATAAAAATAATCTCTTGATTGCAAACGTTTCCAAAACTACAGTTTAATGCAGCAGGCATTAAGGATATCACTACAGACTTAAACTTGAAAAAGTTGATGCCCTGAAAAGAAAATGAGGAGCTGCGCAGAACAGGACCAATACAAGCGCCAATGAGACTGAACATGAGAGACGAGGTGCAGAGAGCTGGGAAGCTGGCGCCGATCTCCAGGGAAACGGGCATTCGCTTTGCAGAAGATTTAAGCAAGCGCGACAGGGATGCCCATGCAAAGATGTGGCCACCGGTCGACGAGGCAAGATGCTGGGGAATAAAAGCTTTCTTTCGCGGGGGGTTTGCTGTCATTGACGGCCACAGGGTGAAGCTACGTGACTGATTGATGCTCTTCTACAAATGTATATAGTTTTGGGGCATATTGTTTGTCGTGGCAAGTTCTGTCTGTAAACATGAACTACCGTAAACACTTTTTTCATATGGCTTGATTAGACTTCAGTTGTTTATTTTAAGTTTGAGAGTTCAATTGAAGATGTAAACTATTAATATAAGATGTGCTATTAAACAAACTATCCATTTATTTTCCTTTATATGTTCGTGACCGTTTGTCAAGTTAATGTTGAAGGTCTTATGCTACTTTTATATTATTCAGGGTCACCGTTTATTCTAGACAACTCTTTCTCAGATACTCTCCTCATTCAACATATCACTTTCCTTTTTACCCCTGAACACCAGGAGTTTACACAACAATGTAAAACCCATGGCTATTTTTAGTAAAGACCTTTTTTTTTTTTACTCCGTTGCATTCCTCAGATGCTGACTTAAAATGGACTTCACAATGGGGTGACAAGATCATTCTTAGCCATGGTTCATCTCATTCTGCTGGTGTGGCAATACTTGGACGTTTTCCAGGTACAGTTTTAGAAAGCAAGTGTGATGAGGGTCACTGGATAACTGTTGTTTTGGAATATAAAGGGTCACATTACATATTAGGAAATCATTATGGTTATAATATAAGTCAAGAAACAACCTAACATCTATTAGCAAAGTCTAAATTGAGTTGAAAAACAAATATTCAACAGATAACACTATTGTTGGAGGTGATTATAATGTCGCTCCTGATGACTCGCTTTTCAAATGTCTAGAAATGTACACATTTTGTGCTCTTGTTGGAAGCAATTAACTCCCCTTTTGCTGACTACAAATGATCTATAACTGGGCTAATAACTCACTAACTAGCAAAGGATATGAACAAAATGTGCACATGGCTATATGGAGCTCTTGCTTTGATTTCAAAACAAGTTTATCTACTCATGACCACAGCTGTAAACACAGTCCAGTTCAAAGTAAATGGCAATGGTCTATTTGCATATAGGCCTACTGCAGCTCTGATTGGTTATGCCGCACAGGTCTGAGTCGAGAATGGCCTGAGTAGTGCGTGTCAATACAATAGAATCCTACTCCGACGCGTTCTGCCTACAACAAAATAAATTGGATAGTTTGTTTTGGTCTGTTGCATTGAAAAGGTGTCTAATATTGCGTTGATTCGATCATAATTGCCACAGTAAAGGGAAACGTTGATAGTGTTAACTTTTTAGGGATAGGAGGCAGCATTTACACTTTGGATGAAAAGCGTGCCCAAAGTTTACTGCCTCCTACTCTGTCCCGGATGCTAATATATGCATATTATTATTACTATTGGATAGAAAACACTCAGAAGTTTCTAAAACTGTTTGAATGATGTCTGTGAGTATAACCCAAACAGGAAGTGGGAATTCTGAGGCTAGTCGATTTTCAACTCATCGCCTATTGAAATCCCAGTGGGATATGAATCTGTTTCCACTTCCTACGCCTTCCACTAGATGTCAACAGTCTGTAGAACGTTGAATGAAGCTTCTGTGATGTTGAGCCGGAGAGGGGCTGTTTGAGTCAGTGGTCTGGCAGAGTGCCAGGTCCTGGTCACGCGCATTCCAAATGATATCGACTTGCGTTCCATTATTTCTACAGACAAAGGAATTCTCCGGTTGGAACGTTATTGAATATTTAGGATAACAACATCCTAAAGATTGATTCTATAGTTAGTTTGACAAGTTTATTCGACCTGTAATATAACTTTTAGAAGTTTTCGTCCGACGTTGGCCTGGACCTGCACGAGCGTTTGGGTGTGTGTACTAAACGCGCTAACAAAAGTAGCTACTTGGACATAAATAATGGACATTATCGAACAAAACAACAATTTATTGTGGAACTAGGATTCCTGGGAGTGCATTCTGGTGAAGCTCTTTGGTCTTGGCCATAGTGGAGTTTGGAGTGTGACTGTTTGAGGTTGTGGACAGAGCCTCTTAAAGAAGAAGTTACAGGTCGGTGAGAGCCAGAAATCTTGCTTGTTTGTAGGTGACCAAATACTTATTTTCCACCATAATTTGCAAATAAATTCATTAAAAATCCTACAATGTGATTTTCTGGATTTTTTTTTCTCATTTTGTCTGTCATGGTTGAAGTGAACCTATGATGAAAATTACAGGCCTCTCTCATCTTTTTAAGTGGGAGAACTTGCACAATTGGTGGCTGACAATACTTTTTTACCCCACTGTAAATATGCACATTATCGAACAAAACATACATGTATTGTGTAACATGATGTCCTATGAGTGTCATCTGATGAAGATCGGCAAAGGTTAGTGATCAATGTTATCTCTATTTCTGTTTTTTGTGACCCCTATCTTTGGCTAGGAAAATGGCTGTGTGTTTTTTGGACTTGGCGGTGAACTAACATAATCATATGTTGTGTTTTCGCTGTAAAGCTTTTTTTTTTTCTTCTTCTTCTTCTTCTACTTCTTCTTCTTTATTTTATTTTTTAAATCGGACACGATGGGTAGATTAACAAGATGTTTATCTTTCATTTGCTGTATTGGACTTGTCGAGGGGTTCCGCTAGCGGAACGTGTGTCCTAGAAAGGTTAACAGGGGAAAACTCTAGAAAGTTTAGTGAAGTTCAATAATACCTAATAATATTAATAACTAAATACACTTTCACTGTATGAAACTCATCGGAAGGCGACCTCGATTCCTTTTTTGATAAACTCTGTTAAGCCTAGAGAAGGTTTAAGAAACTGTATCTGATAGTGAACAAAAATAAAACAGAACAAACGATTTCACTAAGTTAGTTAATCAGTTAATTTAAATAAATAAATTAGGCGCTAATCTATGGATTTCACATGACTGGACAGGGGCATAGGCCCACTCACTGGGGAGCCAGGCAAAGCCAATCAGAAATATTTTCCCCCCAAAAAGGGCTTTATTAGACAGAAATACTCAGTTTCATCAGCTGGATCTGGAGGTCCTGGGCTGGCATGGTTACACATGCTGTGCGGTTCTGAGGCCAGTTGGACGTACTGCCAAATTCTCTAAAACAACGGAGGTGGCATGTGGTAGAGAAATGAACATAAAAAAATTATAATTGCCGTTATTTTACCAGGTAAGTTGACTGAGAACACGTTCTCATTTACAGCAACGACCTGGGGAATAATTACAGGGGACAGGAGGGGGACGAATGAGCCAATTGTAAGCCAATATCTCTGCCAACAGCTCTGGTGGACATTCCTGCAGTCAGCATGCTAATCGCACACTCCCTCAACTTGAGACATCTGTGGCATTGTGTTGTGTGACAAAACTGCATATTTTAGAGTGACCTTTCATTGTCCCCAGCACAAGATGCACCCGTGTAATGAACATGCTGTTTAATCAGCTTATTGATATGCCACACCTGTCAGGTGAAAGTATTATCTTGGCAAATGAGAAATGCTCACTAACAGATGTAAACAAATGTTTGAACAAAATGAGAGATCGCTTTTTGTGCGAAAGGAACATTTCTGGGATCTTTTATTTCAGCTCAATCACATTGTTGGCAACGGGGCAAAAAGTTACTAGCCCATGTCTATGCTAATAGGATGAAAAAAGGCATTGATATAATCAGTGAAACTTTAAATCAGTCTTCGTTAAAGGAACGGGTATTCATATTGGGTTTAGACATTTTAGATTTTTAGACAGTAAGTTCATAGAAGATGGTTATATTTTTCAGATTTTTTTTAAAGGCTTTTGACACTTTAGAACACAACTTTATTCAGGATGATGTATAATGATACTAGCAGTGCAGTGGCTATGAGTAATAAGACAGGGTTGTCCAATCTCCCCTCTTATTTATTTTAGCCACAGATGTATTTACCTTATTAACAACCCTGAGAATTTTAAAGGGATCCGTATTTTTGGCAAAGATAAACGATGATACTGGCCTTTTACTAAAGGATAAGGCGGCTATTCCCTTGGCTATTGACAGAATCAATACACTTTCTTTGGCCTCTGGTTTGACTCAACCTCAACAAATGTTATCACATGTCAATTCATTGCTGTGACTGTCACCATTACCCCCATAACAATTCCTAAATATTTTTAACAGTTATCACTAAAAACATTTCTGATAGAGAATCTTTGAACATTGATAGTATAATTAATTCCATAAGAGTTTATTGAAGTCATTGGCTGCAATACAATCTCAATGTTGGGTCAAATTATTTTGTCCGAGACTGATGATTTAACTAAGAATAGCCAAGTCAGTCCCCTTTCATCTTCTAATAACATCAAAAAGGTCAATTCTGTTATATTTAGATTTGGAGGAATAAAGCGCATTATACTCAGAAACCTCAATTAGTTAAAGACTATGAACATGAAACTTTACAGGCTATTGATTGAGTTGTTAGTGGGTAGTTTTAAGATTAAATGGTTAAAATTGTGTCAATCTAATCCTACCTCTACGTGGCATCACATTCCTAAGTCTGTTTAATACATTTGGTGGACTTGAATTCCTATTTAAGTGTCTTGACCCTTGAAAATGAGTTAGTTTCACTAGTTTCACAAGCAAATGAATTTATTTTAGGAAGAATGATACTCAAGCACAATGAAACAGCGATATGGAATAATGGATGTATTAAAATGAATAGAAAACCTCTTTTTAAAGGCTTTTGGTTTGACAAGGGTACTCGTTTTGTATGTGATGTGATTTGTTTGACAACATTAGGGAATTTTCCGTTTGATGAGTTAATTGGTACATTTCAGGAAAATATATAAGGTTTGCAAAGCAATTCCACTTCCTTTACTTGGACTTAACACGCGGTTGTTCCCACTTTGGCAAAGTCACTAACTCTACCTACATGTACATATTACCCCAATTACCACGACTAACCGGTGCCCGCACATTGACTGTATGGGATCCCCTGTATATAGCCTCACTATTGTTATTTTACTGCTGCTCTTTAATTTTGTTAATTCTATTTCTTACTTTACACTTATTTTTCTTAAACTGCATTGTTGGTTAAGGGCTTGTAAGTAAGCATTTCACTGGCGCATGTGACAAATGTATTTTATTTGAAAATATGACCTGAACATGTTGTATAATTTTTTTATTTAAATGCAACAATGTTGATACCATTGGTATTTAATTAAATAATGTGTGATTAAAATTCAATATTTTGCTATGGAGGTGAAAAAAGCGACTACCTTCACCATACTTGTCCGGTTTACCCAAAAGATAAATCGCTCAATTTTAACTCCAACTGCCCTGTTAACGATTTCTTGCACAAATGGTTAACAAAAGTATTCTGATTGAGAATCTATTGAGCATTTATGCCACCATTCTAGTAAACTGTGGCTTGAAAGTCATGAATGGTCGTATATAAATACTCCAAAATATCTATCTTCACATTTGATGATATTAAATGGCATTATGCCTATCCTTGTAATTTACAACTAGTTTATTAACATTATTTTCCTGGACAAAAATATTAACGAATGAAAATGGGTAAAATAACTTGAGCGTTTTTTCCTTATTGAACTGCAACAATTATATAAATCCCTCAAACTTGTTGAACTTTATTATAAGTAATGTTTCTGAATGTCTATTAATGTCTCATTGCCTTGTTTCTTATTCCGTAGTTTTTTTCCAACGGGTGTTTCACTGTGTAACAGCAATAGCCATGTATTGATGTGTAATTTTGTTGCAAATAAATTATTCCCCGCGGCACCACAAATATTTTACATTTGCGTCTTACACAGCGGCTTTCCTCGAAACGTTACGTTAAGGTACGTAGTGTGGATGCATATCTAGTAATCCGCTTTCAGTAACATTGTCGAAATGTACCCGATTCTCACAAAATGGCCGACGTGCCTCCCACGTAGCCAACTAGCTTAGCTAATTACGTTAGCAGGCTAACTCCGCAGCGTGTGAATGGAACGCTTAACTAGCTCAATGCCATGGGCCCCACTTTTATTTCACATAATACATATGCATATCTAACGTTAGATATAATAAGCTAAGTAACTAACATACTAATTACGGAATGTTAGCTAGCATAGCTAACGTCGTTACTCACATTGGGGGGCTGGGCTTCCTCGGCCTCATTTGAAGTGTTCTTCTGCGTTTGAGGTTCAGGTTTTTTGTTCACGGGTGCAGATTTATTCCCATTGGCGTTGCCGGGTCCTGGTCTTTGCAGGTTCCTATTCATCTGGTTTGGTGGGGGAGATGAGAGAGTCGGTTTTTTAATTTGGTTTGGTGGGGGAGATGAAAGTGCGGGTTTCGGAGGAACAGGCTTCGGAGGTGGGGACAGCATTTTTGGTTGAGCAGCCGGCGCTATTACTGCGGCCGCCGGAGGTGCGGCCATCGGAGTTGCTGCTGCTGCGGCCGTCGGAGTTGCTGCCGCTACGGCGACCGGAGCTGCTGCTGCGGCGGCGGCCTGCTGTTGCTGTATGGGGCCCTTCATGGTTAGCGCAGGGCCAGGAGTAGGTGGTGGCCGAATCGCTTGAGCGCCTGGCTGGGAAAGAGTTGGTGCGGGTGGCTTCTGAGGGGTTATCTGAGGTATCTGGTTGGGTGGTTTTCCAAAGTTACCGGGATGAGGCCCTCTTTGAAAAGGGTGTTGGTTTTGTCTAAAATTATTCATGTTACCCATTCCACCTCGCATCGGGCCAGCACCTCCCCGGCGTTGAAATCCAGCTCCACGATTATTTCCTCTAACGTTAAGGTTAAATCTGTCCCGAGACATTTCTGCGTTGTAGGATCACTGGATAAAATAAAAATATGTACTATAACGTCGAAGCACGTAGCTAACTGGCTGCTATTGTTCCGAACAGCTCTCCTTCTTTCTAAAATGGCGATTCAATAACGTCGACGTATCTCCTGATTTAGAAAGGAATAGCACTTGCGCATGCGTATATCCTCCCAGAATTATTTACATATCGGGAATCTCCGGATGTGATTTTTTTGTAAACAAGCATTTCTTTGTGTTTTTTTAAAACTATTTTTTGATATAAGTATTAGTCTTTTCACATTAACGGTCCCTGTAACCCTTATCAGTCTAATAATCTCATACACTCATTCAAATTGAATATTGGGCTCCCGAGTAGCGCAGCAGTCTAAGGCACGGACAGCGTTAGGGAGGCCGTCATTGCCTAGTTAAATTAAGGTTTAAAAAATGTGTCCATGACCAAAAGACACCTGAACAGCTTCTACCCCCAAGCCATGAGACTGCTTACCCACTTTATTATTTATTTAATTATCTTAATTGTTTTTAACTGACATCACACTGGACTCTACCCCCCCCCCCCCCCACACACACACACACACACACACACACACTCACATCACATCACAGGTGGCTGGTGGCACCTTAATTGGGGAGGATGTGCTCATAGTAATTGTTGGAACAGAATTAATGGAATGGTATCAAACACATGTGATACCATTCCAGCCATTATTATGAGCCGTCCTCCCCTCAGCAGCCTCCTGTGACTCACATATACTACATTGACAACACACACACACACTATATACGCACACACAAAACACACACAAACATGAATATTGATGCAACACACACAGACACACTTTACATATGCTGCTGCTACACTTTTTATTATATATCCTGATTGCCTGGTCACCTTTACCCCTACCCACATGTCAGTGGAGGCTGGTGGTGGGAGCTATAATTGGATGGGCTCATTGTAATGCTGGAATGGAATTGATGGAATGGAGTCAAACATGTGGTTTCCATATGTTTGATGTGTTTGATACCGTTCCATTTATTAAATTCCAGACATTACAATGGGCCCATCCTCCTACAGTTTATCCCACCAGCTGCCACTGCCACATGTACATGCTGAATTACCTCAATTACCTCAATTACCTCGTACCCCTGCACATTGACACAGTACTGGTACTCCTTGTATATACAGTGCATTCAGACCCCTTCCTTTTTTCTACAATTTGTTACTTTACAGCCTTATTCTAAAATGGATTCCATTTTTTATATCCTCATCAATCTACACACAATACCCCATAATGACATAGCGAAAACAAGTTTAAAAATTTTAGCAAATGTATTAAAAATAAAAAACAGAAATACATTATTTGCATAAGTATTCAGACCCAATGCTATGAGACTCGAATTTGAGCTCAGGTGCATCCTGTTTCCATTGATCATCCTTGAGATGTTTCTACAACTTGATTGGTGTCCACCTGTGGTAAATTCAATTGATTGAACATGATTTGGAAAGGCAGACACCTGTCTATATAAAGTTCCAGAGTTGACAGTGCATGTCAGAGCAAAAACCAAGCCAAAACATTTCTGCAGCATTGAAGATCCCCAAGAATACAGTGACATCCATCATTCTTAAATGGAAGAAGTTTGGAACCACCCAGACTCTTCCTAGAGCTGGCCGCTCGGGGAGGTGACCAAGAACCCGATGGTCACTCTGACAGAGCTCCAGAGTTCCTCTGTGGAGATGGGAGAACCTTCCAGAAGAAAAACCATCTCTGCAGCACCCCACCAATCAGGCTTTTATAGTAGAGTGGCCAGACGGAAGCTACTCCTCAGTAAAAGGCACATGACAGCCCGCTTGGAGTTTGCCAAAAGGCACTTAAAGGACTCTCAGACCATGAGAAACAACTATTTGGCCTGAATGCCAATCGTCATGTCTGGAGGAAACCTGGCACCATCCCTACGATGAAGCATGGTGGTGGCAGCATCATGCTATGGGGATGTTTTTCAGCGGCATGGACTGGGAGACTACTCAGGATCGGGGGAAAGATGAACGGAGCAAAGTACAGAGAGATCTTTGATGAAAACCTGCTCCAGAGCGCTCAAGACCTCAGCCTGGGGGCGAAGGTTCACCTTCCAACAGGACAACGAGTGGCTTCGGGACAAGTCTCTGAATGTCCTTGAGTGGCCCAGCCAGAGCCCGAACTTGAACCCGATCAAACATCTCTGGAGAGACCTGAAAAGAGCTGTGCAGCAATGCTTCCCATCCAACCTGACAGAGCTTGAGAGGATCTGCAGAGAAGAATAGGAGAAACTCCCCAAATACAGGTGTGACAACCGTGTAGCGTCATACCCAAGAAGACTCAAGGCTGTAATCGCTGCCAAAGGTGCTTCAACAAAGTACTGAGTGAAGGGTCTGAATACTTATGTAAATGTGATATTTGAGTTTAATTATTTTTTATACATTTGCAAACATTTATAAAATCCTGTTTTTGCTTTGTCATTATGGGGTACTTTGTGTAGATTGATGAGGGTGGGAAACTATTTAATCAATTTTAGAATAAGTTTGTAACGTAACAAAATGTGGAAAAAGTAAAGGGGTCTGAATACTTTCCGAATGCACTGTATATGAAGATGGCGAGATCAGGGGCGAAGAAGACTGGTGGCAAGTACAAACAGAGTGAGCAGTACAGCAGGTCAAATTCTGGAGGTGAAATGGAAGTGAATGAGTGGGAGTTAAGCGAAGTGGAAGGTGTGGTGAAGAGCTCGGAGCCCGAACCTTGCATCAATGATATGATAAAGACATTTTTGGAGAAAGTGGATCCTTGCCTTTTGGCGGATCCATTTGTGGTTTCAGTGTGGGTGGGAAAGGAGTTGTGGACAGTTGAGTCAGTGAAGGTAACCCGTAGTGGACTTGTGATATTTGTGTGTGTTTATTTTGCCCAGCAGGAGCGGGCGCTCCGTGTCATGCAACTCGGGGCAAGATCGGTTTCTTGCTTTGCTCTGAGGAATACGGTGCCATTGAAGGAGTGATTTCTGGGGTAGCATTAAGTGCGAAGGTGGAGCAATTGAAGGTCAAGATTCCCAGTGTTTGTGACGCCTGTCGTTTGGTGGTGAGCATGGGGAAGTAGAGGAATCACTATCTGTTATTTTGAATTTTGAATCATTGTCTTTACCCGACAAAGCCATGTTAGGATATATCAGTTATCCTATTAGAGCTTTGTGCAGAACCCACTGCGGTCTTTCAGGTGTCACGTGTATGGTCATGTTGCAGCAGTGTGTAGGAGGGAGATTCCAAGATATAGGAAGTGTGCAGGAGGGCATGGGACAGAGGAATGTGTAGTTTAGGTGGAATAAGTTGTGTGTCAACTGTAGGGGTGCCCATGTTGCTGGGGATCGGAAGTGTTCGGTGTGAGAGAGGCAGGTTGAGGTGGCCAGGATCAGAGTAGTACAGAAGGTGTCATATGCTGAGGCAGTGAAGAAAGTAGAGGAGGGTGGGTTAAGGGTGAGGGATGCTGAGAGGATCCCTGTGAGTAGTAGATCTGTGCCAGCACAGAGGAATAGGTCAACGAATATGCTGGAATTCAGGAAGCAGGTACAGAAGATGAGTTTAATAATGAATCGATGCAGATTAACAAAAACATGAGAAGCATACAGTATCTGAGAGAAAACAATACTACCTAGTGGCTGCTGTCTACTGAGGGCTAAATAAAGGGGGAGTAATCAACGAGAAAATGATGACCAGGTGTGCGTAATGATGGGGAGCAGATGTACGTAATGATAGTTGCCAGGGCCAGTGGTTAGTAGACCGGTGACGTCGAGCACCGGAGGGAGGGAGCAGGAGTAGGCGTGACAGTACCCCGCTGGCCAGGAGGATGGCCCGAGGGTGAGGAGCAGGCCGGTCCGTACGGCAGAGATGGAAATCCCGGTTGATGTTGGGGTCCAGGATGTCCACCACCGGGACCAAAGAGCGCTCCTCAGGACCGTTTCCCTCCCAGTCCACCAGGTACTGGAGCCGACCCCCATGACGTCGGGAGTCCAGGATGGACCTAACCACCGGTCCCATCGATATCCAGGGGAGGCGGAGGGGTATCGCTGGGACAGCATCAGCCAGGGAACCAGGAACCACCGGCCTGAGGAGGGAAACATGAAAGGAGGGTGAGGTCCGGTAGTTGGTGGGGATTTTTAGATGATAGGTTACTTCATTGTTCCTCCGGAGGACCTTGAAGGGCCACACAAACTGGGGACTCAGCTTCCGTCAGGGCAGGCGGAGTGGGAGGTTCCTGGTGGAGAGCCAGACGTGATCACCAGGATGGCACACAGGAGCCTCATTGCGTTGGCGGTCCGCCTGATCCTTCTGACGGTGCAGTGGAGCCTCACGTGGGCGGCGTTCCAAACCTCCTCTGCGCCGGAACCACTAGTCCACTGCAGGGGCCTCGGTCTGGCTCGGGGTCCACAGAAACAGGACGCATTTGAAGGGAGTCAGCCGGTTGGAGGAGTGACGAAGTGAGTTCTGGGTGTATTCCGAAGGAACTCGGCCCACTCCCCGTGCCGGTCCTGGCAGTGACTCCTTAGGTACCTCCCCAGCTCCTGGTTGGTCCTCTCCATCTGCCCGTTGGACTGAGGCCGGTACCCGGATGTGAGGCTGGCCCTAGTGCCAGAAGACCTGCTGGAATAGTGCCTCAGCGACCTGGAGAGTGGTAGGTAAACCAGAGAGAGGGATAGAATGTCAGGATTTAGAAAATCTGTCAACGACAACCATAACAGTGGTAAAAACATCAGTAGTTTTCCTGCTGGACCATGCCGGAAGATTTGGTTTGGGCACATACAGAGCAAGAGTTGACATAGTGGCAACGTCCTGCGCCAAGATGGGCCACCAGTGCTTATCGGAGAGGGATTGGATGGTGCGGGTGATACCTGGGTGTCCAGTGGCGAGGAATGTCTGCCCAGGTAGACGTAGATGCGTTCTGGAGGGCAGGTAGCAGGAACGGGTTTCCTCTCTAGAGCCTGGCGGATGTCCACACCTACATCCCAAAACACGGGGCTAACGATACGGGGGACAGATTGATGGGCTGGAGGGCACTCACAGGACCCTCCATCGACGTGGAACCACAGAGTACGGGAAAGCAGGTCCTCCGGCAACCTTGTCTCCAGGCGGTGATTCTCATCCTCAACCAGGAGATGGTGGGGTTGTGAAGTTGGAGCCACGGGAGACCGAGGAGGATTTTGTGTACGGGTGCGGTGATGATGAGGAAGGGAAGGCTTTCCTGGTGCAAGGGCCTGGTCGATGAAATTCCCTGCGGCACCGGAGTCCACTAGAGCAGTAGAGACAACACCTGAGGTGTGGCCTCTACCTCCATGGGTTCAGACTCTGCCTCAGGACAGCCAAAGGAGGGAGGTGAGTGGCGAGGTGGGCACCGCCGCTCCCGAATAAGGTTATCCAGACGGATGGCCATTGCGTTGAGTGCGTCCAAGGATGGGATGTCATCCCAACATGCCAACTCCGTTTGGACCTCTTTGCGCAGTCCTCTCCGGAATAGAGTGCGGAGCGCCGGCTCATTCCATCCGCTGGAGGATGCCACAGTCTGAAAGGTGAGGGCGTACTCCGCAGCGGTCTGGGCACCCTGCTGGAGTTGGAGAAGTTGCTCATCTCCCTGTCTGACCTCTGGAGGATAGTCGAAGACTGCCCTGAACAGAGCCATGAACTTCTTATAGGTACCCAGCTCCTCCTCTCCTCTCTCCATGACGGCCGTAGCCCACTCCAACGCCCGTCCGGTCAGCAGGGAAATAACCGTGGCAACCTTCTACCTCTCAATGGTGGGGGCTCCCGTCTGATAGAGGTATGGAGGTAGCACTGGAGTAGAAAGCCACAGCATTTCGATGGAGTACCGTCATACTTCTCCGGAAGGACAGTCGGGCATCGCTGACCTGGGCAGACAGCTGGGTAGGCTGGGGGACTGGCTCACTGTGACGACCTGTGGTAGGAGGCCTTCTGATAGAGGTATGGAGAGCCTCGCTGGTGGTGTCGAGGCGGTGGAGGACGTGGAGTACCTCCTCCATGGCCATACCCAGTTGCGCCAGCTGATCGTGGTGTTGGTGGAGTAGATGATCCTGTTCCTTGACCATCTGGAAGATGGTTTTATCCTCAGCTGCTTCCATATTGCGAGGTAGTATTCTGTAACGTAAAACGCTGGGAATCAGGAAGCAGGTGCAGAAGGTGAGTTTAATAATGAAGATGTGATAAATGCTGAAGTACAAACACAGACAGAGCCCATGGAAAACATCTTGGAGGATAAGCTCAAAAAGGACCTGGAAGAAGTTGAAGGTCATGACATACATAGAGAGAATGAGGACCTGGAACACACCAACAAGCTGGCAATGATAGAGAAGGATGAGCTGGAATCCATGAAGTCTGAAATAGAAAAGCAAAGAAAGGAAAAAGATGAGAACAAACTAAAGATACAAGATGAGAAGAATGAGTTTTGATAGATCGAAAATGATTTACAGAAACAGTCAGAGAATCTAGACAACCTCATGGAAGAGACAAAGTGGGAAAGGGAAAATGTTAAGGACAGGGCTTTCCAAATGCAAAATAAAAATGTGGAAATTGAACATGTTACTGGGGATACCAAGACAAAGAAGGCTGAACTGGAAATTATGAAAGCTGAGATAAAGACAGAGAAACAAGAAACAGAAAACCTGAAGGACATGATATCAAAGGAGAAAAATGACTTGCAACAAATGAAGAACTGGATAACACCAAGTGTCACATCTGCAACACCCTCTACTGCTCATCCTGTGTCTCCTTGACCTGCCGCCACTCCCCCAGTACTCTCTCCCTCTTCCTCTCTCTGTGTGTGTGTGTGTGTGTGTGTGATTGTGTGGGCGGAGACAGGTGTGCTGGAGTCAGAGCAGATCCCCACCAGCTGCAATCTGTTCCATAATCAAGACGTCTACAAATACTCAGCCCTGCCACTTCCACGCTACCAGATCGTAATCTCTGCTCAGTCAGTCTACGTTTCTAGCCGCTTGTTACTATTCAGATACTGCTATCCTGTTGTGCCTGTCTTCCTTGCCTGATGCTGTTTTCCTCTCCACTACTTTTCTGCTCGCTCTGACTATGGTCGTGTCTCCAGTCCCACGTCTTGTCATCCTGCTACTCTGTCCTGGATTCCCCACTCTACTACTCCCTTGGATTCCCCTCCGTACCTGCTTACCCTGTCTCAACCCCTCTTGCTCCAGCCTCAGCCTCCGCAACGGGTTTCCAGCAACCTGCCCGAGCTTCCCCTGACCTGCACTCCATCTCCCCCTGTGTTTTAATAAATACCTTGGTTACTTAATCCCAGTCTCCTCAATCTGAGTCTGCTCTTGGGTTCCCCTGTTCCAATCCGGGTAACACCAAGGGCATGATAGAAATCGATATTGGTAAGCTGGAACAAAGACAGCTTGAGTTAGAAGGAGAAGAAGATGGAGTGAAAAATAGGATGCTGCACTGAAAGAGGAAGAGCAGAATATGAAAGAGAATATTGGGAAGATTAAAGAACATCTGGAGCAGATTCATGCTGAAATACAACTACAGAGAGATGAAATTGCAACCCAAATGGAAGAGTTAAATGTAAAAAAGGAAGAGTTGGAAAACTTTCAAACGGACATCGACAGACAAAAAGAGACAAAACACAAAATGCTATAATCATGGAAAATAATGAACCAGAAGAGATACAAAAGGAGGAATTGGAAGACATCATTGAAATGACAAAGAGGGAGAAGGATGATATGATAAGGACAAAGGCGGAAATAGATGGGGGACAAAAACAACATCTGAAACAGGACAGAGAAGAACTTGAACGTCTGAAACATGAGATACAGAATGAGAAAGAGGAGCTTGAGAGAACAAGAGAGTTGGCAATACAAGGCAAAGATGAGTTTAAATTACTGGTGTCTGAAATGCAAACACAAAGAGAGGAAATCGAACAAGACAAACAAACAAATCAAGATGAAAAGAATGAGCTGGAAGAGATCAAGGCTGATTTACAGACACGATCTGAGAATCTAGAAAACCTCATGGAGGATACAAAGAGAAAAAAGGATCATGTTGAAAACATGACTGCCCAAATCCAGGAAGAAAGAAAGTGAATTGAACGTGTTATTGATGAGAAAATAGTAATTCAAAATATCAAGGACATAATATAGAAGGAGAAAGATGATCTGGAACAAATGAAGATTGAGACTGAAAGAGAGATGGAAGAAATTGGCCAGATCAAGACTTATTTACAGAGGAGGTCAGAACATCTAGACAGAATGATGGAGAAGACAAAATGGAATAAGGTGGATGTAGAAGAAATGGATGCCCAACAGCAAAATGAAGAAATGGTAAGTATGGCAGACATAGATATACTGAGAGAAGATGATGAGGTAGTCAAATCTGCTGACAAAAGTGAGAGGGAAGAAGCTGAAACCAAAATAAAACACCTGACTAATGCTTCAACACAGACTCTCTAGTGGAGATGGAAATATCACAAGAAATGGAAGAAGGACTCCAAAAAGAAATCCAATGGTGGAAATGGAGTAACAATACCCTTTTAAGATCATGATGGCAGAGATAGAGAGGAGGAGGCAGAGCATGGAGCAGGTCAGTGCAGACCTCATGAGACAGAAGGGAGAAATTGAAATTGAAAATCAAATGAAAGAACTAAATGTCAGAGGGAAAGAACTAGAGTACATGCAATCTGAAATACAAAGAACTAGAGTACATGCAATCTGAAATACAAAGAACTAGAGTACATGCATTCTGAAATACAAAAGCAGAAAAACGAAATAACAGAGTCAGAGTGCTGCTTTTAATCTACAAGAACAACCAGATACACACAAACAAATTATGTTGGTAACAAAGGTAGCAAAGGCGGACATGGCTACTCTTGAAAATAGGAAACCGTTGACAAAAGAGGTTACAAACCGTAGGCTTGAGGAGTTTGGCCCAGAGGGAAACGGATGAGCCAGAGCAAAGTAAGCCTGAGACAACAATGACAGATGTAAGAAAATCGACTATGGAGAAGAAAGAAGAGGAAGATCAGGTGATGGATGACTTGCAAAAAGACCAGGAAACAACTCAAAGAAAGGTGGAAACTAAGGGCATAAAAGAGAAGACAGAGAGGGAGAAGGATGGGCTAGAACGGGTTAACATAGAGTCCCAGAGACTGTTGGAAGATCTAGAGAACATTGTGAAGGAGACCATGGAGAGAGGGTACAGAGGAAATGGCCATCAAAATAGAAAAGCAAAAGGAGGACAATGTGAGAATCATTGAAGAGATGGAGCAAAAGAAGCCTGCTTTAGAGCAGATGAATGTTGAGATGCAAAGTGAGAGAAAAGAAACAGACTCGAACAAGGCCATGGTTGAAAGGAAGAAGGATGGCCTGCAACAAATGAAGTCTGAGATTACACAGCAAACAATTCAATGAACAATTCACAGCTGTCTTAAAGGATGAGAAGGACACACTTGAACAATTTAAGATTGAGATGGAAAGACAAAGACAAGAGATGATGAACAATATGGACTTGATGGAAAGAGAGAGAGATGAACTGAAAAAGACAAGGTTGGAGATGGATGAGTAGGAACACATGACAGCTGACATAGAAAGACTGAAGGATGAAATTGACAAAAGAAAGGGTGCAGCAATGATGGAGGTGCCGCAGCTGGAGGAAAGAGAAGACAGCGTTCGGAAACAGAGGGATGAAGTTGTCTTCGTCTCAAATACAACACAGACAGAGAAAAAAGGTTGAGACACTTCAGACAGAGGAAGACATGATGGACTGAATCAAGAAGGCGAGACATGATCTAGATCAAATGAGAGCTGACATACAAAAAGACATGAATAAAATCAAGAACGTGACAGACAGGGCAAAGTATGGGTTGGTGCAGAGACAGCTATTACTATAACAGCATGAGGAGGCAATGGAGATCTTGAGGGAACAGTTACAGAAAGAGAGAGAAGAGCGAGATGAGATTATGAACGACATACAAAAACAAGCAAGACATATTAAAGAGTGAGAAGGATCAAATGGAAAAGATAAGGGTTGAGGTTCAGAGAGAAAAGGATACAGAAGGTTACTGGATCACTCAATTTAAAGAATAGAAGGGGAGGAAAATGGAAACCCTGGAGTGGTCTTCAGCAGAGACAGACAC
This sequence comes from Salvelinus namaycush, assembly GCF_016432855.1. NCBI lineage: Eukaryota > Metazoa > Chordata > Actinopteri > Salmoniformes > Salmonidae > Salvelinus > Salvelinus namaycush. The sequence continues at coordinate 32,765,564 of NC_052333.1, forward strand.
CCTTAGCTCAGGAGCAGACCATTTAATGGCATTTGGCAGCAGAGAGATGGACGGGGAGAAAGAAATATGACCTACGGCAGAGACAAAACAAGAAAGTGGAGACATGGAGGAAGTCAAACTGGCAAAGCAAGGAACAGAAAAAGATATCAGCAATCATCAAGACAAAAGGAGCTGTACGAATGCTGTGACACAAATGCATTCAGACGAGATGGAAAAAGGGCACAAAGGTCTGGAGCAGGTGAATTCTGCAACACAAACCTCACCAGAGAAGATGGAGAGAGAATCAATTGAGGAAGTAGGACAGTTGAAAAAGGAGGATGAGGAGAATGAGCTTGCTCTAAAGATAGCTGAAGTAGACAAACAGAGAAAGGAGATTGAAAACAACATGGTGGAAATAGAGAGAGAGAAGAAGCGGCTGCATCAGATCAGAGTTGAGATAGACAGCCCCAAAAAAAACTGAGACTGAGATGCAGAGACAGATCAAAGATTCCATTCAACTTAAAGAAGAAACTGAGAACAACCTCAGACAGAAGACAACTACAACGCAAGTTGAGCTGGATCTGACAACAGATGAAAGGCTCCCAAAGAGAGATCATTTGGAGACAATCCGTGAAGAGGCTTGGACTGAAAGGAAGAAGATTGAGAAGATTAAGCGCAGGTTTCGTGAAATGAAAGAACATCTAGAGGAAAGACTAGTGGTGATTCAGAGACATGAGTTGGTACAGAGAACAAGAAAACAAAGAGAGAAAGAAGTGTTAAAGAAGATGAAGACGGAGTTGGAGAGAGGCAGCCAAGCTCTGCAAAGAGAGTGGGACAGAGGTAGGAGGAAACATCAAGAGAAGGACCAGGAGCTTGAGATGCTAAATGTGGAGATGTTCAGAGAGATTGAGAGACTGTAGGGTAATATGGACAAAGAGACAGAAACACTCAAGTCAAGTGACAAAGGAATCCAAACCTCAGACATGGTATTAACCATAGAGGAAGAGAGACTGTGGTTGATGGAGGAGCACACAGTGATGGAGGATGCTCAGATGAGCGTAGTAGGAGCAGAAGCTGCTCCACCTGGATTCAGCGGAGTGCTACGGTGGCATTGGCGCTTCTGCTGTTGCTGCTGCCGCTGCTGTGATTGGTAAGGAGTGTGACGAAGAGGAGAAAAACATAGTATACTCCCAACTCCCAAGTCAGCAAAATTGTGTTTTATAGAAATGTAGAGAGTACATAAAATTGAACAACTCTACTATCATTGATCGGGTGTCAATGTAAATAGTCTGTGTGGCCATTTGATTAATTGTTCAGCAGTCATATGGCTTGAGGGTAGAAGCTGTTAAGGAGCCTTTTGGTCCTTGACTTGGGGCTCTGGGATCGCTTGCCGTGCCGTAGCAGAGAGAACAGTTTATGACTTGGGTGACTGGAGTCTTTGAAAAAATTTTGGGCCTTCCTCTGACACTGCCTAGTATATAGGCCCTGGATGGCAGGAAGCTTGGCCCCAGTGATGTACTGGGCCGTACGCACTACCCTCTGTAACGCCTTATGGTCAGATGCCGAGCAGTTGCCATAGCAGGTGGTGATGCAACCGGTCAGGATGCTCTCGATGGGGCAGCTGTATAACTTTTTGAGGATCTGGGGACCTCTTGAGGGGGAAAAGGTGTTGTCGTGCCCTCTTCACAACTGTCTTGGTGTGGTTGGACCATGATAGTTCGTTGGTGATGAGGACACCAAGGAACTTGAAACTCTCGACCTGCTCCACTACAGCCCTGTCGATGTTAATGGGGGCCTGTTTGGCCCGCCTTTTCCTATAGTCCACGATCAACTCCTTTGTCTTGCTACGTTGAGGGAGAGGTTGTTGTCCTGGCACCACACTGCCAGTTCTCTGACCTCCTCCCTATAAGCTGTCTCATTGTTGTCGGTGATCAGGCCTACCACTGTTGTGTCATCGGCAATGATGGCATTGGAGTCGTGTTTGGCCACGCAGTCGTGGTTGAACAGGGAGTACAGGAAGGGACTAAGCACGCAACCCTGAGGGGCCCCAGTGTTGAGGATCAGCGTGGCAGATGTGCTGTTGCCTACCCTCACCACCTGGGGGCGGCCCGTCAGGATGTCCAGGATCCAGTTGCAGAGGGAGGTGTTTAGTCCCAGGGTCTTTAGCTTAGTGATGAGATTCGTAGGCACTATGGTTTTGAATGTTGAGCTGTAGTCAATGAACAACATTCTCACATAGGTGTTCCTTTTGTCCTGTTGGGAGAGGGCAGTCGGTGAGCCATGACCAGCCTTTCAAAACACAATCATTCAGTTTCATCATGTATGATGTGTATTATATTATGCCCGAGTGATAAAAAAAATCCTGTTGAGATGATGATATGCAACAACCTGATTTATATGGCTAAATTGCAGTGTTATAAGAGTTGTTATGTATTTATTGCAGTGTTATGTATTTACTATTATGATGAGCTAAGTTTGCACTGAATATTAGATTTTGAGAGTGCAAAATGTACCTTTATTTAGTTATTATATCTATAATTAAATATTTATTTATTATATGTTTTTGGACTGGTTCCTGGATGGAGTCTTATCAAGATTTGTCGTAATAAGTTAATTCTATTAATTATTTTCTTATTTTTATACATACTGAATTTGCTAAAAAATAAAGTGCTATTCTATATTTGTCTCGGTACAATTGTTGTTCTTTAATCCAGTATTTTGTAAGTGTACAAGCCTTGTAATTAATTTATAAGCGTGTGATTTGAACGTATTGAATTTGGTTATTTCTGCAGCTCTTCCTCTATACATTTCTTCATCTATACAGGGCTCCCGAGTGGCGCAGTGGTCTAAGACACTGCATCTCATTGCAAGAGGCGAATCCAGGCTGCATCACATCCGGCCGTGATTGGGAGTCCCATAGGGTGGCGTACAATTGGCCCAGCGTCGTCTGGGTTTTGCTGGGGTAGCCCGTCATTGTAAATAAGAATTTGTTCTTAACTGACTTGCCTAGTTAAATATATATATTTTTTTTTTTAAATACATCCAAAATTACAACAAACATTTGTTATTATATTCTGATATGGGATGACTTTTACAGTGCAGTAATCGATACTACTATTTTGACTATTTTGAACTTCAGTGGGCTCTGTGATTCACTCAGTCAGTCTTAATTTCAAAGCATTGCCATTGCAAGGTTGGGCTAATAATCAGAAATGACAGTAACCCAGACACGGAGGGTTAGATTGGCCTCAGCAGACCTAAACCGTTGTTGTCAGAGGCAGTTGAAAGGGGACACTAAAAAATAGTCATTACCCAGGAAATTGCTTATGACCTGTTCCTTGTCCTGAATGGCAATGAAAGTTACTCAGAGTTGGCACAGGAAGTTGCCAGTGGGACATACCCACAACAGTGGTTTGTGAGAGTTGAGTTTGAAGTTTTGCGAAAGGTTCATGTCTTGTCAAAAGAATCAGTGCACTATCGTCCGTTTTCCTGGACCCAGATTTACCCACTGGACTAAAAAGGATACACTATGGAGAACATCCATACCTTTGCTTTTTAGTCCAGGAATAGGTTTAAATAGATTAGTGTCTCAAGTATTTATTGTTTTACCCAAAGACCCATGGTGGACATGCAGGAATAAAAACAATTCTCACTCATAATTTGACAGACTACCAAAGGTGCAAGAACATGCAAATAAAAAAATGTAGGTTTCTGATATTGAAAGGAACAGCCATGTTTCTATGGAAAGGCACAGCTGCAATGCCTGAGAAATCCACCAATCCCTCATGGCCTTGATACCATTTACAATTTTTGTCAAATCACTGTTTGCCTATAGTCTAATAATGACACCATTAATACATGTTTTCTGTTTCTTTTGTCATTCCCTCACATCATTAGCTTCTCTGTGAATTTATAACAATGTATTAGTCTTGTCATTTTCTGATGTAATAAGCACCCCCATGTCTGGAAAAAGACCTACAATTTGCATCAGTGACAAGAATGCATCTGTGAATGCATCTCCTAACCTACACATGATATTTTGACAGATTTGGTTAATTAACCATAAGTGCATTTTTTACCAAAATAGGCTTGTGAAATGTGTTGAATTATTAAACAATTATCGACAATGCAGTGCTGCAGACGGATGCCATTACCAGAGTTTCTGAAATCACCTCACTCCTCTTGAGGACAGCTATACTTTTAAAAAACTTTCTGAAACACAACTCAAAGGCAAATAAAAAGGTTTACATTAGAGAGAAGGCGAAGGAGAAACTGTTATTTTGCAAAATGTCTCAATAAACATCATGTTTACCTTGATGACGGCGTTATAGTATTAGATCTATTCATGCATGTCATCGGGCTTCACTTCAGTGACAGACTTTCAAACACAACTCATTTTCGCCTAAAATGACATACCCAAATCTAACTGCCTGTAGCTCAGGACCTGAAGCAAGGATATGCATATTATTGATACCATTTGAAAGGAAACACTTTGACGTTTGTGGAAATGTGAAATTAATGTAGGAGAATACAACACATTAGATCTGGTAAAAGATAATACAAGATAATATTTTTTATTTAAAAAAATTTAAATCTTTGAAATGCAAGAGAAAGGTCACAATGTATTATTCCAGGTTAGGTTCAATTTCGATTTTGTCCACTAGATGGCAGCAGTGTATGTGCAAAGTTTTAGACTGACCCAGTGAACGTTTGCATTTCTGTTCAAAATGTTGTATCAAGTCTGCCCAAATGTGCCTAATTGGTTTATTGATACATTTTCAAGTTCATAACTGTGCACTCTCCTCAAACAATAGCATAGTATTCTTTCACTAATAGCTACTGTAAATTGGAAGGGTGCAGAATTTAAGCTTTCTGCGCATATCAGATATGTCTTTGTCCTGGGAAATGTTCTTGTTACTTACAACCTCATGCTAATCACATTAGCCTACGTTAGCTCAACCGTCCCACAGGGGGGGGGACAAATCCTGTAGAGGTTTAACCACCCGAATTCATACATATTCCAGTGTCTGCACCATAGAGATCGAGGACTCATCTTTATATCTGTCCTAATTTAACTTCTGTCACAGCATGGGCTGCGCCATTGAGGTTACAACTCATAGGAATCCCCACCCAGGTGACTACTTTGATTACTTTAACAGGGGCAGAAGCATGATGGAAGCCCTCAATGGCTCTGCCCATTCTAAAACGGCCTTTCGGCCACTAGAGGCCTCTATCATTCTCTATGGTCTGCAACAATGAATTGCACACTTTGTCCGTATTTTCTTGAACAATGTGACGTACAGTTCAGACCAGACACATTAATACTGTAATCATGTTCGACAAAAACAAAAACAGTTCAAATGCACTGTTATTTGCATCATTTATTCCACATACAGGTGTCTTAGAAAATAAAATAACCTGAGGGACCAACAGTCGCTCAACATATTTTAGCCAATCAGATAACAGACACAATGATGAGATGACAAAACACATTGAGACAAAATGAAAAATCTAAATGAGCCACAACTGTAAAAATTCTAACAATGACAAAGTACAACAAGAGAACAGACATGAGACACTTTATTCAACCTTGTCCCACAGGGAATTAGGTGATAGGATGGGACTAGAAGGCAAAAAGGGATGGAAGAGAGAAAAGCATACAAAATGTAGTCCACTAATACAAGTGAAAAGTGAACGTGCTGGGTCAAGGAAGATGACATGGGGAAAGATGTAATAAGACAAATAGGGAGTAAGAGACATTCATTAAATAGCGGAACAATTAATACAGTCGTTTTATTCTCCAATGTCTACCATTTTAAATTAGGTTTCAGTATTACAGAATAGGTCATCATAAAGAGAAAACATTGACAAAAGGAAAATACAGAACACCTGATTTTAACACAATGACTCAGAGTTAAAGTCCTACGCCCAAGCTCCGCAAGTTGTTCAAGGCTAATGCTTTTTTTTTTTTTATCACCATTTTAATCATCATTTTTTAATCATTAATAAAGGAACAGCTTTTTTCTCAGCCTTCCCAGTGCATACCAATTTTAAGAGTCAAATTACAAGACCTGGTTAAAGTTAACTCTGACCTTTCACACTGTATTAGTGGGTGAAGGTAAGTTGTCAAATGAGTGAATAGTTTTGCTTGACAGTAAAAATTACCCTGGTCAGTGAGAGAGCGGAAACGTATTTGTGCTGGACATGGATGGAATGGAACATGTCTCACTGGTCAAATGCTAGATGCTGAGAGGGAACGGCTAGGAAGAGCTGCAGTCAAACGAGTCAAGTTGTGTGAACTACATTTTATGTTCTGGTCTGGTTCTGGTACCATCTGGAGTAATACATTATCAATCTATGTTTTATCTTTGCTGACCATCTCTTTAGTGCAATAGACAAATACAAGTAGCTAAAACAATTTATATGATTTTTTTTTTAAAGCCCTAAGCCCTTTAAGGTGTATGAAATTAATAATTTTAATCTTTGTCAATACATTTCATTCAATCCTGCCACAATCATTTTGGATTCAGGCAATGGAAATGTTTGATTTTATACATTTAGTTTTATCATGGCCCATTTTTGGCAAACAAAATAAATCACATAAATGTACACATTATCCACATCATCAATAACCCTAAATTGTGGTAAAGAACAGAACATTGTGGCAAAAGTAATGATCCACTGGTTTCCTTTATTTCAATTGGGGTTTTTATAACGTCAGATAATTGAATCAGCACAAGTACGGGCACCCAGGAGTGACGGGGCACCCATGGGTAGCTGTGGCGTGACCACAACCCCACCAGCGCCGTGAACCCGTTGGGAACAGCATACACAGCACCAGAGTCACTCCAGACGGCACCAGACCCTCAAAGCCTGAGGACCAGAACCACAGGCTGCTGAACCTGCCATCTCCTCAGCCTGGGTCAGGCTCTGACACTGGGTGGCATCTAGGAACAGGAGGAGCCCCCCTGCTCACTTACTGCTTCACTCACTGACACACACAGCAATGGAGGGAAACAGGAGTGGAGGTTCAGAGAAAGAAAGAGGGGATAATGGAGGGTTGGGTAAGATAAAAGAATCCCAGGGGAATGTACTGTGTTTATCAGTGATTCTCCCTCAAAGCGAAGACTTGTTTGCACACTTCAGTGTGTTCAAAACTGTGCGTTTATAAAAGGTGTGTCCTGTATGATGTGCGTTGGATTTTTATGGAATGAGGCATGTATTATGATGTTATTTGAAAGTAAGTGTTACTGTGTGTTTGTGTGTGTGTGTGGAGGGGGCGGTGCTCATGGCTGTTTCCTGTGAGAGAATGGCAGGTCAGAGGTGAGAGGTCAGCGTCTAAGAGTCACAGTGGGGTTGAGGTGAGGTCAGATTCGGGGCAACTGCTTCTCAATGAATTCCTTCACTGCTGCCATCTCCTGCAAGATCCAAATAAAGAAGCGTATAAGAAACCGAACATCATGAATACCTCCACGCTGATACTCATAGAAAACCATTAGCACACGCAGAACAACATTGATACTCATAGAAAACCATTAGCACACACAGAACAACATTGATACTCATAGAAAACCATTAGCACACACAGAACAACATTGATACTCATAGAAAACCATTAGCACACACAGAACAACATTGATACTCATAGAAAACCATTAGCACACACAGAACAACATTGATACTCATAGAAAACCATTAGCACACACAGAACAACATTGATACTCATAGAAAACCATTAGCACACACAGAACAACATTGATACTCATAGAAAACCATTAGCACACACAGAACAACATTGATACTCATAGAAAACCATTAGCACACACAGAACAACATTGATACTCATAGAAAACCATTAGCACACGCAGAACAACATCGATACTCATGCATGTTACAACCAAAATCCCCCTCTACCTGAGGACAGGAGCTGTGCATGAGTCCCGGGTAGGTCCGGAAGGTGATTTTCTGAGGGTTGACGATGATCTTGAGCTTCTCGGCCGTCATGGCCCCAAACTGAACTGGGATCATGGGGTCCATCTCCCCATGACACTGCAGTATGGGCATGTCCCTATTCCCACTGGTGCTCGCCGCCTCATGGGCACAACAGACCATTACATTCAATTATTAAAAGCAATAAGTGAAGACCAAGACCAGGTTCTAACGTCAAATAACCTACTCAGTTCATTCATATCTATACAGCAAAATCATCAAGAGCAATGGAGAGAAGAACGATCTCCAGTTCGGAATCCAGCCCAGTAATAAAATAAACAGCTCTGTGGAATGTTCAGGGGACTGAGTGCCGGAAATTGTAGAGAAACAAGTAAGCTGTGCAAATGTACCTGTGGGAAACTCTTGTGAAGCGGCAGCCAGCAACTGAGGGCAACCACACCCGCCAATTGCTGCTGACAGGTGAGGGCGGTATACAAGGACAGAGCCCCACCCTGGGAGACAGTGGAAAATAGAGGGAAAGAAAAAGGTAGAATGTGTTCAGACCTATGGAGATGTTGTTCATGGTTCACATAGTTTACACAGTTTCAACAGCAATGTTGAAAAATCACTGACAATCAGGAACTGGAAAAATAGGTATTTTTTGCACAACACCTTCAGAGCGATTGACATTGAGTAACCTCACCTGAGAGAACCCTCCAAGCATCACACGATTGGCGGGTATTCCATTCTTTACCTCATGGTCGATTATGGCTTTGACTGTGGAGAAGTAGGGTGAAAACAGAAGCTGAACATATACCCGGTGTGTAGTTACGATGGACACTGTTTTAGCTAACATGGTTATGTTAATAGATCTTGGTATGATATCTGTGCATCTACAGTGCATTCGAAAAGTATTCAGACTCTTTCCCTTTTTCCACATTGTTACGAAACAGCCTAATTCTAAAATTGATTAAATTAACTCTCAATCTACACACAATACCACATAATGACAAAGCGAAAACATTTTTTTTTAATTTTGCAAATTTATAAAAATGTAAAAAAATAAATACCTTATTTACATAAGTATTCAGACCCTATGAGACTTGAAATTAAGCTCAGGTGCATCCTGTTTCCATTGATCATCCTTGAGATGTTTCTACATCAAGCAGATTGGAGCAGATTGGAGTCTGCTTGTGGTAAATTAAATTGATTGGACATGGTTTGGAAAGACACACACCTTTCTATATAAGGTCCCACAGTTGACAGTGCATGTCAGTGCAAAAACCAGGCCATGAGGGCGAAGGAAATGTCCGTAGAACTCCGAGACCGGATTGTGTCGAGGTGCAGATCTAGGGAAGGGTACCAAAAAATGGCTGCAGCACTGAAGGTCCCCAAGAACACACTGGCCTCCATCATTCTTAAATGGAAAAAGTTTGGAACCACCAAGAATTTTCCTAGAGCTGGCCGCCCAGCCAAACTGAGCAATCAAGGGAGAAGAGCCTTGGTCAGGGAGGTGACCAAGCACCCGATGGTCACTGACAGAGCTCTAGAAGGACAACCATCTCTGCAGCACTCCACCAATCAGGCCTTTATGGTAGAGTGGCCAGACGGAAGCAACTTCTCAGTAAAAGGCACGACAGCCCACTTGGAGTTTGCCAAAAGGCACCTAAAGGATTCTCAGACCATGAGAAACAAGATTCTCTGCTCTGATGAAACCAAGATTGAACTATTTGGCCGGAATGCCAAGCATCACATCTGAAGGAAACCAGGCCACTGCTCATCACCTGGCCAATACCATCCCTACGGTGAAGCATGGTGGTGGCAGCATCATGCTGTGGGGATGTTTTTCAGCGGCAGGGAGACCTGTCAGTATCGAGGCACAGATAAACAGAGTAAAGTACAGGGAGATCCTTGATGAAAACCTGTTCCAGAGCACTCAGGACCTCAGACTGGGGTGAAGATTCACCTTCAAAACAGGATAACGACCCTAAGCACACAGCCAAGACAATGCAGGAGTGGCTTAAGTCTCTGAATGTGCTTGATTGGCCCAGCCAGGGCCCAGGCTTGAACCCGATTCAACATCTCTGGAAAGACTTGAAAATAGCTGTGCAGCGACACTCCCCATCCAACCTAACAGAGCTTGAGGGGATCTGCTGAGAAGAATGGGAGAAACTCCCCAAATACTGGTGCGCCGAGCTTGTAGCGTCATACCCATGAAGACTCTAAGCTTCTTTTTTTAAATTATACATTGGCCAATATTTCTATATATCTGTTTTGTCAGTATGGGGTAGTATGGGGTATTGTATGTAGAATGAAGAGGGGGGGGAAATGAGTTAATCCATTTTAAAATAAAGGCTGTAACAAAACGTGGAAAAATTCAAGGGGTCTGAACACAGTCTTTATAACATGCATAATAGTTGTGTTAAACTGAATGACTTACTGTTCTCCGCTGCCCTCTTGATGCCAGCCTCGTCCTCTGGAGAATCTGGGCTGAGACCCATCAGGTCAAACCTACAGAAACACACAGATCCATGTTCAGACGATGTAATACTCATCTCATACGGTGAGCTCCAAAAGTATTGGAACAGTGACATTTGTTGTCGTTTTGGCTTTGTACTCCAGCACTTTGGATTTGAAATGAGTGAAAGTTAGGTGCATAAATATCATACTCATTATTCACAACTTATTCAGGACCATCCGTAATCATGGTAGCATCCACATTAATGTAGAAGTGTTTAGAAACGTATTTTAATCTTATTTACAATAAAAGTTACTCCAAAATGACACTACATAATTTACCATTAATTTCTATTGGGCACAAAATAATCTGAAACCACCAAAACAAACAGCAAATGCATCCAACAAGTTTGTAGAGTCACAATCTTGATGTAATCATTGCTTGCTAGGAATATGGGACCAAATACAAAACTTGACTACTTTAATACACAAGTGAATTTGTCCCAATACCTTGGGTCCCCTAAAACGGGGGGACTATGTACAAAAAGTGCTGTAATTTCTAAAAGTTTCACCCGATATGGATGAAAATACCCTCAAATTAAGGTGCACTGTCAGCTTTAATCTCATAGTCATTGTATCATTTCAAATCTAAAGTGCTGGAGTACAGAGCCCAAACAACAACAAAAATTGGTCAATGTCCCCATACTTTTGGAGCTCACTGTACATCTAATGTGCCCCTGGTATCCTGGTAGTGTGCGTGTCTTTGAAGGAATTCCATGTTCACAAAATCTCTTACCAAAAGGAAATCTCTTTTCCACCGAAGTGTAGTTTACAGTCAAGCTATTAGCCAATGGCAAATGTTTTAGATCAGTGCAAACATGACTCACCATGAAGGCATGGTCATCTTCATATTAAGAGTGACAGGGATTCTGGGCCTGTGGAGAAACAAATGAATCAATGGACACATGCTATACTAAGTTAAAGGACTAAATGGTTGTATAGAAAGATAAGAGACTACCAAAGACAAGATTAGACTCTGACTGCAACACTCCAGAAACTGAGGCACTCAAAGAAGAGAAATAAACACGTCAGAAAATATGAAAGATAAAGACTTACGCGTGGGGGCAGATATACTTTACATGTGGCAGTCGGATAGTCGTCATGGTGTCTGCCCAGCCATGCCTGAGAAGAGGAAGAGCAATTCAGAGAGAGAAAGTGGTACTCTATACAGATTAGGCTATTAGATTTATACAGAGAATAAAAGGCGCAGCATACTAGGTTGGGTTTGCTCCGAGCAGAACTCGGCTAGGCGATGCAAACGTCTGTGCCTCGCATACTCCCTTAAAAGACCTTCGCTTGAAAAGCAAAATTTTTTAAAATGACATTTTACTGTTTGTCCCCCTTGAGACGCTGTAGCAACATAGGCAGTATACATCAATGACCATAGAAGTGTTGATATACACTTCCTCAAAATTGTCTGAATTAATCGAAAATAAAATCAGGAAATCTGTAATTCATTTTGACGCTTTCGCCGGGGAGGTCTTAGTCACGCCATTTTACATCTAAGATGTTTGGTGCGGTATTTCTCTAGTGAAAACATTTGCATGAAAACTAACAGTTCTTTGTTAAATGACAAACAATTCATTGAAGAATCCTGTCCATGGTTCCCAATCCTACTAGGAGTAGTACTGTTGTCAAATCACAGACGAAGGAGCGTCGACATCTGCTACTGAACTTCGATTTGCCTCAATGACAAAAAGTGTGTGTGAAATGCTGGGAAGCCTGAGACAGGCTTAAGACAGGAAACTCACCCTGAGTCACCCAAACCATGAAGGAAGATCACCTGTGGTAGAGATGGGGAGATTGACAGTTTTACATTGGGTAATGGTGCATTATGAACATTAAAGAGCATGACAGTTTACTGGCTACTGCACTGTATTTGCATATGAACACCAGGCTCAAGTGAATTATGCCAAACATCAAAAACAAAAGGGCAAATTCCTGCTGTTGCCAAGACGACTCTCAGCTTATATTACTGCTTGTCAACTCTAAAGAATAGCATGTATCAGAGGCATCATAAGAGAACATCTGAATTTGGTGAGCCATATAGATTTTTTGTACACTACGTAAAAATCTAATACGCACCTTCACAAATTAATTGAGTTGGTTTTGACCTAACAAGTGCTTGCAGACCCACAACTTTGGTGCAATCGGTTTGTTATCCCTTTAAGCGACAATATATTAACATAGCACAGTTCAACGTTTTTCTATTTACATTTGGTGGAGTTGTCAACTAACGTGAATTCAATGTGAAATCAACAAAAATGTCAGGACATCAAATCAAAGTGTATTTGCGCCGAATACAACAGGTGTAGACCTTACAGTGAAATGCTTACTTACAGGCTCTAACCAATAGTGCGTGTGTGTGGGTGTGTGTAGGTAAGTAAAGAAATAAAACAACAGTAAAAAGACATTTGAAAATAACAGTAGCAGGGCTATATACAGACACCGGTTAGTCAGGCTGATTGAGGTAGTATGTACATGTAGATATGGTTAAAGTGACTATGCATATATGATGAACAGAGAGTAGCAGTAGCGTAAAAAGAGGGGTTGGTGGGTGGTGGGACACAATGCAGATAGCCCGGGTTAGCCAGTGTGCGGGAGCACTGGTTGGTCGGGCAAATTGAGGTAGTATGTACATGAATGTATATTTAAAGTGACTATGCATATATGATAAACAGAGAGTAGCAGCATCGTAAAAGAGGGGTGGGGGGGGGCACACAATGCAAATAGTCCGGGTAACCATTTGGTTACCTGTTCATGAGTCTTATGGCTTTGGGGTAAAAACTGTTGAGGAGCCTTTTTGTCCTAGACTTGGCACTCTGGTACCGCGTGCCATGCGGTAGTAGAGAGAACAGTCTATGACTGGGGTGGCTGGGGTCTTTGACAATATTTAGGGCCTTCCTCTGACACCGCCTGGTGTAGAGGTCCTGGATGGCAGGCAGCTTTGCCCCAGTGATGTACTGGGCCGTACACACTACCCTCTGAAGTACCTTGCGGTCGGAGGCCGAGCAATTGCCGTACCAGGCAGTGATGCAACCGGTCAGGATGCTCTCGATGTTGCAGCTGTAGTACCTTTTGAGGATCTCAGGACCCATGCCAAATCCTTTTAGTTTCCTGAGGGGGAATAGGCTTTGTCGTGCCCTCTTCACGACTGTCTTGGTGTGTTTGGACCATTCTAGTTTGTTGTTGATGTGGACACCAAGGAACTTGAAGCTCTCAACTTGCTCCACTACAGCCCCGTCGATGAGAATGGGGGCGTGCTCGGTGCTCCTTAGTCTTGGTTATGTTGAGGGATAGGTTGTTATTCTGGCACCACCCGGCCAGGTCTCTAACCTCCTCCCTATAGGCTGTCTCATCATTGTCGGTGATCAGGCCTACCACTATTGTGTCGTCTGCAAACTTTGTGTTGGAGTCGTGTCTGGCCATGCAGTCATGGGTGAACAGGGAGTACAGGAGGGGAATGAGCACGCACCCCTGGGGAGCTCCAGTGTTGAGGATCAGCGTGGCAGATGTGTTGCTACCTACCCTCACCACCTGGGGGCGGCCCGTCAGGAAGTCCAGGATCCAGTTGCAGAGGGAGGTGTTTAGTCCCAGGTTCCTTAGCTTAGTGATGAGCTTTGAGGGTAGTCAATGAATAGCTGTAGTCAATGAATAGCATTCTCTCATAGGTGTTCCTTTTGTCCAGGTGGGAAAGGGCAGTGTGGAGTGCAATAGAGATTGTATCATCTGTGGATCTGTTTGGGCGGCATGCAAATTGGAGTGGGTCTAGGGTTTCTGGGATAATGGTGTTGATGTGAGCCATTACCAGCCTTTCATTGGACATAGGTAAAAAGCTGAGTGAAAAAAATTAACTACTACATTTTTGCAAATCCAATCAGTCTTCCACGTTGATTCAACGGCATCGCATAGATCATTTTTTTGACATTGAAAACAACTTTGATTCAACCAGTTTTTGCCCAGTGGGTTCACAGTCGGGCCGGGACCATAACAGTACCGCGATACTAGTTAGTATCGTGGCAAGTAAATAAAACACAAAGCGGATCTAACTTCTTAAGGAAAATGCCCTAATGTTACAAACAAACATCATTACGATGTCATTCAGAGTCACATTTATTTTCCAATTCAAAGCAGACAATATTTTATATACAGCAGGTTTTTATAGGACTATTGTGATACTGGTATCGTTCCTGCCCTAGTTCACAGAATCTCTGAACAACAAATTAGCTTCAGCATGGCAAGCTTAGCAATAAGCGGCCAAATTTGCTGATGGATGCCCTAAGTTACACTATGGTGTTGGTGTGCTCTCTCACCGCAGCGGTCTCCTTCTCTGTCCCAGACACCGTCACAGCCTCGGCGAGCAGCGGCACAGACATGTTGTTGCCACACATACACTGTAAGGAGTGCTAGAGAGAGGAGGGGGAAGGGCATATCAATGATGTGGCTGGTTATCAATGCTGCTATTCATCATAGGGACAGACATGATGACTAAAGACCTGAACATGCTGCAGTTTATGGTTGCTATGAACCAATGAGAGGCTGAGTACTGAGAGTAATCTCCTCAGTCAGGAAGTACTGAAACTCATTAACTAAATGCACTCCTAACTGCAAATCTGTTATTAACCAAAATGCAAATAAGCTAGTATCAGCGCCACTGCCTATACACTGAAAACGGATATCGGCTAGCTAGAGCATATTGTTTTCAAAGTCAACATTTAATACCCTCATAGCGTCAGGTTGAGCGACATATGAAAAAAGATTGAGGCAAGCAAAAGAGAAAACACAATGAGAGGAGAAATGAAAAGGAAAAGTGAGGTTAATGTATAAACCTTCAGTGAGATTAAACACTGAGTTAGTTACAATTCCACCCACCTAATGACCTGTAGTTAGTGAAAGCAAAGGGAGACAGAGAAAGAGCCAAATCAGGGGAATGAGAATGACAGGCTCAATAGGGAGAAAGACCAGGACCGTGCGTCACGCATCACAATAACTTTCTGCACTGCAATGACACGCATGCTCATTATGCCTTTGCCTCATTTCCTTGTCACTGTCAGCTATTGTACACTTTAATAGGCTTAGTGCCTACCTTTAAAAAAGGTTGTACCTTCAAGAGGTGATGAATAGCTAATATTTGTTTAGTTAATTTTGGCCCACTCCAAAACCACCAAGCTATATGATTCCCCCATGCAGGTAGGCCTACAGCACTCTGTCCTTGCAACCCGGGGTCCTTGGGACATCCCTACCCCATTGAAGTTAACATTTGAAATGGTTATGGTAAGGGTTAGGCTTGGGCTATGTAAAGGGACGTCCCAAGTATCCCGGATAGCACTTACCCTCGCTGGTGAATTGGATACTAGCATCAATGAAAGTGGAGGCTTTGTTCCTGCATGCCTGTATAATCTTTAACTTTATGCCGTCACTTAACGTTAGCCTGCCTGTAATTGTATTTGCAAGGCAAACATCCTCAGTCCCTTTAAAGATAAAGGCGAAATCTCTGCTTGTCCTGCATTGATTTTCCATGATCCCCTGTCAGCAGTTGTTAAATAGCTAAGCGTGGATGGAAGGAAATGCACCGATTTCACGGTCAGCTCTCTCAGCAAGCCTTCTATGGATGATACAAACAATGCCGTCCATGCACCGCTACAACATCACGAGTTCGCATCTGACTTGCATTAAACTGAGAAACCAAACTTTGACTGGTTCAGTGGTTGGCGTAAAAATTGTGTGCCGCCTTGGCCCTTTATTTACTTGCATTTACAGCAGATAACGGCTCCATTTTCTCAGTAGTCAAGCGCAATTGTTACTCGGAATAAAAACCCTGTAATGTTTATCCGGTGCGTAAATTCTAGCCACCAGGCAAGCATCGAGTCATATGCGGCAGTCAGTATAGCCAGCTAGCACCAGCAACACTGGGTTGTATTAATTCCGCTGATTCTGTTGCAAAATGTTTCTTAAAAATGTAACGAATCGGGGAGGGGCATACCTGGAATTTTCCAATAGAAAATATCGTTTAAATTGCAAAACTACACTGTTTGGATTAATGATTTACACCCCTGATTTTATTAGTAAACCAAGTTACGCATGCTAGCTAACGCATTAGCTGGTGTGGCTACTTGCAACACGTCAATTATCTTTTTATATATTAGCTACTTTAGTTAAATTATTTGACATAGACATATGTGGCAATACATTGACAACTAAAGATCGAGGGTACGGATATGTTGTTAATTAGCTACTGTAGCGAACTAAAGGAAGGGGGTGGGTATGAAGAAACAATGGGGGCTTAGAGATGCATCTTAGCTCGCTGCTAGCTAACACAGCCGTTGCGTTGTGCAACCCGGCGGGGAAATTCAGGAGAGGTTAAGTGCAAAGCCGCTAGCTAGATTGTTTCAAAACGTTGATAAGCTAGTCATCTACATCCAAGCAGTCAGCTTAATCCTGTTTAGCTGGCTACACATCCTCAAATGCTCAATGACCAGCAGGCTAACCACACAGCAGCAATCTGTAGTACACTGCCCTCCGGTCTCTTTCGGGTTTGGTTCGATTGACATGTGGGCTAAATTCGACCAGGTATTTGAATACATCACTTCCCCATGCCCCTCAACCAAAGCGGTAACCAAAAGGCCCATATGGGTTCGGTTCGGATGGGGTAAAGGAGTATTGTAAAACCGCGGCCCGCTAATACAAATTCATACACTCACCACTTTCTGTCCCAGAATCTCAACGGAACTTCCGCTACTGGTGTAGAAGGGCGGGGATTCTTTTTAGTGTCGTCATGATGTCCACACCCTTTCTCCTGCTTGCACTGCACACCACGCCATCAATTGATCCATTGATAGTGCAATTTTCACTAAACAAATATATTATACCAAATCCAAAGAGCATCTTTTCAATACAAATACTGTAGCCTTTTATCACTCCAAAATCTACATTTCAATACGATTCTATACTCACAATAAAATGTTTAAAAAAAATACTAGTATTCTCTTATGTATAACATATCTTTATTCTTCAAATAATTACATCACACACACAACAGCAGAGGGCATTTTCTATTCCTTAGACTAGGCATACAGGATTTTCCTTAAATTCTCAACTCGTCGCACAAAGCAATCACATTCAGCAACTGGCAGCAATGACACCTCATTAATAATGCAATGAAATCACGAGTTAAATAGCTTTCGTGTTTGGTGAGTGTCAAAGGAAGCAGTGTGCAAGTCACTTGGGTATATGGGTAAAAAAAAAAATTAACTAGGTAAGTCAGTTAAGAACAAATTCTTATTTTCAATGACGGCCTAGGAACTGCCTTGTTCAGGGGCAGAAGAGATTCGTACTTTGTCAACTCGGGGATTTGAACTGGCAACCTTTCGGTTTCTAGTCCAACGCTCTAACCACTAGGCTACGCTGCTGCCCTAAATCTAATCTATTCAAATGAAAACCTTATGCTGATCTACTTTGGTTGTGTCAAAAAGTTCACATTATTGCTAAGCCATTCAGAGCTTGGATGAGAAAGAATGTGAGTGATCGCCCACTGCAGGTGACATTGGAGTCATTCCAGTGTTGCTGAGACAAGTTGTCATATTACAACAAACCACTAGGTGGCACAGTCTCCAGATATATTTTAGATAAAAGCACTGAAGCTTTTGACGCTTTATCACAGCGTTACCAGTGAGTGGCGTTAAATGTATTCATTACCCAAATGAAAATTGACTCACTTCTTTCAGCCTCCACTCTTTGTGGTACAATAAGTGCAACAACTGAGCAAATCCAGATTAGACACTGATATTCAGTATTACTCATACCTGACCTCCAATAACAAAGTTCACCCACAAGGCCTAAGTATCCATCACCACTTCCTTTTGACCCATATCTGTCAATGCAACTTTCCCACCCCTCCTTTCTCTCAGGAGATGAAATTTGTTTGTGGGATGATGCTGTCGACTTTATGGTCTGCAGGGTTAGCGGACGCCTCGTAGTTGCAGATAGTCACTTCATGTCTGTGAGCCTGGGAGGAAGAAAGCAAAACAGATGAGACAGAGGTGAGGGGTTTTGCCATTTAACAAATGGACAACATGGAACAGTCAAAGTAAAGCCTGATACACAAGTGAAACATAATTCTGCAAATCAATAGAACGATAAACAAAACAAAAATTCAGCGCCTGAGAATTTACTGGAGGTGGGTCTAATTTGTTCTCACCTGGGAGTACTCCCCTCTCAGCCCAATGTAGTAGACCCGTGTGGACTCTGTCCCAAAGTTCCGTGATATGTGAATGGACAAGTGATTAACGTTGGAGAAACGGGCAATCCTGGAAAGAATGATCATTTAGGGTTGATTTGTTTAGTGGGTTTTAGGTTGGGTGTGTACTTAGTCGCAGTAAACTGAATTTTGATTTTTTACACATGCTTTGTTATCTTGTCTCGGAAATAGTCCATGGAGCAGTCCTCAAACCCCATTTTGTTCTGGGAAAACAATACTATTTTTAGTGTATGTGCACGCTTCTATTGCTCTTACTTAGTTGGGTATTCCAGCTGAGCCAGTGGATCTCTATTGAGACGGAAGGCTTGTTCAGGTTCTCTGCCTGTGTCATCAAAGGACATTTGGGGTATGTTCTTGTACCTACACGGACAATGCAACAATACAAAGTGACAAACAGTTATCAAAACCACACATGCTGACAATAAATAAATGTAGTTCCATGCCAATATAGCGGAAGCTAGCTAATTGTCACTAGCTGTCTTGTCTCACTGTGTGAAGAGTGAGTCAAATGTCACTGACAGAGCAATACGTTAGCTACTTGCTCTTTCAGTTTACCCAGAGCTGGTGGTGTATTCACTATGAACCAAACGAAAGCAAACAAAAGCAAACAGAACAAAACGACCTGAATCTGTCCAATGGAAACTCGTTGTAAAACATTTTCTGTTGTGACCCGTTTTGCAATAAATGAATACTCCCCTGGTTGAGTCGTGAGTAATAAGCATCATATCAAATCTCAGAGCGAGTTTATACATGCTACACTGGCTCAATGCAATCCCACAGTCAGGACCCGAGGTGTTTCTGAAAGGAAGAAACAGTACTCACAGTCTCATTTCAGCAGGATGCGATTCATCATCTTCACCGGCGATGATTATCCCTTTCAGCTTGACACTTCCAGTGAACCTGAGAAAAATATGATTTGTGACAGAATGCATAAAACACAATATGATAAAACAAGTTTGAAGTTAATATTACAGGATAAGAAAGGATGAAAAGAGGGTTGAGGGGTGGGGTTCTTACGGGATGTTGAACAGGAGCTCTTCATCAGCATCACTCTCAACAAACTACAGAGGTTAGAGCCCGTTTCCAGAGAATTAATGAGAGAAAAAGTTTATCACATAACAGTTATGAGAAAGTTAACAGTGGGCCTTCATCACATTAGAAAGGTTATGAGAAGTTGGCTTTCACTAATGGAAGAGGTCCCGATCAGCTCTAAAGAAATGTTCACCGACACCAAAATGTTCCACCACCTGTGTAAGTTGCATATTTCGTTCAATGTATAAACCTAGTCAACATGGGTTTTTAATATTACAAGTAAATGTGTATCATTGACTTCTGGAAGGGCGCATTATATCATCCAGTCTGGCCTTGACTGACAACTGCAGTATCGCTGCATACCAATTTCCCTTGCCAATTACGCGATACATTTTTGCAACGTTTGTTTTACCGACGAGCCAAAATGCCAGCTGTAACAGCTGAGTTTCATAATTTCTGATGATAATTCAGGGCTTCTACACCCTCAAAAATGGTTACATTGAGATGTACTATACACGCAAGGCGTCGACAACATTACCTTCTCCCTGTCAGTCCGTTGATCCCATGGTTTAAACACGAGTTTCCCATCGCCTTCTCTTGTTTCGTTGAGACACTGCAGTTTCTCGATGTCAATGCGCTGATACAGTGCATACTCCAGGCCCCGTTCCGCTGGCTCGTGCTCGTCTTCACAGCAGCCGTGGCTGTGCCCACCATGGCCGTGACCAGACATCACAGATACTAAATATCGCACTTTAGAGAAATGTACGTCCTAGCTGGTGATGATACGGGCTGTCTAACTAGCTAAGTTGTTTGTTTCAGACGGACCTGGCTGGTTTCACTTTTCCACAACATTCTGGAGAGGAAACCTTTCAAAATCACATGTACGTTAATAGCCAATCAAGATGGACGTACAGATGCAGAACATCAACGTGCTCTCTGATTGGCCTGGCCAACACCAATGAACAAGCACAGGGTTTCCACTAGCTATTTGTTTATTAGCTTTCACACCCACAAAATCAGATTCCAGTCAAAATTGGCTACAAAAATGTGCTTTTTGATATTTAAGGTTAGGCATAAGGTTTGCAGTGTGGTTAAGGTTAGGTTTAAAAATCATATTTCAAGATTGTAGAAATTGACAGGGTTTATGCCATGACCCAAGCACACAAACCTGTAAAACTCATAACTGATATTAGATCAGTGTCTAGTGGACAGCTGCTCTCATTTGTTTTGCACCCAACATCCATCGCATGTTTCTTTCAGTAGTCATTATTACAGTCAGTGATACAATATTCCAATATTAAGTTTAACAATTACATATTCTCTATGTTCTCAATAGTGCTGGGAATACAGAATGTACCCTACTACATACAGCAACTTATTCAGTGCACTGTGGACAGGTTCCATTGCTAGATTTAAGCAGTGTTTTTCTCTTATATTTCAACATCAACACAAGACACAATAGACCATGAATACATTTGAGGGCAAAACGTCAATTTTATTGAAAATGTCCATATAACATTTATTAAAATCTATTAAAATTACTATTTCATCCACGTCCATTTGGATCCAGGTTCAGGGGAGCCAGGGGTCCCAGAGATGAAAATAAATACATAAGATGTGAAGCTGCAGGGTCCTATCACTTCCTCTCGCTCCCTTTTTGTGTTTTCCTCTTTCCGCACTCACTTCATTCCTCACTCATCACAGTGAACCAGATAAAAGTAGGGATGCACATGTGGTTCAACACTGAACACAGTAAGAAAACAAGGTGTGGATGCACTGGAATAAAATGGGTCTATTCAAATGTACTTAAAACATGCTGCCTGTAACAGCACTGTCATTTGATGTCTTAACTTATGCGTACCATAATAAAGCATAGTTCTGTCTGTGTCAGAGTTCCTCTGTAGTGTATGAACTTGTAACAAATGACTAGTTTCGCATTTGAAATATTTTGTCTGTGTGTTTGTTTGCCAGGGTCTATCTGGGAACATTTAAAAATGGAGGACATCATTGTGTGCGTATTTAAGAAACGCTAAAATAATGGAGAAAATCTGTGTTTGTGTGTATGTACAGTCGTGGCCAAAAGTTTTGAGAATGACACTATACATTTTGAGAATGAAAATATACATTTTCACAAAGTCTGCTGCCTCAGTTTGTATGATGGCAATTTGCATATACTCCAGAATGTTATGACGAGTGATCAGATGAATTGCAATGAATTGCAAAGTCCCTCTTTGCCATCCAAATGAACTGAATCCCTCAAAAACATTTTCACTGCATTTCAGCCCTGCCACAAAAGGACCAGCTGACATCGTTAACATAGGTGTGAGTGTTGACGAGGACAAGGCTGGAGATCACTCTGTCATGCTGATTGAGTTCGAATAACAGACTGGAAGCTTCAAAAGGAGGGTGGTTCTTGGAATCATTGTTCTTCCTCTGTCAACAATGGTTACATGCAAGGAAACACGTGCCGCCATCATTGCTTTGCACAAAAAGAGCTTCACAGGCAAGGATATTGCTGCCAGTAAGATTGCACCTAAATCAACCATTTATCGGATCATCAAGAACTTCAATTGTTGTGAAGAAGGCTTCAGGGCGCCCAAGAAAGTCCAGCAAGTGCCAGGACCGTCAGTTGATTCAGCTGCGGGATCAGGGCACCACCAGTACAGAGCTTGCTCAGGAATGGCAGCAGGCAGGTGTGAGTGCATCTGCACGCACAGTGAG
Source organism: Salvelinus namaycush (assembly GCF_016432855.1). Taxonomy (NCBI): domain Eukaryota; kingdom Metazoa; phylum Chordata; class Actinopteri; order Salmoniformes; family Salmonidae; genus Salvelinus; species Salvelinus namaycush. The sequence goes on from NC_052333.1 coordinate 32,787,999, forward strand.
GCGAAGAGTTTTGGAGGATGGCCTGGTATCAAGAAAGGCAGCAAAGAAGCCACTTCTCTCCAGGAAAAACATCAGGGACAGACTGATATTCTGCAAAAGGTACAGGGATTGGACTGCTGAGGACTGGGGTAAAGTCATTTTCTCTGATGAATCCCCTTTCTGATTGTTTGTGTCATCCGGGAAAAAGCTTGTCCGGAGAAGACAAGGTGAGCGCTACCATCAGTCCTGTGTCATGCCAACAGTAAAGCATCCTGAGACCATTCATGTGTGGGGTTGCTTCTCAGCCAAGGGAGTGGGTTCACTCACAATTTTGCCTAAGAACACAGCCATGAATAAAGAATGGTACCAACACATCCTCTGAGAGCAACTTCTCCCAACCATCAAGGAACAGTTTGTTGACAAACAATGCATGCTTTTCCAGCATGATGGAGCACCTTGCCATAAGGCAAAAGTGATAACTAAGTGGCTCGGGGAACAAAACATCGATATTTTGGGTCCATGGCCAGGAAACTCCCCAGACCTTAATCCCATTGAGAACTTGTGGTCAATCCTCAAGAGGCGGGTGGACAAACAAAACCCCACAAATTCTGACAAACTCCAAGCATTGATTATGCAAGAATGCGCTGCCATCAGTCAGGATGTGTCCCAGAAGTTAATTGACAGCATGCCAGGGCGGATTGCAGAGGTCTTGAAAAAGAAGGGTCAACACTGCAAATATTGACTCATTGCATCAACTTCATGTAATTGTCAATAAAAGCCTTTGACACTTATGAAATGATTGTAATTATACTTCAGTATTCCATAGTAACATCTGACAAAAATATCTAAAGACACTGAAGCAGCAAACTTTGTGAAAATGTATATTTGTGTCATTCTCAAAACTTTGGCCACGACTGTATGTGTGTGCACATGTCTGGTGGGCATTTGTAGATTACCCATAATTCATTGAATTAAAAAGATCTTAGCTCCTACAATCTCTTCCTCTCCTCTCAATCACGTCATACATTCATCTCTCTCTAGCTCTATCGGCGGGAGAATCTGTTCTTGAAAGCTTTGATAGTTTTGGCCATCATGGGGGCGATTTCTGCAAGACAAACAGACGAGACATTTTAAAACAGAAAAGTTAACCACGCAGACATGTCCTCTCAGAGATTAAAGTCGACACGTTTTAAATCAGGAAAGTACTTTTTTTTATTTTTATTTTTTTATACATGCATGTTGGGTCTAATAGAAATATCTGAACCTATTTTCTTACACACACACACGATACTGACTTTTGACCTGTGGTTTGTTGTCTCTGGCGCTGGGGCCACCCCCACCGCTGGGGCCTGAGGAGTGAGAGGTCTCAGGGGGACTGTCGTGAGAGGAGGAGTGGCTGGGCTCAGCCGAGTGAGAGCTATACGACAAGGCTGGCCTTATTCTAAAAAAAAAAAAACAGGAAGGTAAATCCAATCAGTGTACAGAAAAATAAAAAAACAGTATAGTTTTAATAGTGTTTTTCAAATCTGGGGGGCATTATATGCGCCGTCTCTGAATACTCAGAAAACCAGTAAGCAATGCGAGGAACATTTCAAGAAAGTTTCTATGCGCTCTTTTTTACTCATATAGCCTAGGTGCTATATCCTCAGATTGAACAACTGTCTCGTTTTATTTTCCCATCTAGCTTTCACAATGTCATCCTGCAAGGTCGGAACGTCCAGAACACATCAGAATGTCTCTGCCATTTCATTCTCCATTGTGTTGAACCTTTTTAATATCTTATGACTGTTCATTCCTCAATGACTGTTCATTCCTCAAACAAAACATATTTGGGTCAAATTTGATACAAATATGATGTAGTGCATATCATCGTAAATGAGCAATCAGCCAAGCATTTCTGTGTATATGAAAATGTAAGTACTAATATAAAGTGTTTGATGGTGGTGGGGACATGAAAGAAATTCCAGACTGTTTGTATGTGCTCTTCTAGCCTGTATCCTCACCCGGTTGTCGGATTGAACACCGGAAAATCTGTGGCTTCTCTCTCTTGCCCTTTCTGTTTAACATACGGTCCTCTGGCTACTCTGGCATCCCTGAAGCTATGTGTCATCCTGCAAGGTCGGAACGTCCAGAACACGTCAGGGCGAGTTTCGCATTTTAATTCAATGTACGTTAGGAATCGTAACCCCTCTGCGTGAACTTGGTTAACCTTTAGAATTCCCCATGATGACATTGCAACAATTCACATAGAATCATAACAGTCAATTTGTAGATTAAAATATGATTTAGTGGACCTTTGAGAATAAGTTTGAGAGTCTGAATTACATGTTAGCAAATAAAGTCACCATTCAGCCAATCATGTCTTTGTATATGGAAATGTAAGTTAAAAAAAATAAAATCACTAATAAAATCACTACTATGCAGTGTGTGATAGTTATGTACACTAGTGTCCACATACTTGATCGGAGCTGCAGCTGCAGTGGAGCTGGCAGTGGAGGTGCTTGTGGTGCCAAACTTCTCCTGTCGCCGGCGGACATCACGCGGAGGTTTGGCGACGGAGTTCACAAATGCCATTTTAACCTGTCGACCTGCCAGGAAAATTACACACATAAAACACATGCTCACTCAAAATCAACATCCTCTGTACACTTTCATTGATGATAACAACAACTCCTAGTAATAACTACTGTATAGTAGAATTCAGCTCATAGATGGGATTTAGAGAAAGAACCTTTGGGCTTGTTGGCATGGGCCGAACTGATGTTCTGGGTGAGCTTGCGAAGGCGCTCCTCCCGCTCGTCGTGCTTCCGCAGGTACATCTCCCGCCACGACTCGTACTCCTGGGGCGTCTCACGCTTGAAGTCCCGCTGGCAGTGGCGATGCCAAAGCTCATCAGAGTCCTCCATAAAACACTGAGGGGGGGGGGGGTAAAATTATCGAGTTTTTACATGAAATATATCCTACAATTTAGTAGGGAGAGTAAACACCATTCATTGTTCAAAGCATAACAGTTAGGAGTCAAGTTTTGTTTGTACACTTCACCTAGGGTGTTCCTGGTATACAGTATGGCTTGGCGGAGTATGACAGCTTGTGTACTACATGCTCACTGACCATCTCGTACTGGGTGACGGTTTATGCGTTCATGTGTGAGACGCTACTTTGATTGTGTGTGTGTGTCTGTGTTACCTGATTGCACTGCTCAATGCGGTAAAGCTGTTCTGGGGTGCATCGCTCTAGTACTGGTTCCAGAATCTCAAATGGCACACCTCCCACCTCATCAATTGCTGGAAAAACATAGAGTAAGCATCTCGTTATACAGAGACTCACACAATCAGCAGGGTGTTAAGTATCTCGCAGATAAAGAATGATAGTGTGGATATAGCATGGACAGCGCTGTGGTTGGAATACATTTCATGGACCTAGACAAATGTAAGTCTTAAAGGAGTAAGGCACACTAACAGTCAGTGTTCAATGTGGGTGTAATGTTAAAGAGGAAGTCACGTGTTGCTCTTGGTTTAAATCATTTTAAGACTGTGTGAAAGTGGATCAAAGTGGACAAGCAGCCACAAGAATCCACAAGACAATTAAGTTGGTGGTGTTTGAACAACAGCCCATTATAAAATGGGTTAAGTGATCCATGCCTTTGCCTTCTCTCTTTTGAGAGATGTTAGGTGTGCTACATGAACAAAAAATGTACACTTGACTAAATTAACCAAATGTGGTAACAGAAACTGAAATAAAACCTAAGCATTATGGTAACGACGCCATTACATGGCATTCACAGTGTCGCTAGGAGACAACACTCACAGTCAATGTTGTTTTGAAGCACCCTGATGCACTGCTCGTACAGACTCATCATCTTGGGCAGGTAGGACGTCTTTGAACCCGAGTAGACCGTCATTTTAGAGTTAAAGCGTCTCCCAGTGAAGCCGGTGTCCTCCTCGGCGTCATTTGACACAGGACCTGCAGGAAAGAAGCCAAAAGTTAAACATGAGAAATTGCTGACAATCAGAACTAAATGTATTGGGCCTAGAGAATAAACGCAAACGTACAAATGTCCCCAAAGTCCAGACAAGTCCAACACACAAACTGTACTTCCATACTACATAGAATGAACCAATGCATTCTCAGTTGTACACTAGTATGGACATTAGAACGTACCCACACAGTGTGAAAGAACCAACATTAAAAAATAATAAGTACCTTTACGCCGCTGAGGGGACAATGGTGTGAGATCAATGGAAGGCAAAGGTCTGTAGTAAGGCTGGATGGCCGGCAGAGAGATATCAGGAAGCGTGGACACAACCTCGACCACCTGAGGTAAAAGAAAGAGCTCATTAAAGAGAAAGAGTTCAGTCAAGAACCGGAGAACAAAGACTCTCATAATGAGAACATCAGGGTCAGGGCGACTGGTTAATAAAAACATACAGGTAGGTGGATTGTAAGGACTTACTGTCCAGCACCCCAAAAATATGACAGCAAATACAACATTCTCCAATTGAACATACGCATCTTGTGAGAAGAAGAGTTCAATGTAGGTCTGTTCTTACCTTCCGGCGTTTCTCAGGCACCGGAGTCGTTGCTGTCGGCGTCTGGGCTGGATCAGCCCTCTTGCTGCGGCTCCCGTTGGCCTTGCTGGGCTTGGACTCCTTGGAGGAGGAAGGAGCAGCAGGCGAGGGCTGGACAGGCGGTCGAGGAGGTGTGTGGTGGTGGGAGGAGGGCCGACTGCTGCTGTTGCCGGGCTTCTTCTTCTTCTTAGTGGGCATAGGGGCGTCATATGTGAGGAAGGATTCAAACGACATGGAGGGGGTATCAAATGCCTCTTCCGCCTGCTCCTCAGTCACTTGGACTAATACAGGGGAGTCCCTAGGCTCACGTGACCTCCCTAGAGATTAAGGAGAACAAAGAGGGAATGATGTTAATGGGATGTAGTTTTTTTAAAAGAGAGAAGTGGGTGAGAGACAACCCACATCTTTAGGGATCAGGTTAATGGGAAAATGGTTCTCATTATCCAACATGGTTAAATAAATAATACATGACTGGAAAACCATCTATTAACAAGCCAGCAGCCCAACACTGACTCAAAGCTTGAAAGAGGCATCTATGGAATAGGCTGTCATTTGAGAACCAGCCTCTCTGTAAATGTCATAATGACACAGAAGTCACAGCGAAATTCTCAGCCAACTCAGTCGGCAGCACACTCACCATCACTTCCACCTCTCTTGTCCTTCTTGCTCTCGTGCGGGGTGGAGTGCCGACTGTGCTTGGAGGCCTTGCCAATGTGCTGCGGTTCCCTCTCCACGCTGCGCTTCTTCCCTTCGCCGCCACCATCGCTCGCCTGGGCATGACGTCGCCGCCTCTCCTCGTCCCGGTCGCCGTGGGAACCGTGATGCTCCCTGCCAGGCTCTTTGTGTGGTTTGGTGTGTCGGACCTCTTTGTGAGGGAGGCTGGGCGCGGGCTCTGGCTCTTCCTCCATGGGGCTCTCGTAGCCCTCAGACTGGTATCCCCCTCGCTGGCCACCGTGGCCGAGCTGTGGGGGGCTGTAGTGGTGCTGAGGGGGGGAGGGGGAGTAGTTGGAGCGGTAGCCTCTTTCCTCCTCCTCTATCATTATCTCCTCCTCTTCATCCTCCTCCTCTACATGAGGAGGCTCCTCCGGGGATAGTTCCCGGACACGTTTGTGGCTTACGTCCCTTCCCTCAGAGCTGTGAGGGTGCGCATGTGTCCGTACATCCTTGGCGTTGCCGGGTCTGTGAGGAAGAACAAAAACAAAGCTACACTTCAGTAGATTTCAGATGACGATACACTGAGAAAAAGACGAAGAAGACGAATCAGAAGAAGTCCCCCAATCGCTCAGTAATAACGTACCTTTCAGCAGACGGGGTGGGAACCAGTTTCTTCCACTTGGCCACAAGGCTCTTCGCAAGATCTCCAGCAAGATCATGTTTCCGGAACGAATTCACAGTTTTTCCTACTCCAGTTTCCTGCACCGGCGAGAACAAAATATAAGCATGCCATAGATAGTAGTCGGGTGTCCTCATTATCAGTACATTATGTTTTTGACACTGGTGTCGTGTGGGTCATGTTTGGAGAGCAACGTGGGTGGTTTGTATAGATTCAGGCACTCTAATGGTTAAGTGAGCAGGCCAGTACACTTAGTAGTGCACATAAAACAGACCATATTATCGTTATTGCCCATCATAAAAAGGAAGTGAGCATGCTCTGAAGGTTGCGTGACAATATTGAACAGCACAATCAACTCCTGTAGAGCAGCTGGCTACAGCGGGTCACATCATCCTGCTGCAAAACCAGAGCCTGTACTTGGAATCCTCTTCTAAATAACACTGCGGTGAGTGAAGAACAATGGTGCAATGCAATCAATGTGTGCAGTCTTGGAGACTAAACAAAGAGATACTTTCACTTTTGCACTAACGAAAGAATAAATCATGACATGAGCATACATTGTTTCCAAAATCTTACCACAAGGATATCCACAGTCATAGGCAGCTCCCCCAGCCTTTTGAGGGTCTTCTGGAGCTAGATAGCGGAAATACAGAAGATTTACAGATTGCTCACTACATCCTCTGTACTGATCGACCTAGCTAGCCTGATTCTGAGAAGAGCCAAACAGTCTGCACATTAGCAAAGTGCACACAATTCAGGTATGCCAAAGGGAAGGATATAGTTTGTTAAAGGTCAGGTTAATTCAAGGTTGTTGATCATTGAATGAATGGAAATATAAAGACACATAACAATATTTACATAATCACAGTATTGATGACATGGGTCTACTGTGTAAAAGTGTGCGCTGTATGTGTAAAAGTGTAGGCCTACTGGTAGTTTGACTTTGTAGGCTGTCAAACTGTGTAGTACTTTCAGACTTTGCTTGATTCATATTTGTGTAGTCCAATTTTGCCTAAATTGCACAGTCATGGAGTCATCAAGGTTTTGTCGGCCTATTTGAAGGGGGTTGTGGGGGTAGGCTAACTACACATATACGGAGAGGTGGTTGTGTTTACTAAAGTTGATCAGCTGACAAAAACCCACCACGACATGGCAGTGTGGGCAGGGATTGCTTTGTTCAATGAGACACAGCCGATATCACAGTAAGGCACTACGACCAAATGTATTGTTGTTGCCCTTAAACTTGGACTGAATCATTGAGTGAAGTGCAACAATCTAATAACTAGGCCCGTGCTGCTGTTGCTCGATTGTGGAGTTTATACAATCGCTGTGGGGTCATGTCTAGAAATAATCCAGTTTTTGTCAAATTAATGTCAAAAGTTAAAATGTTTTACATTTAAACTCACCCTAAACCCCTTTTCTAGACAACATAATCCGCCTAACCTACTACGTTCATTCTAACCTGCTGCGTAAATTCTCATAACCTGCTAAGAAAAATCAAATCTGACGTTAATTTGACAAAAGCTGGATCCCTTTTAGCCATGCCCTCGCTTCGCTTTCGCTTTTTGTGGTTGTTTCTTTAACACTAGCTAGCTGGCTACATTATTAGCACTTTATTAGCAGTGGCAATGTCCGTTAGCTACAATAGCTCCATGACATAAAGTACAGTTCTGCGGACTTGGCAGGTAGCTCGAGGACTAGGTTAAACTTAACATGAACTATGGTTAAGAAACCCAGTTAGTTGGCTAAGCTACATATCGTGACGTGATCTTAGAAAAAGCAGTAACTACCTACATTAGCGGAACTACCCCCCACGCGACAATATTTGAAAACATTTTAGTGGGCGCAAGTCATCCACTACAACCTTGCCATTTCATTCTGGGCCTTTCGAGTATTACCTTGCGAGGCTCTAAGTTCTCGCAGAGCCGAGACTGTAGTCTCTCCACCGCTTCCAACAGCTCCTCCGCCATGTTTACTGCTGGTGCCCTGTGCCCGGAAGCTGCTTCATTACAGCAGAATAGGGTCAGTGCGATCCTATCCACAGCTTCACTCAGCCTACAGTTGATTTGGAGATTAGCGGAACTACGTAATAAAACAGCTGACAAAGAATTAACCAGACACCTCTTTGAGGATGAAAGATCCAATGCAGCCGTTTTCATCTCAATATCAAATAATTTCGGCCAAACAATTATTCGTGGAGAAGGTGGAAAGCTTTAAATTCCTCGGCGTACACATCACGGACAAATTGAAATGGTCCACCCACACAGACAGCGTGGTGAACCTCTGGAGGCTGAAGAAATTTGGCTTGTCACCGAAAACACTCAAACTTTTACAGATGCACAATTGAGAGCATCATATCGGGCTGTATCACCGCCTGGTACGGCACCTGCTCCGCCCACAACCGTAAGGCTCTCCAGAGGGTGGTGCGGTCTGCACAACGCATCACCGGGGGCAAACGACATGCTCTCCAGGACACCTACACCACCCGATGTCACAGGAAGGCCAAAAAGATCATCAAGGACAACAACCACCCGAGCCACTGCCTGTTCATCCAGAAGGCGAGGTCAGTACAGGTGCATCAAAGCTGGTCCCGAGAGACTGAAAAACAGCTTCTATCTCAAGGCCATAAGACTGTTAAACAGCCATCACTAAAATTGAGTGGCTGCTGCCAACATACTTGGATGTAATAAATGTGTCACTTTAAACAATGCCACTTTATATAAGGTTTACATACCCTACATTACCCATCTCATATGTATATACTGTACTCAATTAGTATTTGGTAGCATTGCCTTTAAATTGTTTAACTTGGGTCAAAACGTTTCGGGTAGCCTTCCACAAGCTTCCCACAATAAGTTGGGTGAATTTTGGCCCATTCTTCCTGACAGAGCTAGTGTAACTGAATCAGGTTTGTAGGCCTCCTTGCTCGCACACGCTTTTTCAGTTCTGCTCACACCTTTTCTATGGGATTGAGGTCAGGGCTTTGTGATGGCCACTCAAATACCTTGACTTTGTTGTCCTTAAGCCATTTTATTTTTTTTAATTTGAATTACCCCCTTTTTCTCCCCAATTTTGTGGTATCCAATTGTTAGTAGTTACTGTCTTGTCTCATCGCTACAACTCCCGTACGGGCTCGGGAGAGAGGAAGGTCGAGAGCCATGCGTCCTCCGAAACACAACCCAACCAAGCCGCACTGCTTCTTAACACAGCGCGCATCCAACCCGGAAGCCAGCCGCACCAATGTGTCGGAGGGAACACCGTACACCTAGCGACCTGGTCAGCGTACACTGCGCCCGGCCCGCCACAGGAGTCGCTAGTGTGCGATGAGACAAGGATATCCCTACCGGCCAAACCCTCCCTAACCCGGACGACGCTAGGCCAATTGTGCGTCGCCCCATGGACCTCGCGGCCGGCTGGGACAGATCCTGGGCTTGAACCCAGAGTCTCTGGTGGCACAGCTTCCTTAAGCCATTTTGCCACAACTTTGGAAGTATGCTTGGGGTCAATGTCCATTTGGAAGACCCATTTGCGACCAAGCTTTAACTTCCTGACTGATGTCTTGATGTTGCTTCAATATATCCACATAATTTTACTTCGTCATGATGCCACCTATTTTTATGATGTGCACCAGTCCCTCCTGCAGCAAAGCACCCCCACAACATGATGCTGCCACCCCCGTGCTTCACGGTTTGGATGGTGTTCTTCGGCTTGCAAGGCTCCCCCTTTTTCCTCCAAACATAACGATGGTCATTATGACAAAAGTTATTTGTTTCATCAGACCAGAGGACATTTCTCCAAAAAGTACAATCTTTGTCCCCATGTGCAGTTGCAAACCGTAGTCTGGCTTTTTTTATGGCAGTTATGGAGCAGTGGCTTCTTCCTTGCTGAGCGGCCTTTCAGGTTATGTCGACATAGGACTCGTGTTACTGTGGATATAGATACTTTTGTACCGGTTTCCTCCAGCATCTTCACAAGGTCCTTTACTGTTCTTCATTGATTGATTTGCACTTTTCGCACCAAAGTACGTTCATCTCTAGGAGACAGAACGCGTCTCCTTCCTGAGCAGAATGACGGCTGCGTGATCCCATGGTGTTTATACTTGCATACTATTGTTTGTACAGATGAACGTGGTACCTTCAGGCGTTTGGAAATTGCTCCCATCCCAAGGATGAACCAGACTTGTGGAGGTCTACAATTTTTTTCCTGAGGACTTGGCTGATTTCTTTTGCTTTTCCCATGATGTCAAGCAAAGAGGCACTGAGTTTGAAGGTAGGCCTTGAAATACATCCACAGGTACACCCCCAATTGACTCAAATGATGTCAATTAGCCTATCAGAAGCTTCTAAAGTCATGACATCATTTTCTGGAATTTTCCAAGCTGTTTAAAGGCACAGTCAATTTAGTGTATGTAAACTTCTGACCCACTGGAATTGTGATACAGTGAATTATAAGTGAAATAATCTGTCTGTAAACAATTGTTGGAAAAATGACTTGTGTCATGCACAAAGTAGATGTCCTAACCGACTTGCCAAAACTATAGTTTGTTAACAAGCAATTTGTGGAGTGGTTGAAAAACTAGTTTTAATGACTCCAATCTAAGTGTATGTAAACTTCCGACTTCAACTGTATATAAAGCACAGGAAATCATGTTTTTACTGCATTGGACCTTTAATAATCTTTGTGTCATCATAATGATATTGGTGATAATGTACTGTTATGGTCCTATAGAAATGTTACATGAAATTCATTTGACCATCATTAGTTATTACCCTTACAATACTGTTTTTTGAGATGTGTTCATAATCAAATAAAATAAAATAAAATAATATTGTTGTCAGTGCATGTATCCTTTCTTGTTGATAGAATCTCTACCATGTTCGGTGTGTCAACATAACACAACTCCAAGTTTTTCCACTACTTTGTTAAAATAGCACCAGTGCCTCTTACACACACACACACAACAGAGAGGCTGTGAGACAACCGTTCAAACACAGAAACTTGAGCACATCATACTGGCATACAGAGAGCAAATAGCCCATCTCCTGTCTGCCCAGCCGAGTGACTGAAGGGAGCAGGATAGCAGGGGGCTGGCCACATATGGAGTATTTTTGGTGGGGAGGGAGGGGGTGCCTGTATTTGGAGTTGTAGGTGGTGGGAGCTAGAAATTAGGGAGGGAGGGTGTCTCATTTCATAGACTTGGTTGGACCCTGAATCACTCAAACACTGAACCACAGTCCACTGACAGACAGACAGAGGACGGAGGGAAAGAGGAAGAGAGAGTAACCTGTGAGCGAAAATCAACAAAGCGAAAGAAAGCCAAGAGAGAAACGAGGAACGATAAGGAAGAAGAGTGAGTGGAGAGAGAGGTAAAGCATATTGACTGAATTTTTCATAAAATTATTTGCATGTAATATGAGTCATGATTTATCCAACTTGATGAGGCAGCCTAATCATAAAGCATTTATATATAATATGTAATATGCTGAAGTTGAACTGCTGCGCTCTTGTATATCACCAGAACTGTACAATTTAACCATCGCCAGTAACACAAAATACAAAGTGTGCAGACGTTGTCATGCAAGAAATACCCAAATAAGTACATTTTCAAACATTTAATCACCTAAAAAAGTGGATGTAAACACATTCATTTTAGCCTCAACTAGGCACTATGTAGAATCTGAAGTTGCATTTTCTTTCACGAACACACAGCTCAAACACATTTAATGCGAGGCCAAATTGATATTAGGATGCATACAAGTGATAGCCTACTTGGGGGGGGTAACTCATTCCAGCTCTAACCTCAACATCTATAAATAATCTCTGGAGATACGCAAAGGAATTTTGACACTGGGGAGGTGGGAGTCAGACACATGATGGCATTGTGTACCGCACAGAGATGTGTTTTGTCACGGTGTCACATAATCAGCTACCTTGGCCATGTTCCAATATCATTCCCGCCGACTTTTATTCCATCTCTGCTATTTTTCCAGACGTTCATGCCCCCTTTAATTTTTTTTCCTCCTTTTGCCTTAGCGTCATAAACTGTTCTAGGTTCCTAACCAAAACGGCAGGGGCGGCAGGTAGCCTAGTGGTTTGAGTATTGCATCAAATCAAATTTATTTATATAGCCCTTCTTACATCAGCTGATATCTCAAAGTGCTGTACAGAAACCCAGCCTAAAACCCCAAACAGCAAGCAATGCAGGTGTAGAAGCACGGTGGCTAGGAAAAACTCCCTAGAAAGGCCAAAACCTAGGAAGAAACCTAGAGAGGAACCAGGCTATGAGGGGTGGCCAGTCCTCTTCTGGCTGTGCCGGGTGGAGATTATAACAGAACATGGCCAAGATGTTCAAATGTTTATAAATGACCAGCATGGTCAAATAATAATAATCACAGTAGTTGTCGAGGGTGCAGCAAGTCAGCACCTCAGGAGTAAATGTCAGTTGGCTTTTCATAGCCGGTCATTAAAAGTATCTCTAGCGCACCTGCGGTCTCTAGAGAGTTGAAAACAGCAGGTCTGGGACAGGTAGCACGTCCGGTGAACAGGTCAGGGTTCCATAGCCGCAGGCAGAACAGTTGAAACTGGAGCAGCAGCACGGCCAGGTGGACTGGGGACAGCAAGGAGTCATCAGGCCAGGTAGTCCTGAGGCATGGTCCTAGGGCTCAGGTCCTCCGAGAGAAAGAGAGAATTAGAGAGAGCATACTTAAATTCACACAGGACACCGGATAAGACAGGAGAAGTACTCCAGATATAACAAACTGACCCTAGCCCCCGACACATAAACTACTGCAGTATAAATACTGGAGGCTGAGACAGGAGGGGTCAGGAGACACTGTGGCCCCATCCGATGATACCCCCCTTTCAGTAACTGAAAGGTTGCTAACAGAGGGAAGGCAGGTAGCCTAGTGATTAGAGCGTTCGGCCAGTAACCGAAAGGTTTTTAGATCAAATCCCCGACCTGACAAGGTAAAAATCTATCGTTTTTCCCCTGAACAAGACAGTTAAGCCACTGTTCCTAGGCCGTCATTGTAAATGAGAATTTGTTCTTAACTGACTTGCCTAGTTAAATAAAACATTTAAAAAATAAACCATTTGATCTTTTTCATAGGATCTGGTAGTTAATCTTTCCTTCATATTATGATCCTTCTTGCCTTCTAATTGTGACTCTCGTCATCCTCAACAAAGACACATTTTCAGTATGAGGTTTAGGCACAGTCCCAGAGCAAGCCCTAGCCTTTTGGGGGCCCTATGCTTTAGAGTTAATTTCCTGCAAGTCTACACATTTTTTCCATGGAACATAGAGAACCTTTTGCAGTTTTAAAGCATGTTTGCTGCTATTCTAAACATTTTCCCATTGTGTGGAGAGAATTCTACTCATTGTGCCATGGGACGGAGAAAATTATTTGCAGTTTAACAGCTAATTTCCTGCAATTCTACACATTTTGCCACGCGGCATAGAGAACATTTTGCAGTTTGAAAGAACATTTTCTGCAATTCTACACATTTTGCCCCGACTTATGCTATATTAATATGATATCTGAGTAAGAGTGGCAAACAAAATCAATGGGGACCCCCTGGTGGTCGGGCCCTGGGCACGTGGCCTGTGACATGTAAAAATCTTCCCAGCGTGAAATATTTCCCAATCGTTCTGATTGTGTTGTGATTGTGACCACATGTTGTAAAAATGCTCACAGTGTGAAACGTCTCTTTGTGTGGATGGCTGAGCTCACACCCTCCCTCATCATTGTTTTAGCTAGCTAGCTATTATAATTAGCTGTTAGTTGGTCGAGGTGGCTTGTTTTCAGAGGTGTGCGGTTTTAGATTGTTTGTATAGCTAAAAAAACTCATATAAAAGCTAGGTTTTAGCCAAAGTATAAACAACTGTTTCACATCTCCACTAGTTACTTTTGATAACAAATGTATTGAGCTAGCAATCTGCCATTCCGTGTATCACATGATAGGCTGCACTAGCTAGCTAGCACAACTAGTTTGTTCCACAACTAGCTAGCTTATAACTTTACCCACAGCCTCTCACATTACCAAAAGCCTACAGCACCGTGGTAGTCTCTGCTGGAGCAAACCTTGAGTGGAAAGTAAATGGCAGCACTGCAAATAAATACAATGCTAATTTGTGGTAAAGCCAAATGAACTACCAAAGATTTATATAACTAACCCATGGTACTGCAATTTCTCCAAAAGCATCTGTTTTTGCTGTCATTTGTCACTTGGTTGAGCTCTACTGTCGTAATGTGGAACTGAAGACTTAAGTCTGTCTTCCAAGTTTGTCGCCAGAATATTGCCATGGAGAAAACAAGTCCTTGATGTCATGTATGGCCATATGCTTAATCCATAGGTTGATAACAGAAAATGACAGTGAAATATTTGAGCGAACAGATTTTGTTTCCTTGTATAAAGGGAAGAGACATTACAGGCTATCCAAAAGAAAACTATCATCGTCCCTCCTGGCAGATACCAGACCAAAATATTTAGTTGTAAAACCTGTATGAACAAGTCACGTCTCAGTGATCTGCTATCGTATAGCAGGTGTTTGACACTTTAGAAAACAAATACAATGAGTAGATATGCCCCCCCCCCCCCCCCCCCCCCAAATTGAGATGCTGACCTACAAAAATAAAGTAATACATTTCTGTATACTTCCAACCATTTAGGGTAATAGAGCATGTGGCAAACTCATTCCATGGAGGGCCTAGAGCACGTGGCAAACTCATTCCATGGAGGGCCTAGAGCACGTGGCAAACTCATTCCATGGAGGGCCTAGAGCACGTGGCAAACTCATTCCATGGAGGGCCTAGAGCACGTGGCAAACTCATTCCATGGAGGGCCTAGAGCACGTGGCAAACTCATTCCATTGAGGGCCTAGTGCACGTGGCAAACTCATTCCATGGAAGGCCTAGAGCACGTGGCAAACTCATTCCATGGAGGGCCTAGAGCACGTGGCAAACTCATTCCATTGAGGGCCTAGTGCACGTGGCAAACTCATTCCATGGAGGGCCTAGTGCACGTGGCAAACTCATTCCATGGAAGGCCTAGAGTACGTGGCAAACTCATTCCATGGAAGGCTGAGTGTCTGTGGGTTTTCGCTCCTTCCTTGTACTTATTATACCTGGTTGTCTACATCTTAATTGAAAGGAAAAAACTAAAACCTGCAGACACTAGGCCAGGGGTTAGGCCGAAAACACGCAGACACTCAGCCCTCCGTGGAATGAGTTTGATACATGTGCATTAAATGATTAGAGTATACACTGCGTGTCTGACTTTATTATTATATAAGTAAACAAACCCGTAGGCTACTTTGAGCTAAGTGCTAACAAAGTAACAAGAAGTAGACCCCTAAACAGTAAGAGGACAATAAGAAATATAGGCTATATTTTAAGAAAACAAAACCGTTATGAAATCCTATGTGCAACTATAACACATTGACGAGATTTACGTGACATGATGAGCGAGACATACTGTAAGAATGGTGTGCTGGTGTTTCAATATGACGGTGGCATTGCATATATACAAAATAAAAACCATACATGTCAATAGGGATGTGCATCTTTCCCTTTCAAGACAATTCGATACATATCAAGATACCTGGACTTCAATACGATAGAGGAACAATACATTTTAGGTTGAACCTACCTAACCACACAAAGGATGATTACAGTTGAACACGATGTACAGTACATCGGACAAGGCAGAGAATGTTGGCTAGCTCCGATATGGCCCGCTTCGCCTCTCAAATGTCTTCACTATTATTCTACAATGTAGAAAATATAAAAAAATAAAGAAAAATCCTTTAATGAATAGGTGGGTTCAAACTTTTGACTGGTATGTAAATAAGTGTCACGCTGGTATAAATGATTCAGGAGACAGTACATACAAGTACTAATCAGTGGGAATAGGCGACAGGTGTGCGTAATGAAAGTTCTGGAGGGATTCGTGACAATAAGGTATTTCTGTTTTCGCTTTGTCATTATGGGGTATTGTGTGTAGATTGATGAGGATTTTTATTTATTTAATCAATTTTAGAATAAGGCTGTTACGTAACTAAATGTGGGAAAAATACTTTCAATTGAAAAAGTAGAGCCAAGTCTTTGCAATCTTGACGCACGAGTACGGATTGGCAGATGAAGAACATTTTTACATGACCCCTAGTGTGCCCGGTCAGTAATTCGACCACGATTACTACAAGTTCAGATAGCTGGCTAGACTAATTTACCAATCTAAACAATTGTGGCTGACATGGGCCAATTGAGTGACTGTCAGTTTCTGACATAACAAGAGAAAAACTGCTGATGCACAATCCAATTTAGAAATTGCACCTTGTGTGTTCAACTATTCTAACTCTCAACAGTAAGTTGAGATCCTGCCTGATTTATTTTGGTCGGGCCCCAAGCTATCGCTTAGTAGCTAGGGCCGGCTCTGCACACTCCAATACACATTTGAGAAGTTGCCGACACCACATCCTCCCAACAATAAACTCTGCCTCAGACCTCAACTATCTCGTAGAATTTTTCTCTGAACTTTGTGTTTTAAAATAGCCCCGGTCAGTCCAGTGAACGATGCCTGTGACTGAGCTGTGTTTCCCCCACATGGAGACGGGGACAGGACAGCAGCTGTTGCTGGTGTCATATGAAAGAGAGCTGACACAGCTGGAGTTAGTTACAGGCCAAAGGGAGGGTGTGAGGAGCCACCTAGGAGGATGTCGCAACCGTAGAATCAGGAATTAGAACTGTCTGTCGCCCCCCCCCCCCCCCCCCAAAGAGATGAAACAGCAGTCACCAGTGATGTACTATACCACTACTACTAGTAGTAACAGACTTTACAAAATCGAGTAGATGGCCAGAGGCGAAAGGCCACCCCTTACATAAGATTTGTTCTGGGTACCAAAATAATAGCCTACCGTTACTGACCTATAGCTGGTCCAGAGATGAGAGCTATTGGAATGATGGGGGAAAGAGATCCCTGAGAGTTTGACCTAAATTGTTCACCGGCCAGGCATTGAGAAAAGTGCAAGTGAAGATAAGCATCCACCTTGAAACGTCAACGACGCAAGTTTTGGCTGCTTAAGGAAGTACCTGATATCTCTGAGATCACTTTCTTAGATCTTCTCTTCTGGTGTGCAAGAACCTGACCACCAAAGGAAGCCATTTACAAAGGCCTTAGAATATTCAGCAAAATTCTACCGGTGTAGCTTGATGTCATCCCTATGTGATGGGATGACATCAAATGAAAAGAACCTTCACATAGCACATAACCCTCACAAATATCAGGAACCAAGGTTGGTGGGAGTCACAGCTGCTGTGTCATCCCCCATACTTTGCGCCCCATGGCAAATAGACACAACAATATCACAAAATCAGACGTCATCAAGGGAACCAACAATAGCACCCCATCTATTTATTAAATGAAATGCCTAAGCCTGTCACTTAAAACTGGTACTAAATATATCATAGTACATTGAGGAGATGTACACCATTTTAATAGGTCAAGGTGACCCATATATCCACTGTTTCTGCGGGTGATCTTTAAACAACAGTCTGGACATAAATAGCGTTGGCTGAGAGTTAATTTCCGGCAGGATCCCCATGTATGTCTTTTCATAACACACGTGGTGGACTCTGACATACTGTTATACTCTGGCTCTAACCATGGAAATATATTCTGTTTATTGAGAACATCAGCAGCATAGAGTGAAACATCTGATTTGGTTTTTGAGAGAGAGCAAAATGTCCTTTCACACAAACATGTACAAATAGAAACAGAAATTCAACCTGCTTTTTACATACCTTGTGATATTTCTCAGCAGTTTAATGGGGGAAAAAATAACTAAGAGGCATGAATCAAAATGAGACTCTTTGCCCAGAGTAGAACACTCAGGGGTCAATTCCATCACAACAAATCAAATGACGTTACATTTTATTTGTCACATGCGCCGAATACAAAAGTTGTAGACTTTACTGTGAAATACAAACTTACGACCCCTTTCCCAACCATGCATAGTTAAAAATATTAATAACACAGGGAATAAAATACACAAGAATTAAGCTTTATACAGCGAGTAGCAGTACCAGATCAATGTGCAGAAGTACGAGGTATTTGAGGTAGATATGTACATGAAGGCAGGGTAAGGCATGTGACTAGGCATCAGGATAGATAATAAGAGTTTAAAAAAATAAGAGTAGCAGAAGCATTTCCAGGTTTTGGTCCTTTAATGTTGATGATAATGATCCTGTACCTTTGTAATCAAAGGGCAAGTCATGATTGCATTGTTCCCCCTATGATCCTTTTAATTGCCTGTGATCCTTTTTGGACTGCCTCTGAATACAAAGGATCTGTTACAGTCACTAAAGTGATTGTATTTGTCCCTGCCTGTCCTGTTGTCAGAGTGAATGGGGTGAATTGCTCAGGTGTCAATGGTAACTGGGCCTGGACTGTATCCTGTAACAGGGAGGCAAGGCCACCATAGAGATCAGAGTTTTATGTCGATGAAGGCCACAGCCACAGCTTGTCCTTCTGTGTTTGTTTACAAAGTGATAAGTGCTAAATTAAGGTTATTTTGGTGTAGTGAGTCAAATCACTGGGAGGGTATGATGAGGAATCAGAGAGGGGGTATACTGGGTAATAATTCAAGCAACAGGGACGCTGTCATGCTTGCTTTGCCCTTAGTGTGTTTTTAGGTGACATGAGCATATCTTGTGTGTCTGTGATTGAATGTGCCATAATCTCCACCCAGCACAGCCAGAAGAGGACTGGCCACCCCTCAGAGCCTGGTTCCTCTCTAGGTTTCTTCCTATGTTCTTACGTTTCTAGTGAGTTTTTTCCTAGCCACCATGCTTCTATATCTGCATTGCTTGCTATTTGGGGTTTTAGGCTGGGTTTCTGTATAAGTACTTTGTGACATCTGCTGATGTAAAAATAGCTTTCTAAATACATTTGATTTGGATGTTTTGAGCTAGTGGGATGTGTGTATTTTTCCAGGTATGTGTTGCTTAATTTGCTGTGATGAGTGAGACACTTTGAAATTGAGTTTCCATTTTTTTTGTTAGAAACATGTATACACGGTATGTACAACCAACTTTTATACAGAATTTCAAATTCAAAACTACTAAAACAGTCAGAGGTAACTAAGGGAATATAAATAGACAGTCATATTTTTCAAATGTGCTTAGTAGTACAACAATCTACGGTTCTAAGAGAAGTTGGCTAATTTAAGCAGAGCCTTACATAGAGTGACTAAACTTACCTCAGGAAAACTCCCCTCGTATTTCTCAAGTTGTTCTATAGGGTCATTTAAAACATGAATTAGATTCCCATTTGTTCTGCTGCTGAAATACACTGGGAGTCGGTGTGTGAGTATGAATACAAGCACATCGGGCTGCTATAAACCATGAACCTGACACTGGATTTCTGGAAGCCGGAAGCCCCCCCCCCCCCCCCCCCCCCCCAAACACCCGCACCTGTCAATCACATCCCCCTCTTTTTTAAAGAGTATACAGTATGTTGTTATTGTGTTGCCATGGTCTTTTTCTCTGATGTGATACTTAGTGCCTTTTCTCTTCTTTTTTTTCAGGTCCTGTGTGCTGTCTCACTGAAACCAACCAACCCACCTACACACCGTGTCTGTCAATCTGTCCTCTTCGATCCCCTTCTGTCAGCAGTAGGAATACATAGTTAACCCACCAGCCAGTCTAATCTGTCTGTCTGTTCTTCAGTGTTTCAGTGGTTGTGTTCGTCAGTAAAGAAAGTCCACCTTATCACAGTCAGTAAAGAGACCGTTTTGTCAGTTTGTTGATTAGTTGGTCCGTCAGCAAGTGAGTAAGAGTCCTCATCCCTCAGTGCTTCAGTCAGCACTCAAGAACCAAAACCTTTAAAACCATACTGTCACAGTAACCGTCGCCATGGCCCCCAAGAAGAAGGCCAATCGTACAAAGAAGATTACCACGGAGCCAGTCGTCTCCCAGGTAACCACTGTCACCACACAGATGGCAGGAGGAGTGGTGGTGGTGGAAGGTGTGAAGAAGATCGAGGAGATGGCCGCACTGGACATCGTACAGCTTAACCATTTCAACCTCCCCCTGCCCCCTCCCGTCATCAAGCCTGGAGAGAAGGGCCTGGGCCTGGGTTGTGAAGTGACCCGCCCCCTCCACGGAAATGCCCTGCTGGAGGAGCTGAGCCGCATGCGCCAGGAGCGATTCCTCACCGACCTGGAGCTGGCCTGTAAGACCAAGGCCTTCGACGTGCACAAGCTGGTCATTTCTTCCGTCAGCCGGTACTTCAGGGAGATCCTGGCCAAGGACCCCGAAATGAAGCGTCTAGAGTTACCTTCACTCTCCCCCCTCGGTAGGTTTCACACTAACCCGCCTAACATATAGCTGCTATCTATTAGAGGTATCTATAATCAATATATTATCTATTAGAGGCAGCAGCAAGAGTCTTGTTTGGGAACTTCAGGACTGTGTTCAGTCCAAATATTTCTCAAAGTCTGCATTAATAGACAAAAACACATGAATAAAGCGATGATGTTGTCCACTTATTCCCAGGCCTGGCCAATGTGATCACATTTGCCTACCTGGGCCGCGTCCACATGTCCCTGTACACCATCGGCTGCACTGTGTCAGCTGCTGCCACCCTCCAGATCCCCCAGTTGCTCCAGATGTGCATGGACTTCCTGCTGGCCGAGATGAACGTGCTGACGTGCGTGTACGTGTGGAACATCGCCACTGCCTACGGCCTGATTCCCGTGCGCGATGCGGCCCGCCGCTTTGTGCTGGAGAACTTTGTCGCGTTCACGGAGACGCCCCTGTTCAACCAGCTGACCCTGGAACAGATCACAGCCTTCCTCCAGGAGGACAGCCTGCTGCTGCCATCTGAAGTCACCGCCTTCCAGGTCAGCTCCGCTCACCATGCTTTAACCCTACTTTTTCTGCCTGTAATAACTGACCTAGGATCAGGTCTCCTCGTTCCCTACCCCCAACTGCAGCCATTTTGAGCTCAACCTAAGACCAGCCTCAGACCAGCTGTTAAGGACATGATATAGCCACATGACCTTAGTACACAGACACTTGCCAGACTATGTGACATCCTACTATGAATAGAAATACTCAGTCAGTATAACTCACTGTATGTATAGTTATTAATACACAATACCAGTAGAGATGAGAGACATAGCAAGGAGGCAGAGAGGGAGCGGTATTTATAAAACAAACAGAATTCTAAGTATAGATCTGGTTTCATTCAACCACAGTTGGCCATGAAATGGCTGGACTTCGACCCCAAGCGTCAGGTGCACGCCGCCGAACTGCTGTCCCACGTGCGCTTCGAGACCATCCCTGCCAGTGAGCTGGTCAGCGAGATCCAGCCCGTGGCGAGAATGATGATGGACCCTCACTGCCACCGCCTGCTGGTGGACGCCATGAACTACCACCTGCTGCCCTACCAGCAGAACACGCTGCAGTCTCGCCGCACGCAGGTGCGTGGCGGACAGGCCACCCTTCTGACTGTTGGGGGGCGTCCCTCCGTCACCGAGCGCGCACTGAGTAGAGTGGTGAGTGTGGGGGTCTGGTGGTGGGCTAAACAGTAGGCAGAGGTCAAACGCATGATGAAGAAGTCAACCAACATTTTAGAATACCTCTGCTCCACCAATCACCATGATTCAACAGTATTATCCGTGATTCAACAGTATTATCCGTGATTCAACAGTATTACCCGTGATTCAACAGTATTATCCGTGATTCAACAGTATTATCCGTGATTCAACAGTATTATCCGTGATTCAACAGTATTACCCGTGATTCAACAGTATTATCCGTGATTCAACAGTATTACCCGTGATTCAACAGTATTACCCGTGATTCAAAAGTATTACCCGTGATTCAACAGTATTACCGGTGATTCAACAGTATTATCCGTGATTCAACAGTATTATCCAAAATGAGAAGTGCTAAGTTGTTGACGTTGCTTCCCTTCCAGGTGCTGTGGAGAGACCCACGTGACGGTGTGGCTACCTGGCGCCACCTGTCCCAGCTGCCCGCTAAGAGCTTCAACCAGTGTGTGGCTGTGATGGACGGCTTCCTGTACGTGGCCGGAGGGGAGGACCAGAACGATGCACGCAACCAGGCCAAGCACGCTGTCAGCACCCTCAGCAGGTACACCTTAAATGTATCATAATGTAAATATAATGAGCCAGTATTATGTGGCATACTTGACTGTTCCTTGATTATGGGTAGATTTAATTTCACTTTAGACAAATCACTGTCCATCTCTTGCTCCTCAGGTACGACCCACGCTTCAACACCTGGCTGCATCTGGCTAGCATGCGCCAGCGCCGTACCCACTTCAGCCTGGTGTCCACTGGCGGGCGCCTGTATGCCATTGGCGGCCGCAACGTGGAGGGCCTCCTGGCCACCACCGAGAGCTACCTGCCCTCCTCCAACACCTGGCAGCTCAAGACGCCCATGGAGGTGCCACGTTGCTGCCACGCCAGTGCCGTGCTGCCCTCCGGAGACATCCTGGTGACCGGCGGCTACATCAACTGCGCCTACTCGCGCTCCGTGGCCTGCTACAACGTTGAGACGGACACATGGAGTGAGAAGGCCAGCCTGGCGAGCCCCCGAGGATGGCACTGCTCCTCCACCCTGGGAGGGAAGGTGTATGTGGTGGGTGGTAGCCAGCTGGGCCCCAGCGGAGACCGTGTGGACGTCCTGTCCATGGAGGTGTTCTCCCCAGAGAACGGTGAGTGGAGCCGGGCCTCCCCCCTGCCCCTGGGCGTGAGCACGGCAGGCCTGTCGCCCCTCGGGGAACAGCTGTACCTGATGGGTGGCTGGAACGAGGCCGAGAAGCGCTACAAGGCGGCCGTGCAGAAGTACACCCCGGCAACCGACAGCTGGTCCATGGGGGAGGATCTGCCCGAGGCCACTGTGGGTGTATCCTGCTGCGCCCTGACCCTCCCACCCCGCCACACCCCCCGCAGGCAACAACACCACAACACTCCAGCAACCAAGGAGGAGCAGCCACAGAGAAAGAGCCATGTGGTCCCACAGCCCATCACTGCCTGAGAGATATAGAAAAAGAGAGGTGAAGAGAGCGAAGGGAGGATGATAGAAGGGAGGAGTGACAGAGAGCAAAAAGTTGAGGAGAGGTAGGAACAGAGAGCTGTAGATAGAGAAGCAGAGCCGTCAACAGGAAAGATGGAAGGGATAACTATTCACTTATTCTAAAATTGATTACATTTTTGTTATCATCAATCTACACACAATACCCCATAATGACAAAGCAAAAACAGGATTTTAGAAATTTTTGCTAATTTATTAAAAATAAAAATGTTGCTAATTTATTTAAAAAAAAAATGAAATATCAGATTTACATAAGTGTTCAGACCCTTTACTCAGTACTTTGTTGAAGCACCTTTGGCAGTGATTACAGCCCCGAGTCTTCTTGGGTATGACGCTACAAGCTTGGCACACCTGTATTTGGGGAGTTTCTCCCATTCTTCTTTGCAGATCCTCTCAAGCTCTGTCTGGTTGGATGGGGAGCGTTGCTGCACAGCTATTTTCAGGTCTCGATCGGGCTCTGGCTGGGCCACTCAAGGACATTCAGAGACTTGTCCCAAAGCCACTCCTGCATTGTCTTGGCTGTGTGCTTAGGGTCGTTGTGCTGTTGGAAGGTGAACCTTTACCCCAGCCTGTGTCCTCAGTGCTCTGGAGCAGGTTTTCATCAAGGATCTCTCTGTACTTTGCTCCATTCATCTTTGCTGACTTCATCTTTGCTGACTTGATCCTGACTAGTCTCCCAGTCCCTGCAGCTGAAAAACATCCCCACAGCATGTTGCTGCCTCCAACATGCTTCACCGTAGGGATGATGTCAGGTTTCCTCCAGAAGTGACGCTTGGCATTCAGGCCAAATAGGTCAATCTTGGTTTCATCAGAACAGAGGATTTTGTTTCTCATGGTCTGAGAGTCTTTAGGTGCCTTTTGGCAAACTCCAAGCGTGCTATCATGTGACTTTTACTGAGGAAGAGCACCTCTAACAGAATGGCCTGATTGGTGGAGTGCTGCAAAGATGGTTGTCCTTCTGGAAGGTTCTCTCATATCCACAGAGGAACTCTAGATCTCTGTCAGGGTGACCATCGGGTTCTTGGTCACCTCCCTGACCAAGGCCCTTCTCTCCCTATTGCTCAGTTTGGCCTGGTGCCCAGCTCTAGGAAGAGTCTTGGTGGTTCCAATCGTCTTCAATTTAAAAATGATGGAGGCCACTGTGTTCTTGGGGACCTTCAATGCAGCAGACATTTTTTTGGTACCCTTCCCCCAGGTCTGTGCCTCGACACAATCCTGTCTCGGAGCTCTACAGACAATTCCTTCGACCTCATGGCTTGGTTTTTGCTCTGGCATGCGCTGTCAACTGTGGGACCTTGTATGGACAGGTGTGTGCCTTTCCAAATCATGTCCAATCAATTGAATTTACCACAGGTGTACTCCAATGAAGTTGTAGAAACATTAAGGATGGTCAATGAAACAGGATGCACCTGAGCTCCCGAGTCTCATAGCAAAGGGTCTGAATACTTATGTAAATAAGGTATCTGTTTTATAGGTTTGATACATTTGCTAAAATTTCTAAAAACCTGTTTTCACTTTGTAATTATGGGGTATTGTGTGTAGATTGCTGAGGATTTTTTATTTAATCTATTTTAGAAAATGGGGGTGTCTGAATACTTTCCGAAGGCATCAACCTATGGTTGATGAATGTGAAAATGACAATCCATTTGCGGTATGTGTAAAATATGTATTGCAGTTAGCAAGGTGGAACTGTGATATGATTACGCAAATGTGTTTGTGTGTATGTTTGTGCAAATGTACATACTAGAGTGATTGATGTGTGTTTGGGTGTTAGAAATGGAGACATACAAGCTTTTGACAAATATTGCAATACAATTTTCAGCAAAACTTTAAAAATTCTTCCCATTAAAATATTTGTCTTAAGTAGTTTAGCTCAAAAGAAAAGTTAAAAAACATGTTTAAAATACTGTTAATTTAAGTGCAATGTAATACAAGAGTTGCAATGACTGCTGGAGACAACTTTATAGGTCAAAGTAACTTTACAATGTCATCCACTGACTAAAACAGGTAGAGAATGTATGAGCAAGACCATGGCCTGGCAAACTATGACCCAGACAGATTCATAGGCCTCAGAACCCCCATCTACCAAAGACATAAAACAATAAAGCAGACCTTTTTGGTAATATTAGAAAATTAAATGGGTTTCTTTTTAGAGATTTGGTTCAGGTCATGTTTTGTAGTTAGGCCACGGATTTCAGCTCCTGCTCACGTGTTTGATCAGTGTCCTCCTCAGCCATCTCCATCCAGGTGATACAATGACAAGCTACCAGGGTATGGAATCAGTGAAACTCAGAAAGATGGGAAGACCTGCCTGCCAAGGCAGACTTAGGGGCTGTGGCTGACTAAAAGGGCTGAGGACTCAACCATTACAATTTGATGTTAATGAGGCTAATTTGAATGGAGAAATCCCTGGATTTTGCTCTTACCGGGGTGAGCGGAGGCTGGCACAGGGGGGAAAATTGTGCTGTCTATGTGTCCAGAGGTGACTGAGGCTCTAACCCTGTGGTTTCACTGAATAAAACCAATTGGATCTAAATGGTGATTGTCTCATTTAAATTAACCTCACACGTAACGTATACACAAGCTGCCACATCAAGAAATTATAACCATGTTTGTCCATTTTGTCATATTTAGCTGGGAAACTCAGATCAAGTGGCATAAACCATTGGAAACCAGTGTTTGCAAATGCTGGTCCTGGGGATGCTGTAGTGTGCATATTTTTGTTTTTGCCCTAGCAACAACTCACTTCAACCTTTAGTGGACTCAGGCTAGGGCAAAAACATAAAACGTGCAACCGTTTGGGTCCCCAGGACCAACAGCAATTTTATTTTACTCCAAATGGCATTCTGAAGTGAAGAGGCTGAGGGGGTTGAACTAGACAACCTCCAACTAGTACCAGCTTCAGCTACTGAAAATAAACCAACATTCTTCGTAACAAATTAATAATGCCATCATTTGACAGATGACTGACCCACCATGTACTGCATGCATACATATCTTATTTTTGGCACATGCGTCAAATGCTTAACGTGTTAATTACTCAAATAAACTGAATAAAACAGTAGCAAAGCTATCTACATAGGGTACCAGTAGAGTCAATGTGCAGAGGCACATGTTAGTCAAGGTAATGTGTACATGTAGGTAGAGGTAAAGTGACCTTTGGACCTTGACTCTCCTGTACCGCTGGCCGTGCAGTAGCAGAGAACCATCTATGACAAGGGTGGATAGTGACAATTTTTAGGGCCTTTCTGACACCACCTGGTAGAGGTCCTGATGGCAGGATGTACTGGGCCCTACGCACTACCCTCTGTAGTGCATTGCGGTCGGAGGCTGAACAGTTGCCATACCAGGCAGTGATGCAACCAGTCACTATGCCCTCCATAGTGCAGCTGTAGAACTTCAACCAACCTTCAATATTGGCCATTAAATACAAATTAAAAGTTACATTTCCCATCCTGTACTCGAACTGAGCAAATATTGTTGCCTGTATAGCTTATTTTACAATGGATGCTTCTGAGGCAAAAACAGCAATACAGACCCATACAGCCTGCTCTCAACCACAACACTAACATTGCATATTAATATTTACCCTTTAAAATAGCAAGCGCCATTCTTCCAATTTAATACACATTACTGTAACCCCATTACGTCTCCATTTATGCACAATTAAACTAAATCTGGATTCACTTAACTATAAAGCCAGCATAGGATGCATAACACATTACCAGTACTTAATAATCACAGAACAAACAGTTAATTTATTTATTTTATTGTTATGAACAAGGCCAAAGGTGATTTACTTCCCGGGGAGGATGATCCCATCATACTGAAAAAGAAGAGAAGAATTAGCTTACAATGCTCAGCAAAGAAGTCTACTCAAATCAGGAGAAGTGGCAGACTTGTCAAAATCCACACCAAATCCATAATCTTCAACCAATAGCCTTGTGACAAAAATGGCGAACAAGGGTCAGCTGACAGTTCTCTTCCAATAGCGTTAGAGCAGGTATTGGCAATCTTACAAGCAAATAGGCAGTGTGAATGCAGTTTTCATTCCTGCCAAATGGCAACACATACATCAAAGCTAGTTTGACAGGCTATGCAGTTATAGCTCACCATTTATTGATTGCTAAAATTCTAACAGTTCGCCTATGTCAGTTAATGTGACAAAACAAGTATAACATAAAGAATCATTGTACCATCTAAACAGCTGTGAAATATATTTTCTTTGACCCAAAAAATAAATATATTTTCAGCTGGTGTACAAAATATAAATTCTACATAAACTCAACAAGAAGCATAGAAATATTGTAAATAGAACAGATCTACCACTTCAGACTTGCTTTCAATGAGAATGACAGATGTAACATTTCTATGTGAACTTTGTCAGGTTGCCAAAAAGTGACATATTGCAGCTTTAAAAGACTCAAGCATTACTGCTCCTAGGAATAGGGGACAGAATCCTACTGGTAAACCAGACACCTGTCAGATTCATTTTTCTGATGTACATGTAAAAAAAATCAACGGCAGCCATTTGCAGGTACCATTGACCACCCTTAGAGAAACCAAACAAAATCAGTTAGATCATAGCTCAAACTGAGCCTCACCTTCTGCTGGAACCAGCGCATGGCCTCCTCTTTGCGGATACGGTGCCTGAAACCGATGCGACCGGTTTTCTGCTTCTTGTCAGCGATGCTGAAGCCAGGTCTGCCCAGGACCTGACAGAATGAAAGGAGATTAAGAGGGTGGTTGAGATTAGAAGGCATGCAAAAAGTATTGTATACCAACAGGCATGTAAAATCAAACGTTATTTAAAAAGCATTTGAAGCCACTCACGACGTAGAAGTCCAGTCCATAGATACCGATGCTGGGGTCGTACTTGATTCCCAGATCAATGTGTTCCTGGATGCCAAAGCCGAAGTTCCCTGTGTCGGAGAAGTTGTTCTTCCGCAACTCGTACTCACGCACCTTTGGAAGGATGCGTTACACCAATTAGTAAGGGAAACATATAGCAACTTCAAACAATTTTACTAAATACATTCATAACCATGTGGACAAAGTTCACACCCTTGACAAAACACCGTTGGTTGATGTTGAACACGAGTGATAAAAACAAAACATTTGTAATTTTGTCACTTTAAACAATGCCACTTTATATAATGGTTACATACCCTACATTACACATCTCATATGTATATACTGTACTCTATACCATTTTGCCTATGCTGTTCGGCCATCACTCATTCATATATTTTTATGAACATATTCTCATTCATTCCTTTACACTTGTGTGTATAAGGTAGTTGTTGTGAAATTGTTAGATTACTTGTTAGATATTACTGCATGGTCGGAACTAGAAGCACAAGCATTTTGCTACTCTCGCATTAACATCTGCTAACCATCTGTATGTGACAAATAAAATTTGATTTAGCAGACACTTCTCCAGAGCAAATTGGGTTTAAGGGTCTTGCTCAAAGGCAAATTGACAAACCTCTCCTAGTCGGCTCTGGGATTCAAACCAGCTACCTTTTGTTTACTGGCCTAACGCCCTTAGCCGCTGGGCTACCCGAGGCCCTAAAAGTATGCATAATTCTAGAACGCTACGAACAGCAGCCAATGTTATGGAGGCTACCACTACACTAAGACCCAACCTAAAAGGTGTCAGAAACATTCCCTTGACAAATTAATGGCGATTAAGAAATGTGCAAGGTCATTAAAACTATATAATTAATGATGTATTGCAGTGTTTCTAATAAATAAGTAATATTGAAAGCGCACCTTGAGTCCCTTCTCCAGGATCTCCTCAGCCTTAGCTCCACGTACAGTGCAGTGGACAGCAATCTTTTCATTTCTGCGGATGCCGAAGGATCGCACAGTGTAGCGGGCTGAGGGGGACCGGTGAAAGACAAATTGTAAGCATAACACATTTCACTAACAAATAGAATGTGTCAGTAAGTGTTAACTAAACCTCAAACACCCTGCCACAGATTAAAAGCACAAACAATCAAAACACCGTTTACCTACCCTTGGAGAAGACAGGCGTCTGGCCTGTCAGCTGCTCAAGCACCTTAGCAGCACGGGTCAGTCTGTCACCACTCTCCCCAACACAGATGTTCATACAGAGCTTGCGGATGCGAAGCTCACGCATGGGGTTCTCCTTTTTCTCGCCCTGTTCCTGTTGAAATATACAGATATCATGCGGCTGGAAGGTTAACATTTACACAGTGTAACTTAACCAATAATGAAACTTATGTCTGGATACATCAGCTGCCTGTTATGCAGGCTGGTTAAGTTAGCTAGCAGGCAAAATAGCAACATGTTGCTAACTACTGTTAACGTTAGTTAGCTAGCTAATAAATCCTGGTCAATAGACAACACAGTCCATCTTTAAGCTGTTCCCAAAAAGCCATACGTGTTCACACAGACTTAAATCCATTCAAAAACGTGATTCAAGGTATTACTTACCTTCCTAACTAGTTTAACCACTAAAACCTGCCACACGGACATGCCTGTGCATATCCCCGGCTGCTAGACAGTTCGCTATTAAAATGTTGCGGAGTCAAATGTCACTACTTCTTACAGAATGTTTACAATATTTTCGCACGGTTCGTATACGGACGTTCCAGTTACCTATTTTGCGGTAACTAACAAAGCATTGAGAAATGTATTCGGGGAGAGACCTCAACTACAACATCTATGTCGCTAGCCCTTACTGACGATTCAATTAAATCAGTGGTCCATGACATTTTGGCCGTAATACAACTTCATTTCAATGCTGCACATGAACCTAGTCATATCTGGCTATAAATACAATGAGATATTGGCCATATAACGCTGATGATTGTGGATTTAAAATGTAAACCGAGAAAACTCGCCATTTTATGTGTAAACGCTGTACTTACCGCCATGTTAACCACTAGAAGAGGCCGAAACGTTTCCGGCGCAGCAAATTTATAGGCAAGTGTTCGAATAAATGGGCCCCACGTAACATAATGAATTTGAAGAACGGTTCCATAAGCGCACAAAGTCAATAATAAAGTACAGTAAAACTGTATCTAGCAGTCTTAAATTGGGCTTATATAATTATATTTAGATTCAAGAACTCAAAAATATTTATTAAAGAAAAAATATGGGAAATTGTAATGTAATCAGTTAGGACATCCATCAGTTAGTCATCCATCTCAGTTATGTCATTACATTAGTTTTGATTTAAATAATTGCCATCACCTTTCCTTCCATACAGATTTTGGAAGGTCCTACCTAAAACATCATAACCGCCATCGATAAGAGACATTACTGTGCAGCCGTATTCATCGACCTGGCCAAGGCTTTCGACTCTGTCAATCACCACATTCTTATTGGCAGACTCGACAGCCTTGGTTTCTCAAATTATTGCCTCGCCTGGTTTACCAACTACTTCTCTGATAGAGTTCAGTGTGTCAAATCGGAGGGCCTGTTGTCCGGACCTCTGGCAGTCTCTATGGGGTTGCCACAGGGTTCAATTCTCGGGCCGACTCTCTTCTCTGTATACATCAATGATGTCGCTCTTGCTGCTGGTGATTCTCTGATCGACCTCTACGCAGACGACACCATTGTGTATACTTCTGGCCCTTCTTTGGACACTGTGTTAACTAACCTCCAGACGAGCTTCAATGCCATACAACTCTCCTTCCGTGGCCTCCAACTGCTCTTAAATGCAAGAAAAACGAAATGCATGCTATTCAATGGATCACTGCCCGCACCTGCCCTCCCGTCTAGCATCACTACTCTGGACGGCTCTGACTTAGAATATGTGGACAACTACAAATACCTAGGTGTCTGGTTAGACTGTAAACTCTCCTTCCAGACTCACATTAAGCATCTCCAATCCTAAATTAAATCTAGAATCGGCTTCCTATATCGCAACAAAGCATCCTTCACTCATGCTGCCAAACATACCCTCGTAAAACTGACCATCCTACCGATCCTCGACTTCGGCGATGTCATCTATAAAATAGCCTCCAACATTCTACTCAACAAATTGGATGCAGTCTATCACAGTGCCATCCGTTTTGTCACCAAAGCCCCATATACTACCCACCACTGCGACCTGTACGCTCTCGTTGGTTGGCCCTCGCTTCATACTCGTCGCCAAACCCACTGGCTACAGGTTATCTACAAGTCTCTGCTAGGTAAAGCCCCGCCTTATCTCAGCTCACTGGTCACCATAGCAGCACCCACTCATAGCACGCGCTCCAGCAGGTATATCTCACTGGTCACCCCCAAAGCCAATTCCTCCTTTGGTCGCCTTTCCTTCCAGTTCTCTGCTGCCAATGACTGGAACGAACTGCAAAAATCACTGAAGTTGGAGACTCATATCTCCCTCACTAGCTTTAAGCACCAGCTATCAGAGCAGCTCACAGATCACTGCACCTGTACATAGCCCATCTGTAAACAGCCCATCTATCTACCTCATCCCCATACTGTATTTATTTATTTATCTTGCTCCTTTGCACCCCAGTATCTTTACTTGCACATTCATCTTCTGCACATCTACCATTCCAGTGTTTAATTTCTATATTGTAATTACTTCGCCACCATGGCCTATTTATTGCCTTAACTCCCTTATCTTACCTCATTTGCACTCACTGTATATAGACTTTTTAAAAATGTATTCTACTGTATTATTGACTGTATGCTTTGTTTATTCCATGTGTAACTCTGTGTTGTTGTATGTGTCGAATTGCTATGCTTTATCTTGGCCAGGTCGCAGTTGCAAATGAGAACTTGTTCTAAACTAGCCTACCTGGTTAAATAAAGGTGAAATTATTATTATTATTTTTTAAACAGACCAGCAACT
Organism: Salvelinus namaycush; assembly: GCF_016432855.1. Lineage (NCBI taxonomy): Eukaryota > Metazoa > Chordata > Actinopteri > Salmoniformes > Salmonidae > Salvelinus > Salvelinus namaycush. The sequence goes on from NC_052333.1 coordinate 32,819,838, forward strand.
CTGTTATAGAAGGACTGCAACGCACAAGGATTTTATACACGCACACACACACACACACACACACACAATATAATAAATCATATAGGATCATACATGCAGGACAAGTGTTTCATTGATACATAATATATTTTATTTAAAAGTTTGTCATGGAGTACATTGGAGTAGTGGACAGAAGTAGTAAACAACATATTGTATAGCTACTATATTCTTGGTAATTTGCATAGATTTAGCATTAACATACAAATACAGAAATGTTACTTTTGGGCTAAATGTTTCATTGTGTTTATTAAGAGCAAAGACATAATTTAAAGATAAATAAAAATCTGTTTAAAAAGGGCTTACCATTCTCTACATCTGCATAACATTTTAGCGCCCTCTGCTGTAGATGGACTGTCTCTGCTACCTTCCTACCACTGATGGGCAGAGGTAACAAACAACACAGACCAAAGCCACAACCAAAGCAAAAATGTTGAACATTTTCACGAAGAATTTTGTCTCAATAACTTGGGGTGGCTGGATAATAGGAGACTGGATAACATGAGTCTGCTGTACAACAATGGATGGCTGGGGCTGGGAGTTACTGGGGGAGTGTACTGCCAGTGGTGGGGCAGGAGCCGGGGGCATTAAAAGGGGAAGCCCCTGTCTCCTCTGCTCCTCCAGAGCCTCAGTCAGAAACACCAGAGCTTTGCGTGGGAAGGTCGGTGAGGCGAAGAGGTTGGAGGTGGGGACAAAGAAGTGGGGTAGCAGGCCGCTCCTCGCGTGGCCCTCCAGGGCCCCTAGGAGGTGCATGAAGCAGGCAGGCAGATGATGGGGTGTCCACAGGGAGTCCTGGGCCCTGATGGAAAGGGTGTGTAGGAAGACTGTCTTCCCGTGGTAGGAGCACAGAGCATCCAGCTCCTGAGGGTAGCGTTTCTTCAGTCCCTCGATCAGACACTTGAGGAGCTTAAAGCACTGCTTACTAAAGAAGAGGAGGAGAGAAAGAGCGGTATTGTTCATGATGTTGATGACTTCACATAAAGGTATTTGTTCAGTATTAGGGCTAAATGAGTCACAGGTGCTGGTAAATGCTGTAGTAGAGTGAATTATGACCGGCAGCACTTGGTGGCAGAGCTCTCACAGCAGGTCCTCTTGTTCCCATGAGTCTTGATTAGTTCCTTTTCTATGTGAGAAAAGGAAATCCTCCAACTCTCTGCAGCAGACAAGCAGCCACAAATAAAAGGGAATAATTTTAAATAAAAGGAAAAATATCATTCACATTCACTGTATCAATCATGACAAAATCTATCCACATACATCTATGGCTCTGGCACAAAAACAACAATAATGTTACACACACCTTTAGCTGCCTCACTGAGGTCACTGTGGTTTCTTGGGCACAAAGAAGCAAGTTTGGTGGGTGAGAGAGCGCCGGGTCTTCTTCCCCAGCCAGTTGTTCACATCTGGGCCGGCGCGGGCAGCCAGAGGCCAGCCCTGTGAGGAGGGCACTTCCAAGGCGGGCACCACATCCACAGAAAGTAGTTCCTCTTTCCCATTATCCACCTCCAACAGGGAAAGGTTCACCGCTGGGGAGTTTGGACGCTTCTTATTCACAACCCAACGCCAGCTATTTCCAGGCACTGCTGATCAAAGAACACACAAAAGCATACAGGTATGTGCCATGTTTAGACAAACAGTTTATATTACTAATATATATATAGGTGGCTGGAGATGTGTACACCGACCACTGACCTCTAAGACTCAAGGATTCATATTGACCCCTCAACAACATAGCATCCACAGATAAACCAGTTGGACAAGATACAGTATATAACACAGAGTATGGGTAGGTGAGCACTTGTATGACTGCATTTCCAAAGTATCAGGTGAATATAGATCAGTTCCCACACCTTTGTAGGTGCTGATGAACTTTCGGACCAGACGGTGCATTTCACTTATGATCTTGCTGGCTGAGATGGTGAGCCCATCTTCCAATAGGAAAGACCGTATGTGGGAACGGGTTGGTCGGGATAGGGCGACTTCGTAGAACAGGCCGTGGTATTGGTCCAGCTCAGTCATTTTGAGGCGGGAAGGAGACTGGAGCTTCAGCATCATGTCAAACTCATTTGGGTTGTGTATCTGTTGGCACACAATGGTAATAGGTACTATGTATTATTTACATGCTATTTCGTTTCGTTCACAGGATTCTAATAACAGTAAAGTATACTCACTGAATGCAAAAGGCAGGTTTGACAGACCCAGATTTGTAAGTCCAAAAGACTTACAAACAGCAACACTTGACATTCAACACAAGAAGAACAACGACCTCCATGTTTGCATGTCATGTTTCCTTTATGTAAAGTATGTCAGAGATAAGGATCAGTATTGACTCATAGATACTGCTTAATCAGTCGCTCAAGGTTCATCCATGTTTATAAAAACACACTTTTAGTGAAAATGTGGATAATTTGCTGCTGGTAATTATTTTGTGTTCATGGGTTTTAATTGAGCCACCAGCCAGAGACAATTCCCGTCTCATGGTGTGAGTTACCTTAACCATCTCGTAGTATGAACCACTGTTGAGCACAGAGGCTGACTGGAAGTAGGGCTGCTCGTCACTGTTCTTGAGGAAGACCAGCAGGCTGTCCCGGAGATGGTTGACCAAGTCCACGGCCCACTGGCGGTCACTCTGGCAGAGCTTGAGATCCTGTGACCGAAGCCTGATCCAGCGGGCCAGCTCTGGGGTGATAGGGGCCAGCTCGTACCCTGGTGTGGGGTTCTGGGCTGTGGACAGATCGAAGTATTGGCAGGACTGTCTCAGATGAGCATATTTCCTGACAACAAACCATGGGTGACCAAATAATTGAAAGTGGTGCTTAATAAGAAGAAACAAGTGTACAAGAGGCACAGAGAGAGATGAACAATGAGATAAAAAAAGGTGAGATGCCAGTACAAGGATAAGGTGCAACAGATAATATTACAGGGAGACTCTCGGGTTGGCTTGGTTAGGCATTCAGAATATGGCAAACGCCCTGCTTATTTGTTCGTAAATATCCTTTGCGATTTATTTTACATTTTTAGATGTTGTATGTTTTATGACTGCAGCAAGATGAATTGCCTCTGATGACATTAAAGTTTTCTGAATCTGACTCACAGTGTTGAAGCATGAATGGTGCAATTTTCGCCCAGTTATACAGGATTATGCACACATGAACTTCATCTCCAAAACATTTTTTTTTTTTTGTACTTTGTACCCCCTTTTCAAACCAATTGGTAGTTACAGTCTTGTCCAATCGCTGCAACTCCCGTACGGACTCGGCAGAGTCGAAGGTCGAGAGCCATGCTTTCCCCCGAAACATGACCCTGCCAAGCCGCACTGCTTCTTGACACGCTGCTCGCTTAACCCGGAAGCCAGCCGCACCAATGTGTCGGAGGAAACACTGTACAACTGGCAACCGAAGTCGCTAGAGCGCTAGTTGACAAGGACATCCCAGCCGACACTGGGCCAATTGTGCGCTGCCTCATGGTAGTCCCGGTCACGGCCGGCTGCAACACAGCCTGGGATCGAACCCGGGTCTCTAGTGACGCCCCAAGCACTGCAATGCAGAGCCTTAGACCGCTGCGCCACTTGGGAGGCCTCCAAAACATTGCAGATGCAAAAATTCACTCAACTCAGAATATGAATTCTGGCTAGACGAATGAATGTAACATCTTACTGATTGATTGTCTTAGCGTCTTTAACATACAATGATACCCACATCAGATGAGGACAATCAACAATACCATTGAAGCGAGCAGGTCGACCGTGCTATTACCTGTCAGGTGTGGTCTCTGCCTAGGGAGGGGTGAGTTGTGTGTGGCTGGGGTACTGGAGTTTCCATCAGTCTCCTGACCCAACGATGCCCCAGTCTGAGAGTCCTCTATGGGGCGGCCTCCATCTCCATCTTGTCTGTCCAGATACCCACCCTCCTCTGCCTCTCTGCCCAGGCTAGGTTGGAGGTCGACGGGGGTGGACGATGTCCTGGCGAGGGCCCATGATTGAGGAATTGTCTGGGGCTCTATAGAGGGTGTGGATGAGGTCTGTCTCCTGGAGGATGATCTCCTCTGAGGTGTGGTTCTGTTCATCTTTCTACTGTGATCAACACACGCACACAAACACACACAAATCAATCGATTCAGAGAAACGAGAATGACATAAATAGAATTTGAATATCCTCTTCCTTTTAGGTTGAAAGTATATGGAACGGGACCGCGCAGTAACAAAAACAACCTTGCTCAGTCTTTAGTGGGTGCATAGTAACGTAGTATCAGAGATCATATTACTAAGTTCTTTGTAATTTTAAGCACGGTACATACAATGTACAATGACTGTAATGCTGAGGTCCTGCCCAGAGGAATGAACGTAATTGTGGTTCCTAGACCTTACCTAAACCAGGCTACATGTTACTCGCTTGCGACCATTTCTTCATAATCCCAGACTGATTGTTAGAGAATCATTCAACCATTGTGACATTTTACAGGGGTTGTTAAGACTTACCTGCTATTGCCCAGTCGTTGTCACAAATTGCAGCTTGCTAGGGGGACATTGAAACGTCACTATTGCTCCTCTCTGTGTCAGCTCGAGTAATTCTGGTTCCTGACACTATTCTCTTTCTATTTCCCAAGTGTGATATCACATATCACTCAAAGATAATAGACCGTTGCTCCCTCTGTCTCTGGAGCAGTGGATCATGGACTGCACAATTGAATTCTAGGTGTGGTGTTGCTAGGGACAGAGTAAGGAAGAGGTTTCACCCGTATGACGTCATTCCATAAAGATTTGTCATGCTCTACTTGGCTTGTGAAAGCTTTTGTATATAAAAACCACGCAACTAGTTTCTCCTTCTGTCAGAACCCCTTACCTTGACAGTAGCCGACATTTACCGGGATACTATTTCCCCTATTGAGAAATCACTCTTCTCTGAAAATAGGAATCAACAGTACTGACATGTTTATCCACAGCACTTACATTTCTCACATACATTTGTGATGTAACTCAAAGGAGAGAATGCTTAAAACGGAGGCAGTGAATCATATCTATTGAATATTCCTCAAGGAAGTTGGTATTATTTTCTGTTTGTAGCCAATATTGTAAACCAATGGAGTGTATTCAGCAAATCAATCCAAAATTTGACAATTAGCTCAATGTTTCACAGCAACAGAAACCAGACTTTATTTTAATATTCTAGCACAACATATAATTTCATGATAGATAGCAGTATGTATCCAACAGTAACTGATTCAGCGTTTTGGCTTTATGAGAATCAAGAAACAGCAGCGTTTTGGCAGTTCATGTTCATGGTTTTTTATTTTATCATCATTTTCCCTAAAGCATTATTCTTCGAATATTTGCTTTCCTTTCCTGCGAAAATTTTTGCGATGGGTTTTTATTAGCATTAGCCAGTCCTTGAGTAGAGAGCTCAGGTTCTGAGACACTGCAGGATGGGATGCCGGTGACACGCTTTGTTGTTGCTGGATGTCTGGAGCAGGAATTCATTTAGCTTTGGCAGCCTTAACGGCGGACTTGGTCACCTTGCCAGTGCTGGCAGCCTTCTTGTCGACGGCCTTGATGACACCAACAGCCACGGTCTGCCTCATGTCACGTACTGCAAAACGACCTGCAACGATGCAGCAGCAAAGAGAAATGGTTACTGGACAGGCCTGAATGATTTTTTTGTGTAACAGGCTAAATTAGTTTTGCTACAGTAAATGGAGTGTCAGAATATTCCAGAAGTTATTGTAGTTCCAAAAGAGTTTTTGTAAGTGACGTTGTAAGGTATTAAGGCTAGTAAGATCTCTTCACCTTCTTACAAGCAATCAACAGTAAATGTGTGGTGAGGTCTTTCAACACCAAATGGCTGCATTACCCAGATGGGTCCTATACAGTGATGATAACCCCCCACGTAACATTCAGTTTTTCAATAGCACTGCATAAATACGACCCATAATCATCATCATAAGGAATTAGTGTGTGACTCACCGAGGGGAGGGTAGGCGGCGAAGCTCTCCACACACATGGGCTTTCCTGGCACCATGACGATGATGGCGGCGTCTCCAGACTTCAGGGCCTTGGGGTTGTCCTCAAGCTTCTTGCCGGAACGACGGTCGATCTTCTCTTTGAGCTCGCTGAACTTGCAGGCAATGTGAGCGGTATGGCAATCCAGCACGGGGGCATAGCCCTGGGAGATGGTGCCCGGGTGGTTCAGGATGATGACCTGAGGATTGGGGTAAAGGTTGGGTAAGGATGGGATAGAATCTAGAACTACATTGACAGGGGGTTGGAACGTGGGTAAACTGAATTTAAAAAACGTTTAATGAAAGTGCAAATGTTTGGCCAGAAACGAGACATGAAGGAAAGTAGACTTGGAAATATGAGTATTTTCTATTATCTTAACAAAATCTACATTTAAAATCAGTCCCATCTCTCACCTGAGCGGTGAAGTTGCCGGCCTCCATTGGAGGGTCGTTCTTGCTGTCTCCAGCCACGTTGCCACGACGGATATCCTTGACGGACACGTTCTTGACGTTGAAGCCGACGTTGTCACCGGGGAGAGCCGCTTCCAGGGTCTCGTGGTGCATCTCCACAGACTTGACTTCAGTGGTGACGTTAGCGGGGGCGAAGGTAACGATCATACCAGCCTTCAGGGTTCCAGTCTCCACACGGCCCACGGGCACTGTTCCAATACCTAAAGGGAAGCAAGTATTTACCCACAAGAGCCATACCTCTTCATGTCTAAAGAGAATAACCAGTATATTGAAACATATTGATCTATGACTGGTTCTTACCTCCAATTTTGTAGACGTCCTGCAGGGGCAGACGGAGAGGCTTGTTGGTGGGGCGGGAGGGGGGCAGGATGGAGTCCAGAGCCTCCAGAAGGGTCACACCATTGGCGCCACCCTCCTTACGCTCAACCTTCCATCCCTTGAACCAGCCCATCTGCAATGGGAAACAGAAGAAACGATGTTACTGTTTTTGTGTGGATCAAAGTTAGGATGAGGCTTGCTGACCTGTCAGTGCTTTACCTTCTATAACATTCCAGCCCTAATCATTTAGGCATATGACCACCTAAAACTACACTGCTGCGGTGGAGTGTACTGTGGGGATGGACTACTCACGTTAGGGCTAGCCTCCAGCATGTTGTCCCCATGCCACCCAGAGATGGGCACAAAGGCGACTGTGGCAGGGTTATAGCCGATCTTCTTGATGTAGGTGCTGACCTCCTTCTGGATTTCCTCAAAACGCTTCTGGCTGTAGGGGGGCTCTGTGGAGTCCATCTTGTTGACTCCAACGATGAGCTGCTTCACTCCCAGAGTGTAGGCCAGGAGAGCGTGCTCACGAGTCTGCCCGTTCTTTGAGATACCGGCCTCAAACTCACCAACACCACCAGCAACGACCAGCACAGCGCAATCAGCCTGAGACAAAGACATGACACACTTCAAACTTCATGGTAAAATGCCACTACTGATCATTTCATAATTAGGAAACAGGAAACCAGCAATGATTATTAAAGCTTGTCTTTACCTGAGAGGTACCAGTGATCATGTTCTTGATGAAGTCTCTGTGTCCGGGGGCATCAATGATTGTGACGTAGTACTTGGCGGTCTCAAACTTCCACAGGGAAATGTCGATGGTGATACCACGCTCACGCTCAGCCTTCAGCTTGTCCAGCACCCAGGCATACTTGAAAGAGCCTTTGCCCATCTACACAAGCAGAGAATCAAGTTTGCATTTATTTCACTTAAGTCTATTGCCTACACAGTTCTGTAATATTTTTAGATCATATCTACCCAATTAGGCCTACCACAAAAGCATATCATTTTTTGGCAGTTTTGTCATTTACACAATCCAGACTAACACAAAATGACTGCCTAATCAGATGAAGATTATTCTGCTAGTTGAGCAAGTTTCTTTCCAGCAA